>NC_142135.1:48125131-48440000 GCF_024610735.1 Ursus americanus
TTGGCGTCAGCCGATTAATTCTTCTCTGTCACTTTTGCTTCAAGTTTATGATCTCAGCTTGGAGAGTCCCCAGAAATTCTGGAAGACACTGAGCATTTAACTTGGTTCTTTAGTCCTCAGGAAAGTTTTTCAATAAATAATAAAAACTAAATGCAATCTATGTTCGCTTGGGAGAGAGCTATTTGCCAACTAAGATATGTGATATAATATAGATGATAACGTATGCATCAATATATATTAATTGCTCAAAGGAAGCACAGACTTTTTTTCCAGTATAAAAATGAGAAAACTTTTTTATTATAAAATCAGAATTTTTTTTTTTTTTACAAAAAGCAGATTTTTATTTATGATGCAAAGTAGCTTGCAAAATAAAAACTGCAAGAATCCAGGACCCCGTGGAGTGTTCCTATTATGAAGAATCAAACTGAAAGTAGAACACAGTTGAAAATAGAGAATTGCTTCTTATGTCAATTATTTCAGAGACATCAAAGCAGCATTGTGGAACTGCAGCTAAATTTGAAAAACATCATCTGTCACAATTGCAAATTGATTCCACTTTGAAAAATGATTTTCATTTCCTTTGATGGAAGCACGTCATGTAGTTTTACTTAAACCTATCAAATTTAATAGAAAATATTTTATCTTATAACATTAGATTTCAATGCAGGAGAAATGGGACTGTGGCTGGAACCTAATAGAATACATTTTTTAGTAAGTAGAGCCACTCCTCAGCCCAGGGATGAAGTTGACTAATTTTAATGTCTTTATCTCCTTAAAAAAAAAAATAAACAAAACCCCCACCAATACCCCATTTAATAGAAACTACATTACAAACCACTAGAAATCTGGGATCACTACATAGGAACTTAACATGTATCCAGGAAGTCAAGGTTGGCTTTAAGTCTCAACTCACGTCTAGCATTGTAGGAACACCTTTTATGATCTGAGTCAGACCATTAGAAGGTGTGGGTTTAGTTAGTTAATGGTATTTAAGCTTAGAGGCAACAAGGATCTGATCTGCACAAGTTCTGTCTGCTCTTTCTTGCCTCTACCAGGAAATTCTAAACCCATCTCCAGCCCTATGCAACTTGCCCACCTTCAATCTTGGAATGGCTAGCAGCAAAGGCTCATGAAGGTCCTGTAAAGCACAGGTTAAAAATAGTTTTGGCAGCTTCTTGAGCAATAGTGAAAGCTGTTTTCTTACTGCACTTCAGTGCTGTCCTTGGGAGAAGGCCTGCCACTTACCTGGCCTGGGTGGCTATCGTCCTGTTTCTACCTTTCTTCAGTTGGATTCACTATCTATAGATTGGGTATGGCTCTGTGCTATTGTGTCTGGTTTCCCGATGGAATTCTGGGATGAGCCACTCTGTATCTGATGTGCTTCCCTTCCGAACTCTTCTCTGCCTTTTTTCTCCTTTTTTTTTTTTTTTTTTTTTTGCTCCTGTTAACAATTTCTCTACTGCTCTGTGGATTACATTAATCCCCTACTCCATCAAAATAGATGTGCATGGATTTCTAAACTTAGAGTTTAAAACATTTTTGCAACTTTCATTTCTGATATTTTTTCAAAAAATAAAAGTGAGCACAGAATTAAGGAGAGCTTTAGATCCAAAGCTTCCCAGTTCATTTTCCTTTCTTTTTACATTTTCTTTCCCCTGCCCATTCTCTGCCCTCTCTTAATTGGGCTTCTACCTTCAATTTGCCCAGCCTATAGCATAGTGCCTTCATAGTAATAAGTCATAAACATTTTCTAATGAACACCACAAGAATGTCCCCATTTCTACAGGAAAAAGGCCAGAAACTCACACACATGTGCACAAACCAAACTCTACGACTGGTATTCAGGGTCTGCTTCAAAGTATATTTCCAGCTGTATATTCCATTTCCTCTCAAAGCATACTCTTCACATGGACAGAAAAGCTTAGGGCTTAATCAAGTAATGCATGGAACCAGGAAGACTCTAGTTCATATCAATGTCCCTTTGGGGAGCCACTTGTAATCACTAAGATTCAAGTTCAACATCTATAATTTTCATCCTTTGCCTTAGAGGCTTCTTATAAAAATTTAATGAGGTAATTCACATAAAACACTTAGCACCATGCCCAGAACATCATCACACCCAATAAATGATAGTAGCAGAAGACATTATTTCTATTACTATTATTATTATTTTTATTGATATGCTTATCCCAGCAAAGACTGCCTATCAAAATCTTATATGCCTTTTAGAGGTTCATTTAAGTCTCCCCCCCATGGATCCTTCTTTGACTAACCCTCTGGAGGGTGCATCTTTCACCTGTAAATTACTTAATGGCATCTCATATTTACTGCTAGACACATACCGTCTATTGATTTTTACTTAGTATGTCCGCTTTTCATTCTAAATTGTGGGCTTCAGGAGAGTCAAGACCTGATTAGATATTGAAGAATTTCAAAAGTCATGCTTTTGAATATTTTCTGTGTTTTAATAAGCTCCTTCTTATATTATTGATCGTTGAGACTCCTGATGCTTACCATGAGGTCCTGGGTTTTGAAGTCTGTCCTCCTTAATTAGAAAATTATATTAACAGGTTTAAGAAGATATCCTAAAATTGGATTAGTAAATAGTGAAAATTTTCTGGCTTTTCATCATAAACCAGATCCATAAAAATTATTCAGATTCCATATTAATAAACTAATCTGATCTCTGACAATACAACATTTCAAATAGAAGGAATTTTGGACAGTTGTTTGAAGCAAGACATAATAATGAATTTACCCCATCATAGACTCTCAACAACCAAACTTTCTTGAATGGAGAGACGACATCCAATTTCTTTTTTTCTTCCTTCCTTCTCTCCTTTCCCTTCCTTCCTTCCTCCCTTCCTTCCTTGTTTCCTTCTTCCCTCCCTCCCTCCCTTCCTTCCTCTTTCTTTCTCTTTCTTTAGCTCTTCTTTTCTTTTCTCTTTCTTTCTGTCATTCTTTTCCTCCTTGCTCAGTGTCTTAAATTTAGCTCAGTGTCTTAAATACAGCAAGAAATGAGCAAATTTCAGAAGATCTGTAGGTATGTGTGTAAGTAGGGAGAGCACTGGATGCAATTTCAACCCAACAACAAATCTTATTAAAAGCTTTGTGCATGTACCAGACACTAAGTTGGAATTGACTATCTAATGCAGAGACAGATAAACAAACAAGAAGCGCAAGAAGAAAATTAGCATGGAAATATACCCCAGAGGCGCTATGATAAAAGAATAAGAAGGCCCCATACTTTTGGCAGCCACACTTTTGTATTTTCTCCCTAATTCCACCTCAGTGGAATTCAAAATCTAATATCCTTATCTTCAAAGATGCACTGCATAGAATATAGTGCCTTTATTTTTATATAGAGTATTAGATCATGAGAGTCCGGAGTATTTTTTACTAAGAATGATATGGAATAATTTTAATTAATTAACTTGTGGCTACATAATTGTTATGTAAAAGTAACCTAATGTAGGTTACTTAAGCTAGGGGCTTGGGAAAATTAGAGTCAATTACTAAAGATTACAAATTCTACAATTTAAAATTTATTAATTTGAGAGTTTGAGAAAATTACTTTATTTCCCAGTCAGCTGCAAATTACGTTCCCTTGACTCATCTGCTTGCCTTTCTAATTGTCTTAAGCTCTAGTCACAACTGTTCATTGTTCCTTTAATGTGTCTTGTGTTTTCAGACATCTATACCTGTGTCTCTGTTGTTTTTGTCTGCCCTACACTCTCATCCCCTCCACCTGGTAAATGCCATTTAATTTTTAAATACTCAGCTCAGTTGTTGCCTACAGAGTAAAGTCATCCTCAACCCTTGAGCCTCTTCTTTGAAAAGCTCATCCTCTTTGTACTCATACTTCTTGCAAATGATACTTTAAATGATCTTTTCTTTAAATGTCTCTCTCCATGACAAGAGCAGGAACTGCTCTCATTTTTGACTCAAGTGTCTAATATATTTATTCAACAATATTCATGAAGATCTGCTATTGCTGGGCTCCTTCCCAAGAGCTGGGGATATATTCATAAACAGCAGAGACAAAAGTCCGTGAAATGATGGAACAGCCATCTAGCAGTGAAAGAAGACAACTAACAAATATCTTTTATATGTTTATAAATATAAATATAAAATGCAGACAAGAGGTTAGGGAAGACCTAGCTAGGGAGTAAGATTTGTCACAGTAGTAAGGGAAAGTTTCACTGGTAAGGTGACATTTGAGCAAAAGTCTTAATATAGGGAGGCAGCAAGTCATGGGACTATCAAGAGATAGTGGGATGGAGGACTATATGAGGCTGAGGAATGGTAAGTGCAAGGGCCTGACACAGTAGTATACTTGATGTGCTTTACGGACAGCCAAGAGGACAATGTGGCTGGAGTGGAATGAGCAAATGGGAGAAGAATATAAAGAAGTCAAGGGGTAAGGGAGAGAGAGAAGAAGAGGGAAGAGGGATATGGAGAAGACTGTATAGAATCTTGTTGGTCAAAGTAAGTACCGTAAGTTTTATTCTAAGTAATATTAGGGGCTAATTGCTGCATTTAAAATTTTTATTTTTAAAAAATTCACATATAAGTAACATACAGTGTTATATTAGTTTCAGGTGTACATTATAATGACTCCAGAATTTTATACAGAACTCAGTGCTCACCATGACAAGTGTACCCTTAGTCTTCTTTATCGATTCCACGCGTCCCCTACCCACCTCCCCTCTGGTAACCACCAGTTTGTTTTCTGTATTTAAGAGTCTGGATAGCAATATGCAAAAGAATGAAACTGGACCACTGGCTTACACCATACACAAAAATAAATTCAAAATGAATGAAAGACCTAAATGTGAGAAAATAAACCATCAAAATCCTAGAGGAGAACATAGGCAACAACGTCTGTGACCTCGGCCATAAAAACTTCTTCTTTTTTTTTTTTTAAGATTTTATTTATTTATTTGACAGAGAGACAGCGAGAGAGGGAACACAAGCAAGGGGAGTGTGAGAGGGAGAAGCCGGCTTCCTGCTGAGCAGGAAGCCTGATGCAGGGGCTCGATCCCAGCACCCTGGGATCATGACCTGAGCTGAAGGCGGATGCTTAACGGCTGAGCCACCCAGGTGCCCCAGCCATAGCAACTTCTTACTAGACACGTCTTCAGAGGCAAGGGAAACAAAAGCAAAAAAATGAACTATTAGGACTTCATAAGATAAAAAGCTTCTGTACAGTGAAGGAAACAATCAACAAAATTAAAAGGCAACTGATGGAATGGGAGAAGATATTTGCAAATGACATATCTGATAAAGGGTTAGTATTCAAAGTCTATATAGAACTTATCAAACTCAGCAACCCCCAAAAAATAATCTAGTTAAAAATGGGCAGAAGACATAAACAGACATTTTCCCAAAGAAGACATAAAGATGGCTAACAGTTACATGGAAAGATATGCAGCATCACTCATCATCAGGGAAGCACAAATCAAAACCACCATGACAGGATGCCTGGGTGGCTCAGTCCGTAAAACGTCTGCCTTCGGCTCAGATCATGATCCCAGCATCCTGGGATTGAGTCCTGCATCGGGCTCCCTGCACAGTGGGGAGCCTGCTTCTCCCTCTGCCTGCTGCTCCCCCTGCTTGTGCTCTCTCTTTCTCTGTCTGACAAATAAATAATAAAGAAAAATCTTTAAAAAAGAACCACAATGACATAACACCTCACACCTGTCAGAATGGCTAAAATTAACAACACAAGAAACAACAGATGTTGGCGAGGATGCAGAGAAAGGGAACCCTCTCACACTGTTGATGGGAATGCAAACTTGTGCAACCACTCTGGGAAATAGTATGAAGGTTCCTCAAAAAGTTAAAAATAGAACTACCCTATGATCCAGCAATTACAATACTAGATATTTACCTAAAGGATCACTGATTTGAAGGGATACGAGAACCCCGATGTTTATAGCAGTATTGTCAACAATAGCCAAATTATGGAAAGAGCCCAAATGTCCATCAACTGATGAATGGATAAAAAAGAGGTGATACACACACACACACACACAACACATGCACACACACTGAAATATTACTCAACCATCAAAAAGAAAGAAATCTTGCCATTTGCAGTGACGTGGATGGAAGTAGAGACTATTAGGCTAAGCAAAATAAATCAGAGGAAGACCAATACCATATGCTTTCACTCATATGTAGAATTTAAGAAACAAAACAGATGAATATAAGGGGAAGAAAAAAAAGGCAAACTGGAAAACAAACTCATAACTATAGAGAACAAACAGGGTTGCTGGAGGGGAGGTGGGCAGGGGATGGGCTAAATGGGTAACAGACATTAAGTGGCACTTGTGATGAGCACTGAGTGTTGTATGTAAGTGATGAATCACTAAATTCTACTCCTGAAACTAATATTACACTGTATGTAAAATAACTAGAATTTAAATAAAAACTAGAAACAAACCAAAAGGATACTGTCTTCAAAGGAAAAATATCTTTTCCTCTTTTCTTTTAGCTAAATTTTATAATAAAAACTGCAAAAGAAAATTACAGACAAAAGAAAATATACTGTCAAAATAAAAAATATTTGGTTTTCCAGCTGCTGATACTTTGTTTTTCTCTGGGTGATTATGGGGCTTGAATTTAGAATTATTTTTCAGGATCAGCAAAATGATAAATGAATAAAAGTAAAGTCCCTGGAATATGTTACTCTAGCTGGCTTTTAGGCAAGGAGGTTACTAGCGAAACTAGGAATCAGTTTCCGTCCTATGGGTAATCTCAAATATTTTCCTAAACCGTCACTGTAGTTAGTATTTTACTCAGGAAAAAAAGGAAAAAGAAGCCACATTAAATCATTTCAGACATGCTCTCTCTAAAGAGTTCATTGATTTGCTGATAAATGTTATTACATTCTGATACAGTCAACAAGATAATGTTTGTGCTTTTTCCTGCAAGATGAGATATAATCCAAAAAGGAAATTAGGCATATGAGATGATACCATCTGTTTATATCAAAGAATGTGTGCATCTCTGATTTATGTGGTGAAAAATATTTCAATTTATTTTAGTCACCTGTGGGTCAAGTCTATTCTGGGACAAATAAAGAAGCTTCAGCTAACTGCCTAGATCAGTGGTTCTTAACAGAGGGTAATGCCCGCCTGGGATATTTGCAATATCTGGAGACATTTTTGATTGTCACGACTCAGAAAGGGTGGTGTTACTGGCATCTAGTGGGCATCTGGTCTCCAAAACATCATAAAACATACAGGACAGCTACCCCCCTCCAACACTACACCAAAGAATTATCTGATTAAAAATGTCAATAGCGTCAAACCTTAGAAACCCTGGTCTAAATAATTATATACCCTCCTTCACCAACACCATGCTTCTTGGGAACAATTTTGAAAATTTAAAACCATTTGTAAGCAAGTGGACTTCAGCAATAATTCACATTAATTTGTTTCTCTTTTTATTTATTCCCCCAGCCTTTGATAAATTATTTAAATATAAAAAATAAAGGAATAAACATAATTTGCACAGAACTTAATTTATCAATCACTTTTACATTTACTACTTCATCAGTAAAGGAACTTGGGAATCTGACAATTTATTTACATGACATTCTCAAGATCATATAACGACTGTGCGATGTAAGAATCCGAACAGGTAGAGTTCAGGCTCAAACCCAAGTCGTTTGACAAGGAGTTCTATACTCTTTATTGTGCCAGAGAGCTTCATTTGATGGAAGAAGTATGATGGGCAGTTCTAGCTCTCTCCTTCCTGATGCACTAAGGAACCATATTATTTTTAATTCAGTTACATCCAGAAAAAATGAAGACCACTGATTTCCATAAAATAGATTTTAAGAAATCTTTATCATTATCACTTCAATTTTTCTACTTCAGCTTCTTTTTGTCCTTTTCCACTTATTCATATATTTTAAGCTAGTTTAATATGCAGAAGCTAATTTGCCAACTTTGTAAATAGTTTTCAAAAGTCAGACTTTAGGGGTGCCTGGGCGGCTTAGCTGGTTAAGTGTCTACATTTGGCTCAGGTCATGATCCCAGGGTCCTGGGATTGAGTCCCACATCGGGTTCCCTGCTCAGCGGGGAGTCTGCTTCTCCCTGTCCCTCTGCCTCTCTTCCCAGCTTGTAGTCTCTCTCTCTCAAATTAAAAAAAAATCTTAAAAAAAACAAAACCCCCCAAAATCAGACTTTAAAAAATCTTGCTAAAATAAATTGAAGCAACTTGTGTAATTCTCCATTTATATATGTGAATGTAGTTTGGCAATTACCACATTCATGGATGGAATTTCCTAGAAAAAAAGAATTACACAATGTGCATATGTGTGCATTCATAATACCTATGCCTGCATACATCTATACCAATTCTTTCTATATATTTTTAGAAAGAGAAAATGAAATGAAAAATGAGGGCATTTTTCTATTTTATTCAATAGCTATTATTCAAATACCTGCTGTAGGCATCCATGCATCTAGTATACTGTTACCAGCCACACATATACCATCTTAATTAATCTTTATGATAAAAATACAAAAGTTGTATTATTAAAATTGTTTCATGGACTAGAACAGTGAATGTTAGAGAAGCTGAATAATGTTTAAGACTGCCTAACAATATGTCTAACCCTTAAACCCTTACCCTAACACTAACGCTAAACCTAACACTCTGGAGGGCTCTCTGAACTACAGGATCCCAGGCACATACCCTCACTCTGGCCCTACACCTAACCCTCACCCTGTCCCTAACCCTAACCCTAATACTGGCCCTAACCTGAGCCCTAACCCTAGATCTGTAGGACAAAAAGGAAGATGTGCTATATATATATTAGATGTAGTATATCAGATGTGGTGTGTGTGTGTGTGTGTGTGTGTGTGTGTGTATATATATATATATATAATGTATATATGTGGTGTGTATATATATATATATATATATATATATATATATATATATATATATATATAATGGAATATTACTCAGACATAAAAAAGTATGAAATCTTGACATTTGCAATAACATGGATGGGGCTAAAGAGTATTATGTTAAGTGAAGTAAGTCAAAGAAAGACGAATACCATATGATTTCACTCATATTTGGAAATTAAGAAACAAAATAAATGAACAAAGGGATAAAAAAGAGGGAGAGGCAAACCATGAAACAGACTCTTAACTACAGAGAACAAACTGAGGGTTACCAGAGGGGAGGTGGGTGGGGGGATGGGTGAGATAGGTGATGGGGATGATGGAGGGCACTTGTGATGAGCACAGGTGTTGTATGGAAGTGCTGAATCACTATATTGTACACCTGAAATGAATTACACTGTATGTTAACTGGAATTTAAATAAAAAATAAAAAATAAAAAAATAATCTATTTGCACATTCCTAAAAAAAAAAAAAAAGACTGCCTAACAAAGAGGCAATAAAATCAAGTTTAGAGTAGGCTTCCGGACTCCAAAACCATGCTTCACTTTTGTTTGATTCTTCCCCTGCCTCTCCAGGACATGAGCTGCTCATTATAATGAACTGCCTCCTTAACCTCATGGACTTCATAATTAGTGGAGGAAGTAAATGTGTAAGCAACTTATTATAATACATATGAACATGAAATCTGTAAAATAATGGAGGAGTAGGTGAAATGTACCTATCGCTTGATAAGGAAGTTATCTCCTACTTTTTGGTTTCCCCCACCAGATCGTAAGAACCTGAAACCACGTCTGTTTCATTTACGGAATATTAGTTTGGTGGTTATGTAGTCACGTAGTAGGAGCTGATGAATTGAACTTATGTCAACAATATGGGGAAAGACAAGTAAAATTCGTTTTCATGGGGCTAGAAGGCTGTGAAAATATTCATGAAAGAATGGGTCCTTGAACTGTGACTGGAAGGATGATTTAAATTTCAGCAAGCAAAAGAGATCTTCCAAGTAAAGGAAGCAGCAAATCTTAAATTATGGAGGTTGAAAATGAGCATCAACATTCTGGCTTCTTTCAGACCCAGGGGTGTAGGCCAGAATTTGTCCCCTTGTTTTCCTAACTCAGAATTCCAGAACTAATTTTCTCTGAGTTGTAGCATTTTTAAAGATGTAGTTCATAGTCAACTATGAAATATGTGAAAAACAAGAAGTAAAATGTGCAAGGCAAAAATAATACTGGTGACAAATATTCCACAAATATTGGAAGAGTATACTCTGCAGTGCGAAAGTAACTGAAAGAATGAATCTGTAATTTAAAACGGAGAGAGTAGATGCGCATACAGGTGACCATCACGTGAAGTCAGGGGTTTAAATCCTGTAATAGGAAGATGAACAACTGGTTTGGCTTTATGATGATGCCCTTGTAGCACAGAGGGGTCCAAACTTGTTTCATGTGAGTGCTATCACCTGAGCTGGGCCTTGAGAACCAGGCAAAATTATTAATAATGTTTGTCTATGTATGAGGTAGATAACACAGCTGATAACACATTTCTTGAGAGAAAGGAAAGGGCTTTCAGGTGGAGGTATATGAACATGCGTTTAAAAGCATTTAAATAAGAGTGCAATTAAGCTGGGGGAAGGGTGGTGGCAAATGAAGGACCAGATCAGATACATCTTGAAAAGTCACTGAAGAGTTTCAATTCTTATTAGGTAAATGGTAGCAATTTTGAGTTTTGAGTGAGGAATTGACATAAGTAATTTGTTTTGAATAATCCCGCAGTTGGGCATGGAATTAATGGGCTTGGAGGAGAGCATGGAGCCCAGAGAAGTAGTCAAGAGACCAGAAGAGTAGTCAGGGCTCTGCCTGTCAGCACATGATCTGGGAAGAAGCAGCACAAGCAGCAGCAGAGGTAAAAAATGTTATTAAGATCTTTTGATAGGATTTAATGCTCACAAACTTTTATAATCCCGCAGTGGACAGATTAGATCCTTTCTGGAACTTTTAGTGGAGCACAAAGAAAAACCTAACTTATATAGAAGAACTGAGAAAACCATCTTAAATGCTCACAAGCTATATTGGTATTAGGAATTTATCAAATATTTTGCTATTTGCCTCCTTTTCTGGTTATATTAATGAGCCACATTAAAGCCCAGTGAAAAAAAGCCAAGAAGAGATGCTCACAAATGCATTTATTTATGATAAATACATTATAATATTTTGGTTGGGCTGCTTTGTATCTAAATATTAAGTTGTGATGTTAGCAAGGATTTATTACTCTGTTTATATAAAGTGCTAGTCAGTGTTCAGACTGCAAAGCCATGTGCATCTGAGAAACCAAGATGAGCTAAATGGGCCTGAATCTCATTCTCCTAAATTAATTACTGAACTAAATAATATCCAAGAATTTGGCTCTTTTTTTTTTAAAGATTTTATTTATTTATTTGACAGAGAGAGAGAGAGACAGCCAATGAGGGAGGGAACACAAGCAGGGGGAGTGGGAGAGGAAGAAGCAGGCTCCCAGCAGAGCAGGAAGCCCAGTGCGGGGCTTGATCCCAGGACCTCGGGATCACGTCCTGAGCCGAAGGCAGACGTTTAACGACTGAGCCACGCAGGCGCCCCAAGAATTTGGCTCTTAAAATAAGAAAGCATTGAAGGATATGCCAAGATCTGCATACTTTGTTCAGGTTTTATAAGCATATTACATCCATGTTATGGGTTGAATTCTGTCCCCTGCAAAATTTGTATGTTGCAGTCCTAACCCCTGATACTGTATTCATGAGACTGTATTCATGGATGGGGCCTTCGAAGAGGTAATCAAGTTAAAACAAGGTCACTAGATCCAATATTCCCCACTCCAATATGACTAGTGGACTTACAAGAAGGAAATTCGGACACACACACACAGAAGGAAGATGATGTGAAGACACAGAGAGAAGACGGCCATGGACAAACCATGGAGAGCTAATGCAGCCCCTTCCCTCACGGCCCCTGAAGAAATACACATGACACCGTGATCTCCAGAACTGTGAAAGGATAGATTTCTGCTCTTTAAGTCACCCAGACTATGGTATTTTACTGTGGCAGCCCTGGCAAAGAAATATAGTCATCATATAAATTTCTTAAACTATTATTTTTGATCAGATAGCACTTTGCTGAGAGTCTTCTCCCTCAGGCCAGGATGAAATTCAAACCCTTCAAAACTCTCCACAGTCTTCCATTGTCCTGTTACCCAACTTTATCTTTTGCTCTGCTTAATTACAATATCCTCATTTTCTTAACTGACATATCTAGCACTAAGTTTTTGTTTTAGAAAATAATAGTAATTAATAATAATAACAACCATTATTATTGCTATTATAGCTTATAATTAAGACTTATAATTAAAGCTTCTAAGAGCTTTATGTGTGTTGGTTCATTTAATCCTCACAGAAACTTTATGGAGAGGGCAATTAGGTGATCATTCTTATTTCCCAAACCAAGGTACAGCAAACAAGGTATCTTGCCCCAAAACACACAATTAGTAAATGGCAGAGCCACTGTTGGATTCCAGTTAAAGCAATTTCATACATCATACCCTTAACTACTGTACTCTGTTGTAACAACAACGATAATAACAAAACCCCTCCCTGAACATTGACTATGTGACAAGACTTGCCTAAGAACTTTATGAGCATAAGTAATTTAATTCCCACGACAACCTAGTGGATACATAGTATTGTTATTTCCATTTTCCAGATAGAAAATGGAGGAATACAGGGATTAAAGGATTTTTCCAAGGCCAAAAGTGAGTATGTTGTCTAACACGGATTGCACCCAAGGCAATCTGACAGCAAAGCCTCTGCTCCTCACCTAAGTACTGTGTCCTGGAAAGTAGGAGTCTTTCTGGTTCTATCTTTTCAAATCCACTTATCCTTCTAAACTTAACTCAAAATCTTCTATTAAGCTTTCTTTAAACCCTCCAGCCAACAGTAATTTCTTTCCTTAAAACCTAAAAGCAGAAGATATATTTTGGCCAAGGTAATGGTTGGATGGGGGTGTTTAATGATATTTTGCTGGATATTAACATTGTATCTCTGGTTGATGCTTTGTCTCTATATTTAAAAACATGCTTTTGAGGGGGGAAAACAACACCCAACACACTTCCTTAGCCTTGGGGTAAGTTCTCAACAACTGCTTCTTAAATTTAATTGAACTGTTTGTAATTTCCTATTAGGCGCTTCAGGGCTTTTGTGTTAGTCTATCACCTATTCTGTCATCAAAAGTACATTGACAGGACCCCAGAGACAACAAAACTTACTATGATTTTTCTTGATAGTAAAATAAATAAATAAATAAAAATTAAAAAAAATGGGGAGCCTGGGTGACTCAGTCGGTTAAGTGGCCAACTCTTGATTTTGGCTCAGGTCATGATCTCAGGGTGGTGAGACTGAGCCCCACACTGGGCTTCACGCTGGGTGTGGAGTTTGCTGAATATCCTCTCTCACTTCCTCTCCCTTTGCCCCTCCCCCCTTGCTTGCGTGTGCATGCACTCTCTCTATTTAAAAAAACCCAAAACTTAAAAAAATGATTTTTCTTGTTAGACATTAGAATTTAAATTAATTATTTTAAAATTGATTTAATATTTTTTTCCAGAGGGCACTCATTTTTCCACTAAGAAACTACAGCTAGAGCTTATAAGTATTCATGTCTTCTCTTTTGCAAAATGCTTAAATACAACTTCACATTTTGTTTATCTTATGATTCCACGGGACAGCACAAATTGATTACAATAGTTGAGGGGTACATTCCAAGACCCCCAGTGGATACTTGAAACTGCAGATAGTACTGAACCCTATTATACTTTGTTTTTTCCTATACATACTTACATACCTTTGATAAAGCTTAATTTGTAAACTAGGCACAGAAGAGGTTAACAAATAAAGAGAACAATTATAACAATATTCTTTAATAAAGTTATGTGAAAGTGGTCTCTGTCTTTCAAAATATTTTATTATATTACACTCATCCTTCCTGCGATGATGTGAGATGACAAAATGCCTACGTGAGGGATGAAGTGAAAGGGAAGACGCAGACGTTGTGAGGCAGCGTTAGGCCACTATTGACCTTCTGATGATATGTCAGAAGGAGGAGCATCTGCTTTGGCACCCTGGTTGGCCATGGGCAGCAAACTGTGGAAAGTGAAAGCACAGGTAAGTGGCGGGGGGGGGGGTAATTGCATAGTTCTAGTTCAATTTGATTTGTAAAGGGACAAATACCTAGTGGTAATTTAATTTTTTAAAAGAGCAATCCATTTTCAACACTTATCAGCATTCAACTTAGGCAAATTATAGTGCTAATGTATTTTTTCTTTGTATGCTTTTTTTCCACAGCAGAATTTAGTCATATTAAAATTCTGAAATAAGAAATGACAAATTGTCCAAGCTATAACATTAATTTCCTCTTCTGTACTTGCCAAGTCATTAAATATTAGGAAACAACTATTAAGAAAAGAGCAATGTACCTCAGTAAATATTCATTCACTTAAGCCAATATTAACATAGTATATTTTACATTTCACTAGAATTTTTCATTTATGATTTAAATTTGAAAATTATTGTTATTCCCAGGCACCAGGCTAATTATAAAAGTACTATTAAATAATAACACACATATATGTGTGTGTGTATAATATAGTCTGCCTATATGATTCTGGAAAGAATGTGCAATTGTGATTACAGTTTTGCTTGCTAGTGAATTATATATAAATATTGTTTAGATTTATATTTCACTAAAATAACACTAATCTATAGTTAATTTTTATGAATTGAGCCTCTAAAAGTATAGAATATATGAAATGAAACATATATAGAATATTTGTTCTCTGTTGTCTTCCTATACTAATAATTTTGTTAAGATTAACATAACTTGAGAATTAATATATCCATGGTAAGTTTCAAATAATTATTTTACTAGATGGTCCCCTTACAAAATATTTTCATCCCATAAGTTATCTAATATTTCTACTTATTACTTAGTCTCATCTTTCCTGAGAAACAAAGATACTCTGGAATGTACACTTCCAAATGACTACTGCTAGAAAAAAAAAACCCTCAATTTATTTCCAAACATCTCTGGTTTATATTAAGAAGTCTAGTTTCACTTAGTCTTCCTGGAAGACTATCACATCTGTCACACAAAACCAGGGAGAGAAGATCAAATTAAACCACTGATTCTATCACTGGATTTAGGAATAGATTCTTATCAGGGTAGCTGGGTGGCTCAGCCAGTTAAGAGTCAGACTCTTGGTTTCTGCTCCGGCCACGATCTCAGGGTTGTGAGAGCAAGCCTCCTGCTGAGCCCCTAATAGACCCAAGTTGAGCCCCGCCCCCCCCCAGCCCTGTGTGGGATTCTTCCCCCTTCTTCCCCCTCCCCCTCTGCTCCTCCCCCTGCTCATGTGTGAATGTGTGCATGCTCTCTCTCTCTCAAATAATAAATAAACAAATAAAATCTAAAAAAAAAAAAAAAGAATAGATTCTTATCTTACATATAGTTTAGCAACAAACCATAAAGCTAGTTTGGATTATTTTTCCGAGTAACTGACTTTAGAGATTTGCTTTCCTATAAACATCCTTTCAGTATTTATTCCAATGTAAGAAAAAAAGTCATTAGATTTTTCAATACTTGGAGATTTATGAGGGGTACAAACTTCCAAAAAATAATATTAATTAAATTCTAAAATAAAATTAATAACTTAGGGCTGACATGGAAACCGGGAGAACATCCATATATACCTGGCCTCCTGTCTCCTGAAAGGAGGCAGAGGAATGGGAGTACAGCATTTGTACATGTGGAGGTGGTGGAGGGCACTAAGTGTACAGGTGGTTTGGAAAAGAACTTGCTTGCCTCTACTAGAATGCAGAGAAGAATGTTACTGATCTCTGGGTTGGTGGGAGAGGAGGAAGGGGCTCCAGTAAATTCTTTTAGAGTGAACAGAAGGACTATACCTTGCACCTTGCAATATATAATCCTTGGAGAATCTGAGGGTCCCACTGACTCCAAAAGTGTTTCTTGAGGGAGGATGCATTGTTGGGTGTAGACAGCCTATCTCAATTTACACCTGAGAACAAAAAGGCCTTCTCAACACGTCAAAAGAGAGGTCCAAGATAGCTACCAGTCAATTTTATGAAAGATTCTATTGGCTCTTAGTCCCTCACTGCCCACGAGAAAAAAAACAGCTTCATGTGTGGTTTTGAGGAGTTGAGGAGTTCTATAAGAAAGCAAACAAGGGAGCACAGCTTTTTGTAGGAGAGAGATGAGGCCAACAACTAGAATAGGTGGACATTGTGGATGCAAAACCAATGTTCGAAAATGTTAATAAAAATGTCATGGCGACCTTTAAACGGAAAGACACGATTTATAATGGTTCAACTTATGATTTTTCGATTTTATGATGGTGCAAAGGCTATACACATTCAGTAGAAACTGTACTTTGAATTTTGAATTTTGGGGGCGCCTGGGTAGCGCAGTCGTTAAAGCGTCTGCCTTTGGCTCAGGGTGTGATCCCGGCGTTCTGGGATCGAGTCCCACATTAGGCTCCTCTGCTGGGAGCCTGCTTCTTCCTCTCTCACTCGCCTGCTGTGTTCCCTCTCTTGCTGGCTCTCTCTCTGTCACATAAATGAATTTTGAATTTTGGTCTTTTCCCGAGGTAGTGATATGTGGTACTATAGTCTCTCCTGATGAGGGACAGTGGCAGTAAACCATAGCTCCCAGCCGGCCATGTGATCACGAGGGTAAACAACTGATACACTTAACCATTCTGTACCCATGCAACCATTCTGTTTTTGACTTTCAGTACAATATTCATTAAATTACATGAGATATTCATTTTACTATAAATAGGCCTTGTGTTAGATGATTTAGCCCAACTGGACATGAATGTATGTGTTCTGAGCACATTTAAAGTAGGCTAAGCTAAGCTATGATGTTCAGTAGGTTAAGTGTATTAAATACATTTTCTACTTATGATATTTTCAATTTACCACGGGTTAATCCCCAGAAGTGATAAGATGTTGGAATATAAAAAAATGTTGAAATAATGTATGTAGAATATTAAGGGGGAAAAGAAACGTAATTTAAAAATTCTAGATCAATTCAAAATATACATATGTGAGGGAAACAAAAACTTTTTGGGATATGTATAGATTCAGAAATTATGCTATTAATTTACCCAAGAAAATTATTTTAGAAGCAACCTAAAAACTAAGAATTAAAGAATAGTAGACATAAATAATGAATTTTATAAAATTTTATATTGAGTCCTAATGGGTAGTAATGATGACAGACCCTGGGAGTTGACAAATAAGTACTAGGTACAGAATATTTGAAAAAGAAAAGATATATAATATATAAACATGCAACAGAAGCTGGGAATTAAAACTGTAATGTTTATGTATAAAACCTGAGCTTTTTGGTGGGGTAAGGGGTATAGAGGTAAGGTGGTTGGTGTAGAGAAAGTGATGAAAAGCTTTCAAAAGTTCGTCTTGGATGGCAGTTAGAATAGCTGTCTTTTGACTTTAAGAGATTAATTGGTAAGTATAGATTTATTTACAACTATTTAATATGTTAATATAACCATTAAGGAAATAGAGAGGCCCTAGTAGAATATCCAAATTAAGGCAGTTGTGATGGAAGAGATACGAATTAAACGAAAATTCATTAAGCAAGCATAAGGAAAGGTAAAAAAGAGGAAATAATAAATTATATACTTGAAAAAAGGATGGAAGGAATATAATTACCAATATATTAATCATTAAATGTTGAAGGATCAAATTTCCCTATAAAAAACAAAGAATTTCATATTGCTTTCAAAAACAAAATCCAGATATATGTTGTTTTTAGGAAATATACAAAAATAAAGTGGCAGCATGGGGCACCTGGGTGGTGCAGTCAGTTGAGCATCTGACTCTTGATTTTAGCTCAGGTCATGATCTCAGGGTCGTGAGATCGAGCCCCACGTTGCGCTCCACGCTGGATGTGGCGTCTGCTTAAGATTCTCTCTCTCCCTTTCTCCCTGCCCCTCCTTCCTTCTCTCTCTCTCTCCCTCCATCCTTCTCTAAATAAATAAATAAATAAATAAAGTGAGAGGGTTATGGGTTAAAATATGTTCCCCCAAAAGATTTGTTGAAGTACCTGTGAATGTGACCTTATTTGAAAATAGATCTCTGCCGATGTATTCAAGATGAAGTCATTTAGGGTAAGCCCTAATCTGATATGACTGGTGTCCCCTTAAGAAGAGAAGAGACACAGACTCAAAGACTCAAAGACTCGGGGTGGGTGGGGAAGCCATAGGACAGTGGAGACAGAGACTGGAGCGGTGCATCTGTAAACCAAGGAATGCCAAGGATTGCCAGCACACCAGAAGCTAAGTGGAAGGAACAGAACAGATTTGTCCTCTACAACTTCCAGAGACAGCACAGTTCTGCCGACACTCTGATTTCAGACTTCCAGCCTCCAAATATCTGTGGTTTTAAGCCATTCAGTTTATAATAATTTATTATAGCTGCCCAAGGAAACGAATACACATAAAAAGACCAAAAAAATAAATGGATATAGGAGGGAAATGTGAGTCAAAAGAAAGCCTTATCAGTAAAGGATCAAAGTATCGGACAAAGCGGAATTCAAAGCTAACAATAGTAAATGGAATATCACATAAACGTGAAAGTTACAATTCTACAAGAGGTTCCAGAGAGTCAGTATTGAAAAGGCCACATACTCAAGAGACTATGTTATGGAACCAGATGCTCTAGAACCTTCCTGGCTCTGTTACTGAATGGCTCTGTGACTTTAGAGATAGTACTTAACTTTTCTATGCCTTGTTTTCCATATCCATAAAATGAGAATATTAATAATACTTCATTCATTAGGCAGTTATAAGGAATAAATGAATTTATATATGTAAAATTAATAATGTAAAATGAATTAATATATGTATTTATGTATGATTGAAACAATAGCTGTCATAGAGTAAACACCAAAAAAAGTATTAGTGATTATTCTTTCTCCTATTATTAATATAAAACACTATTTAAAAACCATCCAAGCAACATGGGACATAAAACCAAACCACAAGAAAAGAAAAACTTTATAAAGTCACTATCATTACAGGGGATTTTAAGTATTTAACATAATTTTCCACAAAGCAGCAAATCGAGAGTAGACTGTATAATAAAACCAACAAGGTAAAACACACTCTGTTCTATACGAAAAGCAGAAAATATATTCTATTTTTCATTTAGAAAATCTGATTATTATGGAATCAAAAGAAACTCTTAATAAGATCCTCAAAAAAGATTTTTATAATCCCTATTCTCTCTCCATGATCTAAGAAAACTAGAAATCAAAAATAAAAAGGCCCAAACCAATGTGACCAGTTAAATACTAAGATATCTACTTTCAAATAACTTCTGGAACCTATTCCTATTCTCTGCAACAGTGGGTTATATGACAGTCAAGTGGCTGGTCCTACTCAGTTGCACTTACCAAAGAAAGGCCATCACCCAGTGGTTCTAAACCAGGGTGGTACTATCTCCTTAGGGAAGATTTAGAAATGTATAACGGTACACACAGTTGTTACAAAAACTGAGGAATGCTATTGGCATTTAGGGTTTGGGGGTCAAGAACACTAAAGTTCTACAAAGCTCAGAATATTCTTACACGGTGTAGAACTTCCATGGTCAAAGTGCCAATAGAGCTCCCATTGATAAACACTGTTTTAACAGTGATACAGGGCAGAGACTCCACAGATGCTTACGATATTTCTATTGGAAATGAAGTTAGTATCACTATGTAAAAAAGTCTTCTATAAAACTAGCAGGCAATTCAATGTTCAATTTTTCATGGCAAGAACCAAATTCAAGAACTTTCTTTGCTTTTGATGGTAATCTGAGAGAGACTCTGTTTAGAGATTGCTGCAGAAACTAATTTTCTTTTATTACTAAGACTCAAAAAGGGAATTCATGTTTATCCACAAAATAGATAGATAAGTGGATAAATAAGTACATAGGGAACTGTAAATCAATTTAATTTGTTCTTTAGCTTTTATTAGCTAAGTCAAATTCCGAGCAAACCAAACTTGTGTCATTTACCAGAAGCATCAGTGCTTCTGGTAACTGTTTTTGCACATTCTCATGTAAAAACAAAATATTGCCCGGGTGTCCTTTCTTAGTATTTCTTAAGGTAAAAGGCAATGTCCTATAGCAGATAGTATGTGGGGGTGAAAATGAAGAGACATGGGTTCTAGTCTGGGCTATGTGACCTTCTCTGTGTTTACTCATCAATTTAAAATCGGGATAACAGTATTTGCCTTACTTGTCTTAAAAGGCTGGCATGCATAGTAACTACAAAGTCCCTACAATGGCCTGCCAATCTGGACTTGCCCTCTCTCTACCTCTCTCACCTTATTTCCAGCTACATTTTCCCTCCCTTACTCTGCTACAGCCACATTGGTTTCCCTGTTGTTCCCTGACGATTAACCTGAGGTCTCAGCACCGACCATTCCCCTGGCAGAACGCTCTGTCCTGAGAGTTTCAGGTTCACTCTCTCACTTCCGTACTTCCATCAAGTCTCTGTTCTAATGCCACTTTCATCGGAGAGAGGTAGCCATATACCATCCTACGAAACTTTCTCTTTCGCTTTATTTATTCTTTGATGTAGTGATGATCTACCGTGTAACGTCTCATATTCTAATTTGTTTGCTTATTGTCTGTCTCCTCTCTGCTACAAAGTAATCTCAAGGAATGCAAGAAAATTTTCCATCTTGTCCTTATGAATAATATTCTAATAACAAATTAGTTTTTCTGAAGCCCTCTGTATAAAAATTGAGCAGTGTGTTTAGTCAGAAAGTTTATATCTCTACTTTTCACTAATTAACGTGAAATTATGTTATTTTATTTTTTGTGACATAACATATACTTTCAGACACATAACCATAATGTTTTAGCATAGTATGGGAAGTTACATTTTTAACATCTCTATTATGTCATTTGCCTATCTTAATTATCCCAGTGCTCAAATATTCGAAGCATGCACTAATTTTGCATACTATTTCCCTGAAAAGATAGTGTATGCACTCTCTTTTGAAGTGATTTTTTTTCTTCCCTAAAAGCACCATGTTCTATTTCACAACTTTAATATGTTACAAACCAGGCGGGCCTAAAGCATGTTACTTGCTCTGATAAAAGTTTTCAAATTTGTCCTGGGTTTTTGTTAGTCACGTCTGTCTCCCCTACTGCAATGTAATATGATGCAAGGCTGAGTCTCTTTCTTAGCCATTTTATGTTTCTCTCATACTTTGTAACTAACAGAAACTCCATAATTATTAATTTATTGAATATAGGCATTAGTGCAATGATATGTCACCCCTCCCTTCTTAAACAGAAATAAAATAAGGAAGATTACTTACATTTAGAGCCTGATGAAGATGACCCACTGACGGTAGATCTCGATCCCCCTTTCATGGAAAAGACTCCTTTTCCCCTGCGAGTCGTTGTGACGGCCACTCGGGGACGCTTCAGCGGAATTACTGCACGGGGAGGTGGAGGCACGCGCCCGTGGTAATCGAATAACCTTCAAAAACACAAGCATGGCTGTGAGTTGGTTTATGCCTCAGTGTTCTGTCAAACGTGTGAAATGATTAAGAAAATGGCCTTGGAAAAACCGTCGATAAACATTTTTGTTACTGTTGTTCTCACACGGGTATTCATCAGAAATAGGATTCTAATACAGTCTCTGCGCTCTGGACATTAGAATCTGCCTCTCCAAAATGTATGAGAGGACAGGGAACTTGGCTCCAATGGGACTCTGCCATTTGTTGAAATCATGACCTTGTTCCAAGTATATTTCTTCGCTCAGTCTCACAGATTTATCCTTCTTAGAATAGAAATCTTCCTCTTACACATCAACACTTATTAACGCGCTAGTTTGAAAGGAGGAAAAGATCATGCAGAATCAAGAACAAGGCAAAGCAAATTATCGTCCCATCATGAAACAGCTCGTAAGGAAAATCATTTTGAAGTCAGTGTAGATTAACGAGAACAGCTGTGAGGGACAAATCAACATGGTACCACACCTGTCTCTAAGGACTTTTTAAGTAACAAAGGACTCTTGTGACTGTAGGAAAAGGGAGACTGGGTTTGAATAAAATGGCACCAGCAAGAGAATAAGATTTTGTTGACTGGAGTACAGTGGGAATATGTGTCAGGGTCTCTTTTTATTATACTGACCATTGCTAGGCATGTTAATTGAGACCAGTGATATTTGTATAATAAGCTATTGAAAATTTCTCTAACCAAAAAAGGTACCAATAAAAATTCTAGACGCTTTTACCAAAAAGTGAAAAATGATATTCACCACAATCAATGCATTTCCACTAAACAATGAAAGGACTAAAAGTATGAGAATATTTACTCATTTATATAAATACGTAATTCATAGATTCAAAAGCTTCATATTGTTCATACTGCGTACTCATAAACAACACATTTTTGCATACTTAGCACATTTGAGAAGCATAAAAAGTCAGAGGAAAACTATAAGGATATATTTACTCACTCATTTTTTTAAAAAAACTATTTACC
This sequence comes from Ursus americanus, assembly GCF_024610735.1. Taxonomy (NCBI): domain Eukaryota; kingdom Metazoa; phylum Chordata; class Mammalia; order Carnivora; family Ursidae; genus Ursus; species Ursus americanus. Next base: position 48,147,666 of record NC_142135.1, read on the forward strand.
AGTGAACCAGATGTGTTATCTTATCCACTATAAAGAGAATAGTGTTATTGACTTACAATGATCATTGATAGTATTTTATCGTGACATCATTATATGAATTACATTCTCATAATTGTTTTAAAACAGTCAATAAGAATAATCTAATATGAAAGTTAGAAGTGAATTTCTATAATAGGAAGAGAACAGTTTCTATAATAGGTCATTTTATAAAATTACATCTTATTTACGCATACAGCTGAATCCCCTTTAAGAAAACAATATATGAAATATAATAAAAATTAAGATAGGCAGGCTTCCAAATATTCATTCAGAAACATTCAAAACTATGATACTATGGGGGTAAAAAAGTAGCATATAAACCACGCTTAAAGCAGGACTTAGTACTGGGGCTGTCTCCTACATTAGAGAGCTAAAGTGTTCAAAAACTATTTGGAAGCATGCTGGGGAGAAACTAAGAGATGTCTGGAAAGGAAAAGAAATGAAATGAGACAGAGTTCAAGAGAGGTGCCATCCTCTGTGAATAAGCAAAGTCCATTAGAGCTGAAGAACCGCTAGCAAAGAACAGGTCATGATGTCAACACATTATGGTTTACTTCAAAAAGTGTAGGAGGATGAAGCTGGAAAGGGTTATGAATATCATCCATGCCACTAGGGGCTGGAAACTCAACAAGGTCAACTAAACCTGCCCCTCATTTCAATCACAAAACAAGGACTCCATTACTTATTTATAAGTTGAATTCACACAGCACCTTAAGCTAGTGAACCAAAACACGAATGCACTTTTTACGAGCTATAACACCCAGAGCTATCGAGGGGGAAAAATATGGCAATGACTCATCTCTTCCAGGGTAGATGCTGCCGCTTCAGATGAAAGGCAAGCTCTTTTGGAGGGACCATTTCCCCGGGCCATGAAAATGCAATTTAGCTCGTTCGTTAATTAAGCTAATCTATAAGTTGGGTTGAGAACATCTCTAAAGCACAACTAAAATATACAATAATGGAGGAAAGCTCTAATGAAAAGGCAGGCAAAGTAAAGCCACCGTCCTCTCCGCTACTTCAGTGACAACGTAATTCGAGAATATTTTACAGGAAAGTGTAATGTTTCTCACTATTTCTTATTGCTTCTCCCAGCCAAGGATTACAAAGCTTCCAGTGTCGGGCAGGCCTCATAGTATGTTGAGAAAACAGAGCTGCATTTGCTCATTGTATTTGTGACATACTTCTAGTACGCGACATACATTTTAGTCACATGCGTGTCCTTTCCTGTCAATTCCTATAGTGTAGCCCTTGTTCTCTGAATATTTTGGTGATTTGCTTCAGAGGGCAAGGACTCTTTTCTCATCAAGGAATCAGGTAAGGTTTTACCAATTCTTTCTGCCACTCTGATGGGAAGATGTGCAATATCAGAACTTAAATTTTAAAACGAGATAAGTCATTTATTAAAAAAAACAACAACTAAAGGAGGGTATGGACACTTCACATGACAGCATAATTTTGAATTTTACAAAAGTTAATGGAGTTGAGGAGTTTCTTAATTTTCATTGGTTACACTTGAGTTTACCAGAAATAAAAGGAGGGAAAACTGGGTATTGTCCTAATGCACAAAAACATAACAAGATAAGGATGGGAAGTGGGGGCGAATTTTCTGGGATTCAGGGTAAGATGTAGGGTTCTTCTAAATGCAGGAGGAAGTAGGTGAGAGGTAACGCATGAAGGTAGACACAATCATTGGCTTTCTCATCAGAATTCTGTTTATAGAAAATCCAAGAAATTTTACATTTATAAAGTATTAGATCAGCAAAATTGTTGAGACAAAGGAAATTATAGACTGACAACAAAGATTGCAATGCAATAGAATTAAATGGAATCCAACTCCCAAAGGTGAGTTAAAAGCTTTAAATTTCTTCCTTCTTATTTTTTTGGTTCCTTCCACTCTTAGAATTACGTTCCTTCTCCTTTTCTTTAACGATTCTTCATTTTCCCTAGTATGTGTAGAATATTGTTTTCCTCCTAATATTTATTGGTCAAATAGATTATGATTTATAAGGAAGCCAAACACACAAATTTTCCTTCCTCAGGCCTATTTTAAAATAAGAACACTAGGGGCGCCTGGGTGGCACAGCGATTAAGCGTCTGCCTTCGGCTCAGGGTGTGATCCCGGCGTTATGGGATCGAGCCCCACATCAGGCTCCTCTGCTATGAGCCTGCTTCTTCCTCTCCCACTCCCCCTGCTTGTGTTCCCTCTCTTGCTGGTTGTCTCTATCTCTGTTAAATAAATAAATAAAATCTTTAAAAAATAAAATAAAATAAAATAAGAACACTAAAAGACCTACTCTCAAGCAGTAAATAAAATAAATGTACCCAGATTTTACTAAAACAACCCATTAAAGAAATCTGAGAATTTAATTTGCTTTATTTAAAAAACATTTCTACTTTTCAAGAGCTCATTTCTTGTTTGGAATTCTGTTTGTTTTAATAATAGCTGAGATATGTATTTTTATTACCTAGCTAAAGGTAAAATCTGGTAAATAATATTTATGTACCTGATAAAAATAAATATAGCTTGTCTCTAAGAAGAATATGGATAGTGGCTATTAAAAATTAGCTGTGTTTTAGACAAAGGCAATTTAATGGCATATTGACATATAAAATGAATATAATTTTGAGTGCTTGTTTTAGTAAAAGCTTGTTAGTATTATGCTTAATAATAATAAAGCAACATTTTTGAAAAAATACATGAAAAAACATAACTCCAATCTCATATTCTAAAACAACTATAATATGGGGCATGTGGGTGGCTCAGTCAGTTAAGCATCTGACTCTTGATTTTGGCTCAGATCATAATCTCAGTGTTGTAAGATCAAGCCCCATGTCAAGCTCCACACTGGGAATGGAGCCTGCCTAAGATTCTTTCTCTCCCTCTCTATAAATAAATAAACAAATAATAAATAAATAAAATAAAAATAAAAACTACTATCATTTTCTAATCTTTTTTCCGCAACTATCCATATCTTTCACATAGTTGAGAACGTAATATATGCATGGTCATGTATTCTGGCTAATTCTCCTTGGTTTATATTAAAAACATTTCTCAAGCCTGCTAACTGGTCTTCCTAATGTTTATTTTAATTGCTGTGGTGCATTTTCTCAAGCAGATATACCATATTCTAATAATCATTACCTGATTTACTTTGACGTAATACCTATTTTTCACTGTCAACTAATGTGATTTTAAAATTAAAAAATTCTTAATGTAATATTTGCATACTATTTTGTCACTGAGCACTGAATTTTATTTTTATATAAATTATTTAGATAAATAGATTTCAAGAATTGGTAATTACCTGTTTTTTTTTTTCTAAATTTCCCTCATGAAAAGAGCTCTTCGCTTTCCTTACTTGTGAATCAAAGGTTATAGTCACCATGTGCTTAATGCTAACAAAACAGGTTGTCTGGACTAAGGGCTAGGAAACTAGGCTGCCTACAGCCCGAACCCGAGAACAAGTTCGCCTCACTGGGGCTTTGCAGCGTATGTGAAGATCAGTAATTAAAGGATGAGAGATCGTCCTCTGTGTCTTGATTCAGCCTTGAACCCTTCTCTTCAGCGTGCGGAACTTCATTTTTAAGAAGGGATATATCTGAAATCCACGTGAATGATTCTTATAGCCTGCTCATTCTATCTGTTTTCTATACTCCTTGAATTACTCAAAATTCATAAAATCTGTCTATAATTTCCACCCTGACTTCAAGTAACTTTTGGTTTCAACTGAATTAGAAGATTTCAAAGGCACACTTAACTGGAGACCAGTAAATGAATAATTTACTATTGTTTTTTGTTATTAAAATTTTCTAAGATTTTCGGTGAAGTTGTCTTCTTGGATCTTGTGTAGATATTTCTTGAACATGCTTTTAAAGGCAAGCTGGTCAAAATCCTGAATGATCTTTTCTGCAATTTTTTGACCTTAATATAAACTTTACATTTTGCACAACTTTGCTATCTGCTATATTTTGTATATAGCTTTGGGTGATGAAAAAGTTAATACATTCAAAGAGCAGTTTTGGGGTTATAAATCGGTAAAATGATTCTCTTATGTATTGCTTATAATTCTGTAATGTGGGTATTGTTAGGTCATTTTGCCCCTGAAGAAAAAAAATAAAAAGATGAAGTCACTTGCCCAAGTTTAATCAGTCGGCACATCCACAGCTAGGCCTGAAACTCATGTCCTCTGCCTCTAAATCATATGCCCCTTGTCAAGTGTACCAGACCGTTATTTCCAAATGTTTTAAGTGGAATACTATTCTATTAGATGGTAATTTAAACTTGCATAATGAAACAAACATTGCCTCTTGCTAATACGTTTTTCCAATATTCATTAATATATGCTGTGCTCTGTAATTGATAAAACAACTGTAACTTGACGTGGAGTTTTTTTCATTAATTACAACTCTAGTAGCTTCTCTTCTGTTAAGTTACACAAGGTCAAAATTGTGCCAGAGTTGAACAACGCCCATTTTGCATCATTTAATATGCATATGTGTTTTCTATATGGTAAAGCACTTCCGGCATTTCTTTTTCTCTATTAACAGAAGTTTACTTATACTGGGGGTTATAAGCTACTCAGTGCTGTTCCTGATACTACTGAAAAAAGATTGGATTAACACTGCTAATATCTCAGAAATTGAAAACATTCCCTGAGGGCATTCAATATAATTTTAGGTATTTATCTCCTTTTACTTCACTTGGAAGAATATAAATATTTATGTTTAGTTTTAATAACATGTAATGTCCTTCATTTAGAGTCAGACTTGACCTTTTAGAAGAAAATGCCATTTAATGCTGTAAATTATTGAGCAGTGCTTTGTGTAATATAAAAAAATATTTAGAATAACCATTCTAGTCTATTATTTAGTGATACTTTTCATGATCCCTGAAACCAGGAACAGACATTAACTTAGTCATCAGGAAAGTTACTGCTGGGCCAACATATCAAAATAATGACAATATGATGGTATTTTGTGTAAAGCAGTTTTCTAAGCTGAAACTATCTGAGGGTTGAAATCCCCAATCACATTAGAATTCTCAAACCTGGCAGAAATCAGCTAGCCATAGGATAAGGATATATGGCAGTGACTAAGCTATCATGCCCTGGGAGCAGAAGGGAAAACAGTAAAAATAGAATAATCCAGAGGTGTCACAATGCACTATTTTGGAACAACTGGCCAACCAGTTTATTTCTCAGTCATAGGAACAATGCTATATGAATATTAGTAATAAAAAATGCATTCACCGTCATTGTTACTGGTTACTGTTAGCCGTTATTGATAGCTAACATTGACTATGCAGCAAAAATATGCCAGGATACACCAGGCACAATGCTGATCATTATTCATATGTTACTTCATTTAATCCTTAGAACAATCCTATGAGGCAGGAATTATTTTCTTACTCACTTCATGGATGAGACAACATGTTTTGTAGTATTAAATAACTCGCCCAAGTTTGCACCACTAGTAAAAAGAGAAAAAAAAATAACCACAAATTCAAGCACAGTGTAATTTACAAGAAATTACTGTGGATAAAACTTAGCACTTTGTAAGCTATTTATATCGTCCAGCCTTCTTCATTCTGTTTCCCTTTTGTGACAATCTATTTTCATAGGGAACTCCTGACTCTATTCACTAGTGGCGGACACTTACATCTTTCTAAGCCAAGTGCAAAAAATGGAAAATAAATTATAAGAGAACAGATTGTTCAGACAGTCTGTTAGCAATACAACCATACTGATCTTTTGTACCCTTATAAGTCAAACAGATTTTATATAAGACAAATAAATGATTTGGGGAATTGTTCAGAGTTAGCTTTTTTGTGTAGTGAAGAATCATCTGAAAACTGTAAGCTCTATAACTCTTTGGCTGATAAATGCTCTTGCTCTTTGGCATGTAGGACAGATCTATCTATATCTATCTATCTATCTATCTATCTATCTATCTATCTATCTATCTATCATCTATCTATATCTATCTATCATCTATCAATCATCTGTCTTTCTATCTGTCTACCTACTTACCTACCTACCTAATGAATTTATTGAGCTGTAATTTATATAGAAACTCCATTTTAGGTAGAAATTCTTTAAATGTGGAAGGAAATAACAAGAGAGAAAACACCTAAGGGACTACAGTGCCAAAACAGTTTCATATTGACAGACTAAAAGACAATTGTATGTTGAATACTTTTGAAAAGACAATGTATACTGAATACATATTGAAAACTTTATCCATAGCAATTAGGACATTGTTTTGCATCCTGAAAAAAAAAGATGTATTAAAAAATGTCTTTAAGACATTTAAGACTGAGTGGCTCAGTCGGTTAAGCGTCTGCCTTCAGCTCAGGTCATGATCTCAGGGTTCTGGGATGGAGTCCTGCCTCGGGCTCCCTGCTCATCAGGGAGTCTGCTTCTCCCTCTGCCCTTCAACCCGCTCATGCTCTCCCTGTCTCAAATAAATAAATAAAATGTTTTTTAAAAAGTCTTTAGAATTGTCAAAACCTAAGATTTTCAAATAGTATGCAGACTATTTAAATGTTGTCTTTTCTTAATAGTAAATGGTATTGTTTTACACTGCCAGATTTTCAGATCATTTTTGGGACAAGTTATTACGAACTATTTAATATTTACAATAAAATACTGTATTTTGTAGAAATTATAAAAATGATTTGAGAAAAGTATCTTTTAAAATTCATGCTCGATCACACAGGCAGACCTAGTGGAACAACTTGCTAAACTGCGTAGTTGCACATAGTGGTGATGAAGGTATGGTTGTGGTCTGATCTCCCTTTGGGTAAGGCTGCCTCCTTTTATTTTACTCCATAGACTAATATTACTCCCCTTCTGTTCTGCATACTCACATAGTTGGTTATCAAATCTAAATGAATAGTTTATAATTGTAGTTTTGTCATGAATTTACTGTATGACCTTGGGAAAACCAAAGTCTCTCTAAATCCAAGGAGATGAATTAAGAACACAAATTGAGTAGCCACCATGTTTGAGACTTAATGATATTGCCTGAGGATACAATACTACGCAAACCTGAGCATCTTCCCTGCCTTCATGGAGGAAGAGAGGCAGACATGAATCAAATACTGTCATCACAAAGAAAGACAGCAGTAAAAAGCAGAAGTGTTATGAAGGAGCAACGCTGGGTGCTGAGAGAGGGGAACAGAGGAACCTAATTTCGTCTGAGAGTGGTGTTCATGCTGAGATTTGAGGGAGGAAGGCAAGTTAACTAGATGGCAGAGGGAGGAATGAGGAGAAGCAGCAGCTTGGAAGAGGGTGCTGAGGGAGGAGGGTACGTGGTGCTCTTGTGGAGCTGAGAAAGGAGCCGCGTGGCTGGAGCAAACAGAACCAGGCCCTTTCAAGGGATCATGAAGTTTCTTCCCCATTTAAAATGTCCATTACGAGCTATTTTTCCAAGTTTGCATTTTTATACCTTGGGATTTGTTTTTGTTTGTTTGACGAGAACTTACAATTAAAAAGCTTAAAAGATATTTACTTCATTTTTGTGTGTGTGGTCTAACGATCTATGTACAGTTGGCCCTTGATTTGCATATCTTAGAATTTCAATTACCCATGTTTAGTTAAATAACATGTCTCCCCACAGCACAGATCAAATTTGAGTTGCCAAAATATATTAACTGTGGGTAATTTCATAAAGTCCAAACTTTGCTGCTAGTTTTTCAGTCCACAAAGCACTGTGCAAATAACAGCGGCAGATCAGGATCAGTTATCGGTCCCATCAGTTCATTCAAAGTCTGTCTGGTTGTCGTGCATCTGTAATTCAGCACACATGCAGACGGTAACTGTGTAGTCGTATTGTCTCTCTGTTGCCAGTGATAAACCCACGTGGCCCTTGACAAAAATGGATAATCAAAAGAGGAAATTGGTCAACAAAGATGAAAGTGCAGCAAGGAGGAGAAGAGGGGTAACACTGGAAGTGAAATAAAATTAAATGGGACGGAACTGTAGGAGAGACAGCTGACTGAGGACTGTTGACACTTCTACCAGAGAGACTCTAGGTATCGAACCAGAGGAACTTCGGAAAAGCATACATATTGACATAAATGAGGAAAACAGTTGTGAAGTGATAAAAAAAAGAAGTGACATTGGCAAAAGAGCACACACTGAAGACCCCCTCTGAGATTCACAGCGCTGGCAAACTGTCGAAGCTGGTCCAGCCTTAGAAAGGAGTCTGACACCTCACTGAGGCACAAGATGGGTGCTAGCTCTGTACTGTACGTTGTACAAGAAGGCAAGCCCTGCTCAAACTGCTTTTGGGGAGGTCTTTTTACAAAGAACCAAAATAGGCTAATTCTCGGTATTCTGTTTTAAATTATAGTGTACTTAAAACGATTTTACTGTATTTCCCTATTATTTATACCAATAGTAAGAGAGTTTTTAATGTTTTTACAAACATTTCTAGAAGTGATGGAAAATTCTATTTTTTCCACAGATTATTAACATCATTTTGTATGGTTTCCTTTATGATCCAACACTATTATGCAAAGCAAAACTGCCTGTAATTTTTATAGAATCTAACCAATCTAACCAACTAACATTGCAATGTGTTATATTGAAAACAGATGTATTTTGGAAGGCTGGAGTCATTTTCCGAGTTTACAAAATCTCAGTCTTGAAGACTCCTAAGACATGGAAAACAATATTGGTTCATTACATTTTTAGAATGTTATTCAAATATTCCATAACTGAACTTTTGCCTTGAGAACCTCAGAAGTCCTGAAAGTCCAAGATGTACTATGCTTCAGTAAGCACAATGAAAATAAGAAAATCTGTCTATATTATATTTTTTGGGACTTAGTAAAGAATTTCCTTTAGTTTAGGGGTGCCTGGGTGGCACAGCGGTTAAGCGTCTGCCTTCGGCTCAGGGCGTGATCCTGGCGTTATGGGATCAAGCCCCACATCAGGCTCCTCCGCTGTGAGCCTGCTTCTTCCTCTCCCACTCCCCCTGCTTGTGTTCCCTCTCTCTCTGGCTGTCTCTATCTCTGTCAAATAAATAAATAAAATCTTAAAAAAAAAAAAAAAAGAATTTCCTTTAGTTTAAACATCAGTCAAGAATACTTAGGAATGAAATCTACAAAGTAGTTTAAAGAATTTAAATCAAAGGGAAACAAGAATGAAAAATTTACATACCGATTGTAGAAATCTTCTCTGTAGTAATCATAGTCAAAGACATAACCACTAAGGAGGAAACAAAAAATTAGTTGACATTTGTTCAACCACACTAATTTTGGTATTAAATTGTGAGGTTATAACAAGAAACTTATGTTATTTTTTAAATATTTATTTTTCAATTATGTATCCAAAGTGTTTTACAAAATAATGTCCAATTGGATATAGTACCATGTTAAACTACCATATGGCTGACAATGCAAAGACTGATAGTGGTTTGTATGGTTTGGAATGGAAGATGAGAGGCAGTAGCAAAAGAAAATGTTTTAATACTTGTAATTACGTATGAATGAAGGCCATTTTATCCTTTCTTCCTAAGGTATGTACAGTGAGGCTACACGATGAACTAAAGGCATGGAAAGGAAAGGCTTAATGACCCATTTGCTATAAGAATGCTAAACAGATATGTGGTTTCCTTAGAAATTCAGCATTCCTTTTCATTCTAAAAATTTATAATTTAATACCCAGAGAAAAAAAATCCACCATGGCTGAATCTTAGCAACAATAATTTAATATTTTAGGGTACTTAAATAGCAATTAATAAGCACATTGCAGTGAAAAGATTAAGCTTCTAAAAGGAATATATAGTAAAAACTGCTCCCATCTACTTATATAATTCTTGGAATTTACAAAAAAGCCCTTTATATGGATTATTTCCGTTAATTTTAGTACACAATACAACTCTGTTGGATACAGTAACTAGAAGAAACTAAGGTGCAAAGGACAAAAGTGACTTGCTCAAATTTTTATCCCTAGTAAGTGATAGAGCTGAGACGGGAGAAAAACAAATCTTCTGAATCCATGTCTGGGGCAGTTTTTCATGGCACTGTGCAACCCTCCCCAGCCTACAAGAAGTTTACTCATAATAAAGGAAATATCTATACTACAGGGGAATCATTATTTTTAATGTGTATTCACTAATTTTTTATTGGTATGAAACACACATAACAAAATTTACCATTCTAACCATTTTAAGTATACAACTCAGTGGCATTAAGTATATTCACAATGTTGTTTAAAGATCACCAATATCCATTTCCAGCATTTTTCATTACTCCACACAGAAATTCCATACCCATTAAACAGTAACTCCCCATCCCCTGCTCCCCCTCAGCTCCTGGTACTTTCTGAATTTGCCTCCTCTAGGTACCGCATAGAAGTGGAATCATACAGGGGCGCATGGGTGGCACAGCGGTTAAGCGTCTGCCTTCGGCTCAGGGCGTGATCCTGGCGTTCTGGGATCGAGCCCCACATCAGGCTCCTCCACTACGAGCCTGGTTCTTCCTCTCCCATTCCCCTTGCTTGTGTTCCCTCTCTCGCTGGCTGTCTCTAACTCTGTTGAATAAATAAATAAAATCTTTAAAAAAAAAAAAAGAAGTGGAATCATACAATATTTGTCCCTCTTAGCCTGGCTTATTTCAGTTAGCATAACATTTTCGAAATTTATCCATACTGTACCATGCATGAGAATTGCATTCCTTTTTATGACTGAAAAATATAATACTGTACATATGTACACATTGCTTTTTGTTTATTCCTCTATTGATAGACATTTGAGTTTTTTCCACCTCTTGGCTGTTGTGAATAGTGATAGTATGAACACCGGTGTGCAAGTATAGAGTCCCTGCCTTCTTCTCTTTGGGGTATCTACCTAGAAGCGGAATTGCTGGATCATAAAGTAGTTTTATGTTTAACTTTTTGAAGAGCCACTGTATGACAAGCAAGTAATTTTATATTCCCCAATTGATCAATTTAACAGTCCTTTAGTTTGTAACTATTCTTATGTCAGGAGAATTGAAAGAACATATTATATAATCTTAACAACAACCTATAAGATGTAGAGTATTGTCCCAATTTTATAGGACGCTGAGGCCTAGAAATATTAAATATCCTACATAACACAGGTTAAGTATTCTAGTACGGCATAGTCATTCATGTGCTCATTTATCAGAATCTGATTAAGGACATGTGTGTCAGGAACTGTACTTGGCACTTAGGTTTAGAAGCAAAGTAGATGTCTAACTTTGATTAAGCACCAATTAGCAAACACAGATGACCTAATCAAATTGATTAATTTCCCTGCTATTGCCACTAGCTCACCCCAGCATTTTGTTTCAGCAGAGTTGAGTTCAATCTCTGTCCTCTATTTAGATAGTCTTGAATACAGTCTTTTCCTTACCTATTTAATCTTTATGTTGCATTTTTTTTTCTTTGACAGCGGTGGAGACAGATAAAAAGCTAATAAGAAAAACATTTTAAACAGGAAATACTTAGAAGTACATGAATGGGACAGAGAGAAACAGAAGGGGAGAACTATTAAAAGGGATTAATCAGGGCTGGCTGCTCTGAGGAGGTGACATGTAACTGGAGGCTTGAAGGATGAGCAAGGTCCGATCAAAAGCCAGGGGAGAAAAGGAACCGAGGGAATAGAAAGCACAAAGGTGCAAGTCAGGAAAAACCCTATGGATTCAGCAAAGCAAGAAGGCTCATCCGGGGCTACGGCCATCACACCGACAAGAAATAACAGCATCTTAGGCAACACTGCAGACAAGACGGACAGGGCTAGACAGATTCAGGACATGTTTTGGAGGCAGACCCAACTGAATTTATCACTGAGTCAGTTTAAGAAACTGGGCAGACTGTGTTATCCTTTCTCAACTGGGGAAAGATTGGGAGGAAGAGGTCCTAGAGGAAAATCTCGAGTTCAGTTTTGGATAAGATAGCATTTGGATGCTTGTGAGACAATCAAGAAACACTTTCACCGGTGCCTGAATGCTGTCTTACTGAGTGCAGCCCCAAAGAGAGGGCTCACTGGGGAAGTAAGTCTGGGAGGTGTGAGCATGTTGATGGCAATAAAGACATTAAAAGGTGAGATCTTTTTCAGGAGTGACTGTAGAGAGAGGAAGTAGAGGCTGGTCCTAGGGATTCTAGAATTGTAGAGGTCAAGGGAAGAGGAGAAGATACAAAATAGGTCAGATGTGGATAGGAGACAGAGCTTGAGAGTAAAGAGCTCTGAGTCTGGGCCCTGGCTTGCCACTTGGTATGACATTTGTATTACTTTCCTAGGGCTGCCATAATGGAATACCACACAGTAGGAGTCTTAAAGAACAAAAATTTATTTCCTCACAATTTTGGAAGGTAGGAGTTCAAGGTCAAAGTGTCAACAGTTTTTGTTTCTTCTGAGGTCACTTTCTTTACCTTGCAGATCATACCTTCTTGCTGTCTCCTCACATAGCTGTCCCTCTGTAATGTCTGAGTCCTAATCTCTTCTGACAAGAACACCTGTCATATTGGATCAGGGCCCACCAATATGGCCTCATTTTAACTTTCTCACCTCTTTAAAGACTCTCTCTCCCAATATAGTCACGTTCTGAGGAACTGGGAGTTAGGGCTTCAACAGGTGAATTCTGGAGGAACACAATTAGCTTAAAACAACATTGAACAATGTATTTAATCTTTGCAGACCGCATCTGCAAAATGGAATAGCACAGCTTCTAGCACACTGTAATAAGTCAGTGAATTTTTAAATATTTTTCATAGAGCTGATATTTAAACACAGATTTATCTGAATCAAAAGTTAGTGATTTTTTCGATTGTGTCACATTTCATCAGACATTTGTTAATTTAAATAAGTTTAATAATCTTAATGCTTTAGCATATATAACTTTCTTTTTCCTCAGATGTTTAAAAGAGCATTTTGAAAGTTTATGAACATGATGATGAGAACATTTAATTAAAGATGTATAAATTCATCTTGATTTTTATATATGTCCTCTCTCTCGCTCTTTTTTTTTAAAGATTTTATTTACTTATTTGACACACACACACACACACACACACACACACACACACACACACACACAGAGATCGCAGAAGCAGGGGGAGCTGCAGAGGGAGAGAGAGAAGCAGGCTCCCGCAGAGCAGGGAGCCGGATGTCCGGCTTGATCCCAGGACCCCGAGATCATGACTTGAGCTGAAGGCAGACGCTTAGCCAACTGAGCCACCCAGGCGCTCCTCCTCTCTCTTTTTAAACTCCCCGAGTACCAAATATGACACATGGACCAATTAATAAATATGCTCTTAATGTGGCTGACAATGATGATTCCACCCATGTATTTTATACCTTTAGGAAATACTTCAATAATTTATTAGCCTTCTGGAAATTTAAAAATGCATGAGAAAAGAGAAATCATTTTTGTTTTTCTTAGTAGCTGCTTAAATTATCTTGTCCAATCTGCTTATTTTTCGTTCAGTCCTGCCTGCTAAGACATATTTGCAAGAACAGGCTGTAGCCAAGCATCCTGAACCATTTGATCTCCGAGTCCCACTGTCTGCCATCAGGAACTCAATTTTACCTGTCACAGTTAAAATGAAAGGAAATGCACAAACAGACCTGTCTTGGTAATCACGACAAGCCTGTTTTTGCCTTAATGGTTTGGGCTTTTAGCAGAAATGCCATGGTTGTAGTTGGCTCAGGTCATAAGCTGTAGAATCACGCTGGATTTCCAAGGAAGAGAAAGAGATTCAAAGAAATGAAAAGAGATAACCACAGGGCAAGTATGATTTGTGACAATTATGCTTTTCCAGTGTTCCTGCCGCCAGCTTTCTTTTTTTTCCCTCTTTCCCCAGATTTTGTCTCTCTTAAAAATCCCTTCATTCTCTTTCTGTGTGAAACTCTATTTGAAATTACCTGTCAAAAAATGGCATTTCCAGAAGCCATATTCAGGTTTTTGAGGCGTTTTATGTATTCTAGGATTTTACTGGAAGGAAAAACTTGTCTTTAAAGTTAAAAAAAAAAAAAAGATAGCCTTTCCTTTCCTCATAAACTGTTCTGTTCATGGGCTAATCTACTTTTTTCTTTTTTGGGGGGGCTTTTAAGGGAGGAACCTTTGCCACTTTCATTGTAGCAGCTTTGTATGACAGTCTGGTTCTTAGGCTACTGAAACAAAATGGTCATAAATCAGATGTTTTAGGCACTTTTTAAGAAGAAACTAAATCTAGGAACTGTCAAGGCTTCTGTTGTTTGGAGGCATGCTCCACGGCAAGGGGCAGGTACTCAACTTTTTAGAAAAGTGAAACAATAGTTTTGAATGTTTCACACAAATAATTTATATTTTTATTTTTAAATCTGGTACACCTTCATGACTTTTATTCTACTTTTCAGTGTACTTTTATTCTAACTGCTCGGGTTCCCTCAAAATTGAATGGGAAATGGGAATTAGTAAAGTAATTGTTTAGAGTTGCACACTCATAGTCTTTATTTTATTACTGAAGATTAAATGACACCAAGTAACTTCCCTGGAATTTAATTTAAGCTTTTTCATTTACAGAAGAAGAAATCACAACTCATTAGGTTTTGCAATATATGAGATCAATTTTATCTAATCCCTTTAAGTTCATAAAACCAGCTTCATATGAATAGACTAATACACACAAGTATTTCTTTTTATTTTCCATTGCAGAACTTCATTAAAATATAATCTGACGAAAATGAATAAACTTCCCAGCACAAGGAGGGAGCATTTTAATGGTTTCATTACAGACATGCTGCCAATAGTAACCCTACTGAAGCCTTCTCAGTGACTATCTCTGGCTTCCCAGATTAAACCGGATAATCAATTACTGAGTATTTTAAGTTAGGCACAATACTGGGAGTTGTGGATAATAGTATGAGCAGAACATGGGTTCTGACCTCAAGGAATGACAATCTAAGTATAAGGGATTAGATAAATATACATATGACTATAATTTAAACAGAATTTGAAAAATGCCAAAACAGATATAAAAACTGCTAAGAGAGCTTATAGGCAGAAGAAATAGGATGTGGTTGGTGGGACAAGGTCTCAAACAAGGCTTTATGAAAGAGATGGCATTTGAATTGGTCTTTGTAAAGGTTAGGAATCGACAAGTGAATGTTCAAAAGGACGCCCTTCCTGGGGTGTGCCTGGGTGGCTCAGTGGTTAAGCGTCTGCCTTCGGCTCAGGGCGTGATCCCGGCGTTATGGGATCGAGCCCCACATCAGGCTCCTCCGCTGTGAGCCTGCTTCTTCCTCTCCCACTCCCCCTGCTTGTGTTCCTTCCCTCTCTCGCTGGCTGTCTCTATCTCTGTCAAATAAATAAATAAAATCTTTAAAAAAAATAAAAAAAAAGGAGGCCCTTCCTGAAAGCCAAGAATTGGTGGTAGAAAAACGTGGAATAAATTCGTAGAATAGTGTTTCATGACGATTAGTCTCTGTCATTAGCACAACTTTTCTTCAGAGTACCTGTGGAAGTCATGATTGCAGAAGTCATAAGGTAGGCTAACAGACTGAATTTCCAGAGCATACTTCTCCAGGATTATTAGTAGAAGTATCCACAGAGGTTCCCACAGGATCCTATTTCTACCTTGTCATAAAATCTGGTGTAGGTTTCCAAATGTCAGAGTATATATAGTTGAACAGATTTATAAATTTTGTCAAGATAATAAGTGGACAAAATCTATTTTCTCTTAGGGAATACACATAAAACTTACATTTTACTTTGGAGCGTGTGTGTGTTGTGTGTATGTGTGTGTGTGTGTGTAGTGGGTACACACACACACATACATTAAAAATTCAAAAAGAGTGGAAAAAGCTACTTAGTCTAGGTTGTATTGACAGGATAGTTTACTACTAAGGACTTCGGAATTGAGGGAGGACGTGAGAGGGAACCTAAAGAATTATGACACATTCGTAGAGTTTCTGGCTAATGGTGGATCAGGACCCGGGAGCTCAGGAAGATGCGGTGACTAAGGCATTCACAAGGATAAAAACAATCCACCCAGCCCAGTTATGAGCTCTGATCTCTTACTTGCTGGGAGTCAAGCTTACTGTTTCACACACTTAAAGGATAATTACTTTAAGGTAGGTGTAGATAGTGAATTCAGGGAACAGAAGAGAAAAAGGAGGGGAAAAATTATTTTTCTGTCGTCTGGCTGAGTTAACACATGGATTGTGATTTTGGAAGTATCTTCCAGAATGGGGTTTGCTTGTTACCCTTCTCTATGCTGTGTTCTGTCAGGAAAGATGTTTGCACATGGGATTCCACAATTGTGTTTAGTTGTCAATTCTGTCTTTTGATCTAGAATAAATGAAAAAAAAAAGATTCCCTTCAATTCATGATTCCTTGATAAAGCTACAGTGAAAATGAAAACTTTTTTTTTTTTGCCAACTGCATGACATAACTGGTAAGAGAACTATAAATGTGAAAGCAGGAGAACGAAGAACCGAGCTATTCTGAAGATCTGGCCTACAGATAAAGAGTCCTGCCTGGACCAGTGAAACGGTCACCCAACAGGTATTCCTGGTCCCAAGTATATCCACATCGCCTATCCACGATATATGCTGCTAGTAACTTGAAAGCATTCTTTTTCCAAAATATCAAAAACAGGGGCGCCTGGGTGGCTCAGTCGTTAAGCGTCTACCTTGGCTCAGGGCGTGATCCTGGAGTCCTGGGATCGAGCCCTGCGTCAGGCTCCCTGCTCTGCTGGGAGCCTGCTTCTTCCTCTCCCACTCCCCCTGCTTGTGTTCCCTCTCTCGCTGGCTGTCTCTCTCTGTCAAATAAATATATAAAATCTTTAAAAGAAGAAAATCAAAAACAAAACAAAACCAACAAACTCTTCCATTACTCCCTGTGGCTTACAACGTAATACTCAGACTCTTCAATATTCAGTGCTCTCTGAAATGGGGCTCCTTCTTCAAATATGCTTTAATAATTCGCTCAACTACTTTTTCAACCATTCGGCGTTTCCCTGCACCCACTGTGGGTGGCAGAGAAACACTCCTTGCTGTCACAAGCAGACTTTCTTGGATCTCTACACAGTCTTCTGTATTAGCCAACTGATTGCTCAACAGTTTCCTGTTATAGGGTTTTGCTCAAGCTCTTCATCTATAACATGCTGTATCTTCTTTCAGTTGAATGTTATCCATTCTTTTTTTTTTTTTAAAGATTTTATTTATTTATTCGACAGGATAGAGACAGCCAGCAAGAGAGGGAACACAAGCAGGGGGAGTGGGAGAGGAAGAAGCAGGCTCCTAGCGGAGGAGCCTGATGTGGGGCTCGATCCCATAACACCGGGATTACGCCCTGAGCCGAAGACAGACGCTTAACCGTTGTGCCACCCAGGCGCCCCAGAATGTTATCCATTCTTGAGGGCCAAACTCAAGCCCCACGTCTTCCCCAATTATAAAGCTGTGGGGTTAGACTAAATTCCATGTATTCTGTTATTCTTTTTGCATTTACATTTAATTCTTGCTGGTCAGCTTTCTGCTTTTCCTGTCACTTAGTGAATCTATATAGATTTATTTCTGTTAACCTTTCCCTTCTCAAACCAATTTCTCTATTCCATTCATCATTCTTATCTTCCTTCTTTGAACTTAATCTAATTTGTCTTAATTTCTTGACACTGGAGTTTCCAGAGTAAAATATTCCGGGAGGACTCATGTCAAAATCCTGTAGAGTATTATCTGTCTCTTTGTTTTAACTGAATTCGGCCATAAATACGCAGATTTCATTCTTACAGATTCTTATGCATACTTCTGTCTGAACATATTATGTAACAATTGACATCCAGGAGTGTATTTCACTAGATCGTGAGTTTTGAAAAGGCAGAGTGTTTGCAGTCACACATGTGAAATTATTTAAATTGAATGTTACATGTCTGTGGCAATTTCTGCAATAATATTTATTGTTATTACTTTTTGTAAGAAAACAAATATCTATATTAGAGTTTTCAAATACCTGAATATTAATATTAGAATGTTTAGACCATTATGGGGGTGCCTGGGTGGCACAGTTGGTTAGGCATATGACTTTTGTTTTTGGCTCAGGTCGTAATCTGAGGGTGGTGAGATCAAGCCCCACTTTGGGCTCTGCACTCAGTGTGGAATCTGCTTAAGACTCTCTCCTCTGCCCCTCCTCCCACTTGCTCTCTCTCTCTCTCAAGTAAATAAATCTTAAAAAAAAAAAGAATGTTTAGGCCATTATGATTGCTTTGTTGGGTTAGCCCTCTCTGTCAATAAATTGATATTTATTGCCTCTCAATTCTAAATCTTTTTTTTTTTTTTTTGGACTGGAGGAAAACCACAAGGCAAAGAAGAGGAAGCAGCTTCTTTTTCCAGGTTCCCATATGCTTTTCTTCTTGCTCATCTTGCACTGTTGTCAGCAGGATGTGGGAGAGCCAGTGATGCTCACTGGCACCCCAGCAGGAGGGTGCCTACCCATTATCCCTAGTCCACCAACACCCCAACAAACTTCTCTGCCATCCAGGAGGCTGCAGTCACACCCTCTCCTATGGGGGTGTGAATTTCATCCTCTGAGAGAGAGGCTCCTCATTTATTCCTTCCTTGGGTATTCTCCCTCAGCCACAGAGATAGTAGCTGTTCCCTACATTTTCCACTCTAATACTCTTTCGTAGTCTTTCTTTTACCCTTTTAAAGTAGTTAGCCATGTATTTTACTAGTTAATAATTCCTTATATTAAATTTTCTCTGTTAAAATGACTGGTGTGGTTTCCATCTTCTGTCTCCTGACTGGGCCTTGCTTGATACAACCCTGTTTAGGTATCCTTTTTTCTACATGTTGAGAATGATCAAATGTGATATACAGTCAAAGGGCACAGGTTGTCCATTTATAGACAAATGCTTTTCATAGCTTGTATAGTTGATAGTTTTATTATTATAATTTTTATCTTATTGGGTTACAATAATTTTTTAAAAGTTTTCCTTCAAGACTAAATATATCAACTGCACATGTTCTTCATGGTAGAGTCTAGCTTATAAAAATGTTTGGGACTGATGTCAAAAGGGATAATAACAAGAGTAACAACGATGTTAATAGTTCTAACAATTAACATTTATTGAATGCTTAGCATTTATCACTAGTTTAACTGCTTTGCATATGTCAAATCATTTAATTGTCTTAAAAGTCCTATGAATTAGTGTTAATATTATCCCAATTGTATAAATGAGAGAACCAAAGCAATGATATGATTAATTAGAGTCCAGAGTATAAACCACATTGTCTATGGCTTACCAGATATTGGTGTTAAGAAATATTAGGTATTTTTAGCAATTGCTACCACTACCAGAAGTAGAAGCCAGGAATGTGCTACCACTACCATAAAGCTAGTGAAATCTTAGTGGGCATTAACTAAAGTGCAGGGTCTTTCGAAAAGAAGATAATAATTCCACTGGACTCTCACTTTTGAGACATCCCTGGAAACAGTTTAGTGTATTTCAGTAAAGTTTCATAAGGATATTAACCAACTGGAATGCATACAAATGAAAGAAATTAGGATAGCAAGAAATCTCAAAAATGACTCTGTATGAAAAAGGTTGAATTAAATAAGGCTGTTTGGTCTAGAGAAGAAAGCCTTTGGGAAAGAAGGCAGCTAACTGTTTAAATATTTGAAAGGTTTTCTAGTGGAAAAGGCACTGAATTTATTCACTGTGGTTCCAGAAGGCAAAACAAGTCTTAAAGAGTAGTAATTACAAGGAACAATGTTACTGCTAACTATAACAAAGAAATAGAATAATGAGTTCCAAATATCTTGAGTGTCTAGTAGTTTTGGAAAGAAAATAGGATCATGAAAAGAGAAATACCATGACAAAACACTGTAAGATCTAGTATAACACAGAGTAACAGATACATGTGCTTCAAGAAGAGCCTGAAAATCATTTGTTAGGGATTTTGTAGAGAAGAGAATTGATGCATTACATAGTTCTGGGATATCTTCCAAGTTGAAATTTCATGATTTTATTGAATCAAATTACTTCGTTAAAATGTAACATTTAACTCTTCACCTACAGGTTTTGGGAACATGGTGACCTGAATCCGGCTCCTTTTCTGTTGAGCACCAGTTGTGATCTGTTGGACTCTCCTCAGTCAAACTGATGCAGAATTAAAGAAGAAATCAAAATTGGACTTTCATATTATCTAGAAAGAAATAAAAAGAATGCTTCTTCCAAAACCTATGGGACATAGTAGGAACTTAACTCAGAAAAAGGTATGGTTTAAATGGGTTCATTGTTAAAGACGAAGGATGAAAGAGAAAAGAAATTAGCCTTAATCTTACTAGAAAAAGAGCAACACAATAGGCCAAAATAAACCAGAAAACTAATGTCAGGTTCAAGTCTGAAAATCTGTTAGCATACTCTGGCACAAAAACAAAGGAAAGGAGAAAAAACATGATTTTTATCAGTAGGTACTGAAGAGGTATTTGATAAAATTAAGAGGCAATCCTTATAATATATTCTAAATAAAATAGTAAGAAGAGAACTATTTAAATAGATATGTGCCAAAAACAAGAAGGAATATTGAATGATTCTTCCACTCCTTATTGTCTTGGTTTGCACTCTGTCCGTTATTACCTTCATGTATAAACATGGCTGATTGTTGTAGTCTGTATTTTATCCTCACTGAATTGCCAGTTCTTATCCCCAAATGACACATTTGTAGAAGAGATCGTCTCCTTCATAACTATGATTCTTCAAAATTTTGTTTATAATATTCTCATCTCTAGATAAACTCTAGAAACATTGTCAAATTTTTCCCACACTGTCATTTTCCCCGTAATCTTTTTCAACAAATCATTTTGTCCCCTTCAAGAACTTTTCAGTTAAAGAACATGACTAAATAGTTGTTAAACATATTTTTATAAATTGAGTTGATTCCTAGGATGCTGGAGTCCAGAATCAAAACAAGGTTAGTAGCTACATGTATAAAATTCTGCCTGGGTTTGATACGTGGTAAGACGTATTTTCTCTTGATGTCTTTCTGTTACCTTCACAAAAGAAAGATGACGTAGCTAAACACAGGATTCTTGTTACAATCTTTTCCCTCAAAAATATCTCTGTTATAGTCTTCCCAGTAGTACATATCAGAAAGAAAACTGAGTCTAACTTTCGTTTTCCTCTTAAAGTTATAGCTTTCTTTACATTTCAAACTGTAAAAATCTCATTTAAAAAATCAGTGAATTATATTTTTTCATTGTTGACTCTTTCATGATCTGTAAAATTGTTCTCTGTGGAGAACAGAGATTAAACTTATTTATAGATTATTTACAGATTAAACTCTATAAACTTTCATCCATTTCTTTTTCCTTGTTCTTGTTTTGCCACTTTCCTCTATTTTACTCAGGGGATATTTATCAAGGTTTTTCCTAAAATCACTTACTGGGTTTTTTCCCCAGTGTAGTATCAAATGTGCCATTTACTTCTTCGTCTGAGGCATCATATTGAATCTGGAGTTTTAAAGAATCAACTGCTATTTTCTAGATTAGTCTCTTCTTATTACAACCTATGGATATTTCTTAGAGGCACTTTCCTTCTGAACATTACTGAACTAAGTTAACAGACATTTTCTTTAATATTTTTCAGTTTCTAGAATTAAATCTTTTGTTTCTGTTTTTAAATTGAGATAAAATTGTCAAATAACATTGTATCAGTTTTAGGTGTACAGAACAATGATTTGATACTCTGCGAAATGATTACCAGAATAAGTTTAGTTAACATCTATCACCACACATAATTACAAAATTGTTTTTCTTTGTGATGAGAACTTTTAAAATCTACTCTCTTACTAACTTTTGAATATACAATACAGTATAATTAACTATAATCACTATGCTGTACATTACATCCCTGGGGTTTACTTATCTTATATCTGGATGTGTGTACCTTTCAATCACATATTCATTTTGAATAGAATTAAATCTTACTCAGAAGAGTGAGTTCTCTGTGAGCCCTCACAATATTGCTGGGCTTACTTGTAGTGAAGAATTTTTCATAAGCTTCCATGCTTTTTTTCTCATTAGTTCTTTTCTGTTTTAAGTCAATATTCAGTGTTTATGTTATTATGAATACATAAATATTATTTACAGTTGAGCAATATACTATGATTACATTTCTTTCTTGTACAAATTGTGGTTTATTTGCCTTTATAATGGCTTCATTTTTCCATGCTTACTAGAGATCTCTGTTGTCCTGCTATAACCCATACAAGTCCTTTCTCGGTCTGCTACAAAGAGACCACCCTGGTACTTCTCTTCACCAGCTACTTGGGGACTTTTTTCTTTCGTGTGTTAGACCCTTTCTTTTATTTGTTTATTTATTTGTTTGTTTGTTTGTTTATTCAATGATTTTGGTGAAACAAGCATCAGTAGATTTCTTAGAAAGGATTTGTTGTTAATCCTTAGATTTCTGAAAACACAGTTGATTCTGATTATTTGTGGATTCTGTATTTGTGAATTTGCTAAGATTACCTGTAACCCCCAAATCAATACTTGCAGCTCTTTCACGGTCACTCACAGACATGCACAGAGTGGCAAAAAATTTGAGTTGCTGAGGCAGCACATTCCCAACTGAGACTGAGGTGATGTGCTGGCTTCTTTGTTCGGATCTGACACTGCAAATAAGTATACTTTTCATGGTCTACTTAGTGCTGCTTTTTTTTTTTTTTTTTGCATTTCTGTGCTTTTCACTGGTGATTTTCCTGCTTTCAATGGCCCCTAAACAGATCCCTGAAGTGCTGCTTGGTGTTCCCAAGCACAAAAGGCTGTGATGTGCCTTAGGGAGAAAATACATGTGTTACATGAGCTTCCTTCAGGCAAGCACTGCAGTGCTGTTGGTCTTGAGTTCAATGTTAATGCATCAACAATATATATGAAATAAACTGTCTTTAAACAGAAAACAGACACTAAGAAAGCTTATGTATTAATTTGTTAACAGAAATGTTGTGACCAGAGGCTCATGGGAACCTAATCCTATATTTCCCTTAGGAGCAATGGTTCAGTATTTGCTAATGCAGTGGCTGCAGTGACCTGATAGAATAGAACTACCACAGAAATCCAAGAATGGAGTGGCTCTTTTCCTATCTTCATGCTTGCCTGATAATGTGTTTGGTAGGGCTGACAGTCTGCTTATATCACTTTCTCTCAGAATTCGGAGGGCATTATTGCATTGTCTGCAAATTCCTAATGTTGAGAAATTTGATGTCATTATGATTCAGAGTCTTTGTATGTAGCTTTTATTCCTCTACTTGAAGGTTGAAGGTCTTCTTCTTCTTCTTCTCCTCCTTCTTCTTCTTCTTCTTCTTCTTCTTCTTCTTCTTCTTCTTCTTCTTCTTCTTCTTCTTCTTCTTCTTCTTCAAGATTTTATGTATTTATTTGAGAGAGAAAGAGGGAGGGAGTACATGGGCAGGGGGAGGGGCAAAGGGAGAGGGAGAAGCAGATTCCCGGCTGAGCAGGGAGCCAGTGGAGCTTGGTCCCAGGACCCCAGGATTATGACTTGAGCCGAAGGCAGACGCCTATAATCAGCCTAAGTGCGAATCATCTTTCGTTCACTGTGCTGAGCATTCTCCCACGCGAAACTTAAATGTTTTAGTTTTAGGACACTTTCTTTGATTACTTATTTGATATTGTCCTCTGTTTTCTCTTTGTGAAACAATTATTACTAGAGCTCTCGGAATAAGCCTCAAAGTATTTAAAATTTTTTCTTTACTATTTTCCATCTCTGTCTTTGTGCTCTTTTAAGTTTGTGTTCTAAGCTTTCATTGAATTTTTCATTTCTGTTAACAGCTTTTAATTTCTAAGAAATTTTTTTGTTTTCCATGTATTCCTTTTTAACAATACATTTTTATATAGATATAGTATCTTATCTCTAGGGATATTAATTACAGGTTTTTAAGAGGGTTTTAGGGTTTTTTGCTCATTTATTTAGTTTAGTTTTGTACTCTGTATATTTCCTCTACTGTGGAGTTCTGATTTTCTCTGGGTTTTTTTTCTTTCATGTTAGAGTATTTTCTCAAATATTTGGTGATCCTTTGCTGGTAGGTCATAATTCAGAGCATGGCACTAAAAACCTGACTGGAAGTAGTATGTGTGTGTGTGTGTGTGTGTGTGTGTGTGTGTATGCATGCGTGCACACATATGCAGGGCTTGTTGACTGGAGGGTCTCACTGGAGTGTGACGGGGGCAGGGTCTTAAGGGTTTACTGGGATCATAAAATGTCAGTATCTCCAGATCTTCTGGGATGGTCAGTTTTTTGAGATAATACACTGCTAAGTCTTAAAGAGAAATTTCATTCTGGTCTAATGTTGAAAATTAATGGCATTATAGGGTTGTCCTACTTTTTCCACAGGCCATTAAGATAGTGGCAGGATCTTTTCCCCAACTGTGAAGAGTTGGGTTGGTGTTAGGAATTAATGTGATTTCTGGCACTCAGCAAACATTTCACATATACCAACTTTCCTCCTCACAGTGGAATCTCTTGCAAAGCAGAGGGGGTAGCTGAAGACCAGACACGACGATATAAGCTCTTTTTTGAAGGCATGCTTTTTTTTTTTTTTAATGAAGAAACAGGAAGAGAGAACAGGGAGGAGAAGGGGGGAGGTAGAGATGGGGGAAGTAAGAGAAGTAAGAGAAGGGAAGTAAGGGAAGGAGCAGATTGGGAAGAAGGAGAGGAGGAGAGAAGAGAAGGAAAAGGAGGGGAGGGAGAGAAGGGAGAAAAGAACAGGGAGAGGGAAGGAGAGGAAAGAAGAGGCAGGAGAGGGGGAAAAGGGGTGAGTGGAACTGAAGGAAGCTTGAACACGAGGTTTTTCGGTCTCCTGTGATGTGGTTACTAGTTAATTTGCCAGTTCTGTCATTCAGTGTAACTTCTAAGATACCTCTGGTGTAGCCAAATGGTACTACTAGTTATCTCCACAATAGAAACTAAACCTGCCCAACTGTATCCCATCATGACTTTTCATTTATAACCTCTTTCAAGAATTATTAAGTAATGCCTCACATCACAAATATTTGCTTCTTTTTATTTTATCTTAACAGATTAGAGCGGCCAAGCCATGCTCTGTATTAGATACCAACTTCTTTGTTTTTTATACTCTGCATGAGATGATTAGGTCCTTAAAGGCAAAGACCGACTCTTGTCTACAACTTCTCAATTACTGTAGTGATGGACCAGCTTTTTATTTAAAGAATTTCCCAGTCATCACAGACTGATAATTTCATAAAATACCAAATCATATACTTAGATGCTAAAGTGGCATAAGAATGCAATCAAAGTTTCTAAATGCTTTTTCTTCCTTTCTGTATTTCAGTCATTATCCTGGTAAAAAACAATTCACGGACTGGCACTGTTTTAGTGAATCCACTATGAGAAACACTGCTCTAGGACACCTTTGTACCTTGGTTTGCACCTAGCAATATGATTCAAGAAGAATTTTGTACTGAATAAATTAATTCTCATCCAAATATAATTAAAGTGATATTCAGAAATAAAGATAAAGATCTTGGATCTTGATTAGAATGAAATGGCATCAAAATATCCATTTCTTGTTTTTAACCCATGGTTTGTACTTTGAAGGTTTAAATGTTAAGCAATTAGCAATGACCTCAAAAATAATGTGAATTGTAGAATTTTTTCAATATATTCAACATTTAAGTCTAAATAATTTGGTGCCACCCTTCATCTGCCATTGTCAAAAGGAATGTTTTACTTTACTAAATTCTCCACCCATGATAATTTGGTGTTGTGATCTTTGTAATACTGAAGGAAAGCTCAATATTCAATCACAGTAATGGCAAACTATTTCTGTCTAATAGGCTGGTTTTCAAACAGCAGCTGACATTGTTATCACATAATATTTTGCACACACACTTAGAGTGCCCTTCAAATAATGAATTGATGCACTTAATGAAATTAGACAGCTGTTCATTGTACAAAGGGCAGCAACGCTATCAAATTTTTTCTCATGAGCGTCAAACTAAGAACTGGTAACTGAAGAAAATTAGGAATGAATGAATTGATTTATTGGGAAGTGCCCTAATCTTTGACTCGGTGGTCTGACGTGGGAATTTGGAGTACTCCACATGCCAAGGGCCTGCTGAAATTTATGTTAAAAATCAAAGGCCCATGCTTAAGGAACACATTTTAAAAATAACTTCTTTAGAGAGCCTAACTTCTTAAAAGGCTTTCAAGATTTTTAGTATCCAATTGGGCTATAACATATACTTCATCGAAATGCCACTTGCATGATATAATTTAACAAGATCTGGGAGAAATGTCTCATCAAGTGTTTCATCTTTTTTATGCTTTTTGCTGAAGCTAAGAGGAAGTTATAGTCGAGGGCTGTCTACTGTTGAGTTAAACCAGAGGCACTGTTATTTTGAAGTTGAATGTGGCCTGCAGGTTCTAATGGTTAATGTTGAATGTGATCTAATTAAAATTTCACCAAAGGAATCATGGTTTCTAAAAACATGAAACATTTGGGGGCCGATTTTTTATTTTAATAACTACTTTAGTTGGTATGCCAAAATATAGCTCTTCAATGTATTTTTCCCCCTGATAAGCTCCTAAAGCATAAGGGATGCTTGGCTTTTGCTAATAATTGGTAGCTATCGATTATACTGTGATAACTGATTTGTTCTGCAGAGTTAAGTAGGGAATCTTTTGAATCAAAAGTATTCTGTACTTTGAAAATGTCATTAAAAGTGTTGAAAAGGTCACATTTTGAGATTGATGAAAAAAAGATCAGTCATTCTTGGCTGGATGAACAGAATTTAATTGGGAAGTGAGGCTTTAAAACTTTTGCCAGCAGTTTCATAATGCAAATCTGGGATTCACACTGCCTCTGGAAGCAATAAATAACTTTTTATGTACATGATTATTTTCCTGAATAATTAAATTTATCATGTGGATGTTCATGATGATTCGGATGAATAGGAAACTTTGAAGACAGAATGAAAGTGTGAATGAAATTGACAGCTCTTTAAGCAAAAACCCGAGGCTGGGCTCCATTCCATAATGACTACCCATATGCTGTGTGTCTTTGTGGAGATCACATCACATCTCTGTGACTTAGTTTTCCAGTAGTAAAATAATTATAATTCTGTATATGAGAATCAGTATAGATTCATTGAACAACAGAAAATAAAGGCTAATCAATACTTTGAATCCTTTAAGAAGGGCTAATACTGCCAAGAAATTATTTAGATAAGCAAGTGTAATTCCATTGGAAGGCCTATTTTAGGTATATTTAAAAATAGGAAAAATGTTTTTTTTAAAAAAGATTTATTTATTTATTTGAGAGATAGAGAGAGAGCAAGAGCAGGAGGGGTACAGGGAGAGGAGAGAGAGTCTCAAGCAGACTCTGTGTGAATGTGGAGCCCTGTGCGGGGCTTGATCTCTTGACCCTGAGATCACGACCTGAGCTGAAACCAAGAGTCCCATGCTTAACTGACTGAGGCACTCAGGTGCCCTGGAAAAAGAGTTTCTTATCTTCAAGTAAAGTTAATTAGTTTTCTGTCCTTGGAGATGGGTTGATTTTTTTTTTTTTAAAGATTTTATTTATTTATTTGACAGAGATAGAGACAGCCAGTGGGAGAGGGAACACAAGCAGGGGGAGTGGGAGAGGAAGAAGCAGGCTCATAGCGGAGGAGCCTGATGTGGGGCTCGATCCCATAACGCCGGGATCATGCCCTGAGCCGAAGGCAGACGCTTAACTGCTGTGCCACCCAGGCGCCCCTGGAGATGGGTTGATTTTAACTGAGTGGAATCAAGCACTTTATTTATTTGGAACATTTATTTCTAGTGAGTGTTTTCAGGACAGATTTTAAAAGTATATGAAACTGAGATCATACTTCTAACTGAATCAACACTCTTCATGTAGTATTTCTGCATATGACATGTAAGTGATCAGAGCCACCATTTCCATTTTATTCATATGTACATCCAATACACATCTTTTATTAGTTAGACTATATGCTTACCCTTTTCAGTGTAGCTTGACACCTTAAAAACTCATGTTCCTCAAAAACAGTGCTGGTACTTGTGTATTAAGGAGACAGTGGTACTTGTGTTAAGTTAATATACCTGTCAGAACTTTGATTGTTTTAAATTTGATTCCATAACATCATATAAGATTAGTTCTTCTCAGAAGTGAGATTTTATGTATGACAACCTTAGTTATTTATTTTCTTATGTATGGGTGTTTGACGTCTACAAATTAGTTCGGCTAATTTAAAAGTGTATGATGTGATGTGATCATAAATCCTTTGTCGATTTTAAAGGACTTCTTATTAGACTTGCCTTTTTAGAATAATTAAGTGGTGAGGATTGCTATGACTAAAAGTTTAGAGGATACAGTAAGATTATTTAGTCAATATTATTTAAGTTATAATTTTAACAGCATTTTTATCTTAAATAGATATATAACCTGTATGACATCAGATTTGTTATTGAGTTGAATGGATTTAATGGTTGAATCTCTCTCTTTCTCTCTCTCTCTCTCTATCAAATGATAAATGGACTTTTAAATACCTTAATTTATTTTGATCAAAGATCTCATCCAAATTTTGGGGGGGGGAGGTTGCCTAGGATATATAATAATACCAATTCTCAAAGTAAAACTGATACGAACTGTGACATTTGGCTTAATGTGACACTTTATTATATGAATGAATGAGACAGTAGTGGAAGTGCTGATAACACTCTTTTGAAATATCATCAGCCATAAAGTCCTGCACCACTGCTTTCTTTATAAGCAGAACTTAAATAAATCTATTTAATGATCCTATGTATTTTCTTCCCTCTAAGTAACACTATACTCCTGCCTGCTATAATCTGCAATTACTTTCTTTTCCCCGAGGAGAACATTTCACTGAAGAAATAAAAGTCGTTTCAGTCACCATGAGTCTCTCTCTGCTTCCTAAGACATTTTCAAATGGTAAGGACTGAGGAAGACTGTTTTTGATGACTCTACTCTATTTTATTATTGGAGAGTAATGAATTCTTCCTCCTTAAAAATTCGTTCTGGAACCTATGCATTCAAGAGACCACTGTCAAAAAATATATATACATGATTGATGACCCAATTTATCGGTGATATTGTATATGCCATCACAGTGCAGTTTAAATGATTTTGACAAGTACAGAAGAGTGGCATTGACAGGTGCAGAAATAAATAATGGGTTTAAGCTTTCAAATGTTTTTACAGCATTTCCCTGAGTGGCAGGTTGATAAATTAAAATTACAGTTGTAGCATCAGGCCTGAGAGAACAACTGCTTTAGATTACAAAAATAGCGCCGTGGAAACTTTGTGTACTCTCCGGAGAAGCAGCCTGGAGGGCCTTGGGAAAAAATGAAACAAGTGCTGTTGCTAAAGGAATCATTAATTTTGTGGTAGCACTGTCTCAGTCTAAACAAATAAAAAAATAGATTTTTAGAAGAGGAAAATTGGCTTTATCCCCTTATCCCTTTTTCCCTGGAGACTCACAGAAAATTGAAACCATACCATCAAAAGATAGGCATTGAGCTGGCCATTAGTGGCTTCAGGAAGTCAGATGGGCATATTTAAGAGCTTAGGGACAGTTTCTTGTTAACCTTCCCTTAGTTTTGATGCTACAGCTGGATTTCAGGTTGTCATACTCTCACCCTGATCCCACAAAGTCCAGCTGAGGAATCTGTAACACATCACTCCATCACTCACTGATTCTAATATTCTCAAAAAAAAAAATGTTATTTTCATCAGGCATTTCCTTCCCATTATTTTTTTTCTTTACAGATCTTAGTAAATGAAAATTGCAAATATTTAAGGTGCACAACATGACTTTTTGACATATGTACACACTGAAACGACTGCCTTCATGAAAGCTAGTGAACATATTCCTCACCTCACGCGGTTACCTTTTCTGGTGATGAGAACACTTAAGATCTACTTTTTAAAGCAAATTCAAGTATACATTATAGTATTAATAATTACAGTCATCACATTCTGATTCCCAGAACGTACTCATTCTACGTAACTGAAACTCTGCCTCCCTCATCCTCCCAGTCCCCGGCAGCCACCATTCTACTCCCTGTTTCTGAGTTCAGCTACTTTAGCTTCCAGTCATAAGTGAGATCATGCAGCATTTGTCTTTCAATGTCCGGCATCTGACTTATTTCACTTAGCATCATGTCCTTCAGGTTCCTCCTTGCTGTCACAAATGGCAGGATTTCCTTCTTTTTAAAGGCTGAAAAATATTCTATAATATGGTACTAAATAATATTTCATATATATAATAGTTTCTCTATCCATTCATCTGTTAATGGGCATTTAGGTTGTCTTGGCTATGGTAAATCATGAGACTACGAACATGGGGACACAGGTATCTTTTCAAGTTAGCAGTTTCATTTCATTTGGATAAATACTCAAGTGGAATTGCTGAATTATATGGTAGCTCTATTTTTAGTTTTTGGAGGAACTGCCACACTGTTTTCTGTAGTAGCTGCACCAATTTGCATTCTCCCCAACGGTGCACAAAGGTTCCCCTTCCTCTACATCATCACCAGCATTTATTAGCTTTGATCTTTTTGATGATAGCCGTTGTAACAGGTGTGAGGTGATTTCATTCTGCTCAAGTCATGAGTCTTTTCAAGTCATGCTGAACTATCGCAGCAGCTTTCTACATGGCTCTACCATGACCTCACTTTGGATAACATCACTCTCCGGTTAAAAATGAAAAAGACAAGCAAACATACAACATCCAATGACTCCACTGAATCCATAGAATGAAAAGAAAGCTCATTTTCTTCCCTCTCTCAATCTTGTACTGAATTCTTAACCTCACCTTGAGGATTAACTCAGGTCCTACTTTTTGTCTAGAAAAATTTCTTGACAATGTGGCCATTTTCTTCAACTTCCCAGTTCTTTTTTTTTTTTTTTTTTAAGATTTTTATTTATTTATTCGACAGAGTTAGAGACAGCCAGCGAGAGAGGGAACACAAGCAGGGGGAATGGGAGAGGAAGAAGCAGGCTCATAGCGGAGGAGCCTGATGTGGGGCTCGATCCCATAACGCCGGGACCACGCCCTGAGCCGAAGGCAGACGCTTAACTGTTGTGCCACCCAGGAGCCCCTCAACTTCCCAGTTCTTAAATTAAGCTAAACTTTTAATTCCTAAATGACTTTACAGCAGTCATATAATTCTGTTTTATGTTTTGATGCTCTACTGAAACCATCCATAAATTGGTATTGCTTTCCCTTTTTCATGCTCCTATTATTAAAGTTTTTAATATTGTGTGTGATATTTCTATAAATCTAAGTACCTTCTGGAACTATCTTCCTGTCTTAATGCTATTTTATTTTTTCTTGTCAACTGCATTACCAGGAATTGGATATTCAGTTGAATTCTGGGAATAGAGTTCAAAAGAGAGTGAAATCAGCACAGGAATGAAGTTCATTCCTTTAGGAAAAAAACTATTCATATAACTTAATTGTTGCACAGGATATTGATAGTAATTGGTATTTGTTTCCTGTTTACTAGGTGTCAGACACTGTTCTAAGCACTTTGCAATATTATCTCGTTCAAAACAGCCCTAAGAGTAAGTTATTACCTAAGGTGAGGAGATGAGGCTGGAGAGTTAAATTGCCAAAGGCACCTAGCTAGGAAGTAACAGAAGGGAATTCAAACCAAGGAAATCAAATTATAGAATTTAAACTCTTTGGGGCACCTGGGTGGCTCAGTCAGTTAGGCCACTGACTTCAGCCCGGGTCATGATATCAAAGTCCTGCATCGTCAGACTCCCTGCTCAGCAGGGAGCCTGCTTCTCCCTTTGCCAACCCCCCACACTTGTGCTCTCTCTCTCTCAAATAAATAAACAAAATCTTAAAAAAAAAGGAATTTAAGCTCTTAAAACAGGTAGTTAACAGTATAACAATGTATAGCATCTGTTAGTAAATACAAAGACTCCTAAAAGACCTGGGTGAAAGTAAAAGAGTGTAAATATTTGACCAAATAAGAGTGTCAAGATTTTAATAATGTCTTCATAATAACAGCAGAAGTATATTGAATGAAGATTCAAATTCAGTTTCAAGACTGGAAATAAAAGGGGAAAACATCCCCCAAGCAAAATTATTTTAAAAAATATAGCTACCAGCAGTTATATGAGGATCAATTGTAGATGTAAGGTGAGCTTTGCTGTCCTGGCAGTGTTCACTCCCTCTTGTTAGGACTTAGTAGAATGGGTCCACCACATCTCAGGAGATCCAGGAGATCCAGGCTTGACTGGGCCACGATTAGCTCACTCACTGAGCCTCGATGGATATAAATATAGTAATTTTGCTATTTTTATCTTTGATGTGTTTTGAATGTCTCTCAGACAAGCTCGAGAAATACTAATTCTGAGCTTTATCAATATTATTTTAAAATTATTCTGAGTTATTTATTTATTTTTAAAGATTTATTTATTTATTTTGGGAGGAGGGGCAGAGGGAGAAAGAGAGAGAAAATCTCAAGCAGACATCCCACTGAACATGGAGCCCAACTCAGGTTTCAATACTCACCCCACCCCACCCCTACCCTGAGATCATGATCTGAGCTGAAATCGAGAGAGTCAGATGCTTAACTGACTAAGCTACCCAAGCACCCTTGAGTTATTTAAATTAACCTAATACAGTGAAAAAGTCTGAATTTTTTTTACCTGTCTAATAAATAATCCTCATAATAAAGCTACCCATGCAAAAATTCATCAGCTGAAATACTGGTATGAACCAAAATTTCAATTCCAAAATACAACTGATTCATATTAAAAGTCTTCTTTTAAAAGGTCAACTTCATGCTGAAGAGGTAAGTAGAAATAATTCATATGGAAAATTTCATTTAGTGCCTTGAGTGTATTTTTAAAGTGGCTCAGTGTCTGCAAAGCGTCAACAGTCACTTGTACTTGAAGAGAACTCATGCGTCGTCTTGACATGCCCTTTTATACTGTGAATCTTAAACGTCAAACGAACAGGAGCTTCCTTCCCCTCATCTGTATTTTTCATTAAAAAGCTGTAAACGCTTTATCAAGGCAAGACTGGTTTTAAACTAAGATCTATATCTTAGAATCTTCATTGAGAGGATCACTTAGTTCTTGTTCACTTTCCTAAATGCAAACTTGATGTCTGTTTTCTCCCAGCTTATTTCCAAAATCAGAATCTATCTGATGCCACAGAAAGGAAGACATTTGTCAGAAGAGTTTTCTTAATTGCTCTAAAATGGAACGTATGGAGGGCGAGTAGAATATCACAGGCTTAGTATTCTTGTAACACTCAAGCCTAAGCTCCACACTAAAAAACAATTTTGCTTAACTGATGTGTTTCACTGTTGGGTGAGCGAGATGGGAAAGAATTTTAACTTTTTAAAAAGATTTTATTTTATTTATTTATTTGACAGAGAGATAGAGCACAAGCAGAGGGAGCGGGAGAGGGAGAAACAGCCTCCCTGCCTAGCAGGGAACCTGATGAGGGGGCTTGATCCCCGGACCCTGGGATTATGACTTGAGTCAAAGGCAGATGCTTAACTGACTGAGCCACTCAGGCGCCCCAAGAATTTTAATTTTTAAATCGATTATTTAAATTTATTTTACGTATAGTACACATATTTTTGTATCATATATTTATGATAAATGTAATATGTGTAATGCATATATTATATACACATAATATTGATAATATAAAACATAAAACATTTTAATCAACATTTAATAAAATTATTTATTAAATATTAAAATTATATTATTTAATAATTCAAAATTTAATAAATTTCCAGCCTCAGGTCTGGGACGACATCAGAATGAGTTTTGATGCACCTGAGAATAGGTAGTGTGCCCCTTGTGCACCACAGAACCTTCCATGGCATACTATCTGGTCTCTTTACATGTATCTTGGTCTCTGATGGGTGAACTCCAAGACAGTTCTAGATCAATGTGTCAACCTCCACCATATGTATCCCAAACAGGGAAAGACTGTGGGAAGTTATGTTTCAAAGATTTTCTGAGAAAATTCCAGGGACTGTAGATGTCTGTAAGGACAATCTATGTATGTCTGGAGGAGAAGGAGCTGGGAGAATGCAACTGTGATGTAGACAGTGGTTTCCAGGCTTGGCTCGACAGCCTGGGAAAACACTGCATTTATTGGCCTACTCTGGGTAAACAGACTCAGACTCTGTGATGAGCCTTCCTGCCTCACTCTAGGCTAATTTTTTTCCTAATGACCTTATTTTATTAATCATTTACTGATGCATGTGAAAGAAAGCTCCCCTCATATCAATCTTTAGTTGAAGGTCTGAGATCTGAGATTTCACTTAACTTCCTTTCACAATTCTGTAACCTTTTTCCATAAGCAAATATTTCCTGTATTATAACTTTCTTTGACAAATTTTCCCATTGCTATATTCAGATTGAATTTATGTTGTGACATTTAAAAATTTTATTTCATAATTACTATAGCACATTTATGAAAGGAAGAATTTTGCTCGCTAATTTATATAAAGAAGAGATGCACATTTTAAAAGTATCAATATTTCTTTCCAGTTAAAAATTTAAATGACAATCATTAGATTTCATCATAAAAATTCAAACCAATTATCTGTACTTATCTTGTTTGATAGCTTATTCCATTCACAATTTTTGTTTTTTTCTCTCCATTATAAAAACATCTTTTGGTTTCCACATGTAACTCAAAGAATGCCCTGTTAAAGTGGAGTTTTATTCTCTGAACTACTTCAGAGCTCTCGGATTGACTCTTTGGAGCATTATAAATGAGCATACCTTCCACATCTGTAATAAAAGCTAATACTTATGAACAATTATGTGCCGAAAACAGTGCTAAGTACTTGATCTAAATTATCTTATTTAATCTCCGTATCACAAATAAGAACCCAAAGCTTGGGGGGTTCAAGTAATCGCCTAAACCAATACACATAGCTTGTAAGTGTCAGAGGCTACCAAGGCAAAAGCAACTTCTAGAGGTACATATTAACAAGTGCTTTCAGACCCTGGTGGGCAGTAGACTGAAGTATGCAATATTTAGCACTGATCTATTCATTAATATGCTTTTTATTCATAGAATTAAAATTAATGTGAGGTGTGCAAGGTCCTACAAAAACTTGATGCTATGGACTTACAGGTCAACTCATACCAAAGACCATATACCATGCATTAATTCCTTTTGGTAAGTGACAGAATCAAAAGCCACAAATCTGAATAATGGTCCTCTATTAGACTGCCTTTGCCTGGTAGTCTCATATGTGTCCACTATGTTCACAATCATCCTATCCTCTTTACTAACAAGGTCAGGAGAAAGACTCATCCAAACTTTAGACAATTTTATTTAAAATACTTTTCTTGGAAAAAAAATGGAGAAGTTCAGCTCTATATTAAAGTATCCAGTCCACAGAACCATTTGGGTTACATGTTTCACCCCACTTTACTTTTAAGACTCACCTAAGGAACAGCAGTATCTTTCTACCGCCATGCCAGTTCTCCCATGTTGGGTACTTGCTGAGTTATATGGTGAGTTATATGTCATTCTTTTTTGGAAACTTTTTTTTCGTGGCTCTAATACGGAGTTTTAAACTCCTGATATGTTTAAAACAAAGATTACTTAGAGTCTGCCCTTGTAAAATAGAGGTATGAAGTAAAAAATGAATTCCATCTCAAAAAAGCTGGGAGAACAGGAAATGCTGTAGAGAAACTGCAGTAAGTGAGGCATGAAGAGAAGCTATTTCAGCCCTCTTGACTTGAGGGCGGGACACATATGCATTCAAAATAAAAGATTTCTTCAGGCTTAAAGATTTTTAACAATAGGAGCTGATGATCAATGAAGGAAAGAAGCCTGCTCTAACGATTTTTTTGGACCAGATCAACTTGACCTTTCATTTTTTTTCCATAAAATCCTCCAATAAATGCATCTACTCCATTTTTTCTCTCCCAGCATCCCTAACAATTATTTTGATTCTCATGATTCAACTGGCTTTCTCAAATGCTTTTATGAGGAGTCGAAAGGGGAAAGGAAACCATGTTGCTCAGGGAGTGACAGAAATATTCAGAGACTGTGAATAAAGTAATAAAAGAAAACAAATGTGATCATTAAAAAATCTACCCCATCCCATGTGTCTGGTCATTAAGCATGAGTATAATGGCTGCCTGTACGTGATTTTTTCCCCCATCAACTATGGCATGACTGCCTTTAAGCTATCATATCTTCCGGCATTTTTGATATTTTACAACATCAGCCATAATGCTGAGCATGCAAAAGTCCCCTAATGAGACGTTTTAATATATTAGTCAAAGGATTATTTGGTAAATCAAATAACAACTTTGCTGATTCTTAATTAGCAAAATGCTTGAAAACAGTACATGTGTATTCTTGTCAACAATGTATTATTATTAGAACATGTATTGGGACTTGGAGTGTTGGTTTTACTTGATCTGTTTCATGGCTCCTCAGCTTTGCATTCAGAGAAGGAGTGGAGTGGAGAAATAAAAGTGAAATGGGAGAAAAGGAGAAAAGAGAGATACAGATTTTGAAGGGAGGAAAAAAGGGAGAAGAAACATTAGGATAAATTAAGAGAAAATAGTAAAAAAATGAGTAGACAGACTAGATATAGTGAAGCTGCGGTTCAGAGGAATTTTTAAGACCAATCTGAGCATTATCTTTACATGATAAGAATATTGAATATTACTGTATACCTCGTTTGATTTTTTAGAGGATACAGGCTTTCATATGCATTCATTTGCTGAATTTCCAGGGTCATAAAATAGCTTTGTGAACATTTTGGTTAAGTCTTTATAAAACGTAGACAGCAATGTTCCTGGGGATGTGATGCATCCAATGATAGGGGATGACTCTGTATATGGAATTATATGATGATAATACCATCCCAGAAGACCTGGTTAAAAATCGATTAAAGAACTGAGATTTAAAATATTTAGACATATACTCACCCAACAGACAGGAAAGGCTCCTTTGACTCAAGTCTATGAAAAAATATGAAAAATTGATTTTAATATAACAATTTGCTATACACTTAAAAATTGCTTTTATAGGAATCTGACAAAATTATTATACTTGTTTGGAAGAAAATGTATACTTTAGCACTAATAAAAAGCTGTGAATAATACACGAAGATCTAATCTGGACTGATTCAAATTCTGGCTGGACTTGATGCAGAAGCTAATGAGAGAGACTTGGAATGGGAAAGTAGCATTTAAATGATACATTAAAATAATAATACTGTTAGTCTAATTCTGATTTGCACTCTTTATATCCTCCTTTTTTTTTACAGTAATTTGTAGAAATTTTGATATATCTGTTTGTAGTTGTTGTAGTAGTAAAGAAGTTTATAATGTATTTAGTTACATATTGGCTGAGTAATTTATTTCCAGTAAATATTCTGTAACGAAGAGAGAAGCAGCATGACATTCATCGTCATGTACCAACAGCAGCGCATCTGGGGGTGTGTCTGGGAGGGAGTTAGGTCATAATTTAGGATCTTAATGCTTCCTTTTAATGTCTCCTAAGAACCAGGTATTTTTTTGTACCTCCTAATATATTAAAGAAGAATTCTAATTCTGAAACCTCTGATTAGTTGTGGCATCTTGAGCAAGCAACTTAAAAAACTTTCTGGGAATTACATTTCTCATTGTAAAATAGGCTAGGAGTGCTTCCAGTTAATTTTCTTATTTCATAAATCAATTTCTTTGCAAAAAGCAAATCAGTCAGGAAACTTTCCACTTTAAATATTTCCTAATTAAGAATTAAGGAGACCAGTGGGTAGGTGTATATTGGCCACTTCATTTTTATATAAGTCTCAACATATGATTATGGGTTAAACGTAAGCAAATATTAAAGACATTTTTATCTGAATCCTGGTGTTTTAAGATGATGTAATGAGCACTGGGTGTTCTATGCAACTGATGAATTCTACCTCCAAAACTAATAAAAAAAAAAAGCTCAGAGTTTGGAGATGTACATTTATGCAGTCTTTTTCTTTTCTGAATTCTGATTTTATTTGCACCTCCCTGTAAATTCTTTGCCATACTGTGTATTTGTTGTCCATATATATTTATAATATGAATAAGCAAACAGAACTAAGGGGGAAAAAAATTAAAGATAAATATTGAAATATATTTGGATATGCTTGTTTTATAAGACATGACCAATGTTAACGATCAAAAGAAGTGACCTTGAAGAAATGAGGGGGATTCTATACAATGTGATGCAGGGGACTGGTGACCTATTTGGATCATCAACATCTTGACAATATCACTTCTCCCTTACTTTCCACTCAGCAACACTTAATAAACCGTTTCCTGCTGCCTACAGTGTCCCCCTAGCCTCTCACTGCTGCCTGTTTCTTAGTGGCATCGACTAATCCAGTAAAAGAAACACTGAATATCTTGACTCTTCTCTCTTTTTCATCTTCCAGAAGTATCTCAATTAGCAATGTCTTGTCAATTTCTCCTTTATGTGACATCTCCCTCTTCACTCTATTCCCAGGCTAATTCTCATTACTTACCCCAGCCTAGCCGGTCTCTCCAAATGTAAATTCTTTGTTCACAGTTGCTCCAACTTCA
This sequence comes from Ursus americanus, assembly GCF_024610735.1. Lineage (NCBI taxonomy): Eukaryota > Metazoa > Chordata > Mammalia > Carnivora > Ursidae > Ursus > Ursus americanus. Next base: position 48,186,303 of record NC_142135.1, read on the forward strand.
CATGGTTTCACACTACATTTTCCTTCAATGCCCCCACTCGCATCATTTGTTTAAGGACTGCATACTGCTGCTTTCACTCAAGGTATCATAAACAGCAAGAATAAAAGGAACACCCACCATCTTGCCTTCCCCTGTGCAATTACTAAAACACTGAGTTCCAAATGTATTTGGAGTAGTACTTATTGATTTTCCTTTTCTTTTTTTTCTGAAGGCTTCAGACAAGCTGTTGTTGGATTGGAGCATATAGGGACATACGTTGCCCCACTGACACCAGTGGTTAATATGGTTAGTCCCACTACCTAGTTAATTATCTCCTTCTGCTTCTACCACTTCACTCCCTTCAACTATTTCCTCCCAAATGTTCAACAGAAGAATTCAGGGGAAGATTAAAAATTTTCAAAATTATACCGGATTGAGATTCTGACTGACGTTCTATAAGCCAGGTGTTGGCAAACCCTGTTCTACAGGCCAATTCTTGCTCACCGCCTGATTTTATATAACCCACAAACGAAGAACTGCTTTTACATTTTGTTTTTTATTTGAATATAGTTGACACATAATGTTACATTAGTTTCAGATGTACAACATAGTGATTGACTGAACATCTCTATGGTTATGCTATGCTCACAAGTGGCCATTTTTAAACGGTTGAAAAATATCACAGAAGAATAATGTTTTGTGACACGTGAAAATGATATGAAATTCAAATTTCAGAGTCCATAAATGAAGTTTACTGGGACACAGTCATGCTTATTCATGTACATATTGTTTCACGCTGCTTTTGTGCTATGGCAGTGAGATGAGCAGTTGTAACAGGGACCATATGTCCACAATTTGGAAATATTTACTATATGGCCTTTACAAAAAACTATGCCAATGCATGACCTATGATGATATTGTTGGAAGGAACTGGAAACAACCTTTCACAATAGGCACTCTTAATTTGAATACACATCAAGACACTGTTTCAGAACTAGAAGTTCAGAATAATTTGAATTCCTCACTGCATCACCAATTCTCTGTACCTACTACAGACAGGTCAACTCCCCTACAATGATCTTTTCACGTCATCATCTTTCTCGACAATTTTGATACCATAAGATGATGCCCAAACTTTTTGGTGTGTTACTTGAAAGCTTGTCACAAACATGCCTCATGCTAGCTTTCCTTGTTGCTCTTTATCACTTCTCTTACCAACCACGTTATTCCAGGAACTTTGTCTATTTATTACCTAAACAAATCTCCTTTGCTTTGGTGTCTCGACGCATTCTATTTCTATACCAAAATACTATTTTTTCTTCCTTTCCCTATGCATGATCTATTTATCTTATGAGTTTATTTAACTCCTTCACAATGCTAATCCTGACACCTTCATTTTACAGGCACAGTTCTGTCATTAAGCTTCTATTACTTATTATCTCCATTATGATGACATTCTCAGGATATAGTCCTGGGTTAAATGGCTAGCTTCAAGTTTTAAGACTGGTAAGAATGTTAAACTTGCAAGTCTGCTTAGACAAGAAGCTCCTGGAAGTTCTGTGTTATATCTTCTAATGGCCGGGGGGAGGTGCTGGCTGATACTCTATCAGCCGAACAGAAAAGAAAGATCATTGTCCATTAGTCATCCTAAGCCACTGAAGATGAGCCCTAGGTACCTGTACCCCAAACATTTTCAGTGGTGACACAGAGCAGAAAATCTGTGAGGAGCCACCATCAGGCAATCCTATCTCATGTCTCAACTTCAAAATGATGACACATGGTAGAGGGAAGTGATAACTGGCCCACAATGAACGATGCTCTGTCATGTAAACAACCATGCCCAGTCATGGATTCATTACATAGACTTAACTTCCCTCGCCTTGAGTTGATTCAGAGATTTTTACATCTTTTTTCATTAATTATGTAGCCAACATCATAGCCAACTCAAGAGGCTGTTATGAAGAATATGAGAATATGTACTGAGAGCAAATAACACAGTTCTTGGTATAGAGTAGACTGTGACAGTTAAGACTATGCCAAAGAGAGGTTGTTAGTTCTAAGGGCAGAAACTACCTGAATACATGAAAAGCTCACTTTTGCAATTTTAGTCCTGAAAAGTGAAAAAAGTGCAAAAGAAGAAAACTACCAGAAGAAACATCCCTTTGGAGAAAATTGTTTATCAATGTAGTCCTTAGAAACAGATGATTACATTGTGATATGCCTAGAGAGAACTTTTTCTGAGTTTTTTTTTTAACAAGGTAATTGTTTTGTGAAAAAAAAGGATTGATTTTATCATTCCTGAGATTTACTTTTAACATGAACTGGGTAGAGAATTTAATAATACTTCATTCAGGATCCGCTAGAATGAGGAGTAGAATAAGATAAACAAACCATAGCCTTCAGAAAAATAGGCACAGTAAAGAACTAAGATAGAATGTAAAATGAAGATCAAGATTTGGAGCTAATGGATTTATAATGTTTTGTATTTAACAACAAAAATCTAAGCTGTATTTACTAAAGACCAGGCATTATTAAAAGGGCTTTATAAACACTGATTTATTCAAGCATCATGATATCCTCTGAGATAGATCTCATTTTACAGATGAGGAAACTGATACCCCCAAAATGCCAAGTGTCTTGCCTAAGGTCACATAGCTATAAGTGGCTGAGCTAGAATGTAAATTTCGGCATGCTGTCTCTAAAGTCCATGTGCTCATGTCTTGCCTTCTATATTGCCTTTCATCACTTTATTTTGGTTTGTTTCTGTGTGCCTAATGGCACTGTCACATTTCCTTTCTTTACTGAGAAATCTAATCTGGTCTCGCATGTGGTCCACATGCTGGATAATCCCAAACTTTTGTCTCTAGTATCACTCTATATATGAAGTGTGGCTGTATCTATCCAACCATATATCTCCAGTTGTAGGTGCCTTCAACTTAACATGTCCCAAACTAAATTCATTGTCTGCCTCCCTCATTCTGTTCTTCATTATCCCTAACTCAGTGGCCCAATCAGCCACTCAGGTGACCAAACTAGAAAGATCATAATATCTCTCTGCGACTTCTTTCCAATGACACTCACTTTCAGTAGATCCTCCTAGTTCTGTTGTTTTCTATTGTCAAAAGTCCTTTTAGTTCTTTACTTACTTCTCAATTCTTATTATTACAATTCAAGTGATCATCAACCTGCTATTAGAATAATCTCTTTAATGACCTTCTTTCCTTAATATTTCTTTGAAATAGCCATGTCTACTAGCAGACTCTTCTTTCTAAAATAGCTATCATACAAATATGATCCTGTAATTCCCCTCATTACACATCTCCAAGTGCTTCTAGGAAGTATTTTTTTCATAAAGTACCATAAGTTGGTTAGGAGAGCTTCATAACACTTCATCATAACATACGAAACATTCCCAGGGTATTTTCCAAGTTCCCTATTAAGACTGTATACTCCTTGAAGGTCGGAACTCCCTTTACTTCAAGTACCTAGAATCATGTCTACCTCATTAGGAGGTTGTCAGTAATGATCCTGTCAAATGACCTTCCCCCGTGCCTCACTCCCCTACCCCACTTCCATTATTTATTTATGGAGTAGAGTCCAAACCCTTTAATGTAACTAAAAGTTCATTCACAATCTTGTTCTAGTACCTTCCCAGCCCTTGTCTTCTACCACTTCAGCCTACAAATTCTATGCTCCAGGCAAGCTGAGCCAACTGCTCACCGTCAGGGTGGCGTTCTGCTTTCTCACTCCCTGTGTTTGGGCATATACTGTGTTTTTGCAGAAATGACTTTACCTTGTTTTTATCAAACTAGTGGTTTTTTTTAAAAAAAGATTTTATTTATTTATCTGACAGAGATAGAGACAGCCAGCGAGAGAGGGAACACAAGCAGGGGGAGTGGGAGAGGAAGAAGCAGGCTCCCAGTGGAGAAGTCTGATGTGGGGCTTGATCCCATAACACCGGGATCACGCCCTGAGCCGAAGGCAGACGCTTAACCGCTGTGTCACCCAGGTGCCCCCAAACTAGTGGGTTTTTTTATGACTCGAAGGTGACTTACAAGTATGTTCCCCTATGGTATTTATATGATTTTGCAGTGATAATTGCAGCAACACCATTTACGACCATTGGATCTATTCTCTTTAGCAATGACAACCTAAGCCTGACCTACATTTAAGATGGATGTTCCAAAGGGCTTAAGGATAAAGATTCTGGAGTCAGAGAGCATGATTCCAGTTCTGACTGTAACATCTTCTGTCTGTGTGGCCTTGAAAAAGTAAGGCATTTTTCTTTGTGCCTCAATTATCTCATCTGCAAAATGGGGTAATAATAGATCTAACTCTTAGGGCTGTTGTGAGAATTGGATAAGTAAATAACTATAGATAACTTAATAAATTAGGTAAGTAACTAAATGGATAAATACTTAATAGATTTCTGCCTTCATTGTTATTATTTTTTATCCATGAGTGCTCTGATTGTTCCTGAATTCATGGCCAGTTAACAGATAAAGGGAGTCCAGGCTGGGGAACAGGTTGGTGTAGCTGTTCTGTAACAATGAACCATGTGAGGCTATGTTGGTGAAGGAATGCAACAGATGGAAACGTATGCCTGGAACTCAGACAAGATATTGGGGCTGGAAATACAGATTTAGGAGTCATGACATCTAAGCAGAGTTAGTATGTGCCATCAAAGGAGACAATGGGGGCCCCCAGAGAGAGAATGTGTAGAATAGGAAGAAAAAGATCAAGGAGAGATATCTAGGCTTAACCAACAGGCCTCTAGGTGCGTAGATGCAAGAGTCAGAAAGGGACATGATAGTGGTCCATGTCATTGTGAGTTAACGTTTAGCTAACCAATTGCCTATTATTTATGGAATAATTTGACAAGTTATTTTACAAATAGCTTAATAGCTTTTTTTGAATTATAGGAATCTTATTTTGATATTTAAAATTTAGTCTGCATTTCATCATTAATCATTTGTAATCTAAACATATCCACATGACATTTTCATCATTCCAAGGCCTTCTGATTTAAACAGGGTCTTTTTTTCAAGGTAAATGATTAAATGTGAGCAAAAGATGAGGATTTTGATCAGAGCTAAGCACTTGTAAAGTGATTCTTAGACAACTTCCTTTACTGGACATTTTACATACTAAAATATAACACGATTCTCTCAGTATTCTTAAAAATTCAACTATTGCCAGAAAACCAAAAAGCAAATAAAAGTCTTCCTTATGCAATAAGGGCAGGCTATTCATTGGTAATTGCAGGTGAATCCTCTGACATTCAGTAAAAATCAGAATCTGTCTGCAGTACTTACCTTGGCTATTCTCCTCTTCTCACTTAAAGAGAAAAAAGAAGCAAAAGCAACCAGAGATTACTGTGCTGGCCCACCAGGGCCTCGATGCCTAGAAGCTCTTGCCCGGAAAGCAAGAGGCTTGTTAGGAAGAGCACACGATGTTGGTGCACGGCACCGGAGGAAGCACTGGCCTGCACAGGCACCAACCTCCTTGCCTCCATCTGCCCAAGGAAGTCTGAGTACGACTCATCAGTTAGCGTTTTTGGTTGAACAAGAGCTCAAGATATTTTTGGCACTCACAGTGCATCGACCATAGTCCTTTCCCAGGTGTGGCTCCTACAAGGGTGTAGTGTTATTACAGATACACAAGGATTACCCCAAGTATAGCCTTTTATGGTGTCCTGTCAACCACATGGAGAAATTTGTGGCAAAGCAGGGCTCTGGATGAGACTGTGATGGGACAGTCTGAGATGGCTAAGAGTGGAAACAATCATTTCCTTAAAAGCTTGTAAGCTCTTAAGCTGAGAGGTCAAATAGGTCTTCATTTTTGTGTCAGTTCTGACTAATCGATGGTGGCTGCTGGGAAGAAAGTGTTGATAAGAATTCTAAAACCTATTCAGGCCTCAGGGTGTAAGATGGTTGTAATTAACCTATGTCTGCCACAGAAATATAAAAGAAAAGGAGAAGAATGTTGTACAAATATGTATTTACCAACTCTGTGCTAATAGCAGCTACAGAAATTTGCTCAAAGATATGAAAGGAATAAAGAGGTACAAAGTCTGCAGCAGAACCCAGACTTCCAGACATATAGTCCACATGCCAATGTGTGCAAATAATCATGTACACGTAATGCCTTATATATGATAATAGCCAGGACTTTTAATTTTTCATGCTATTTTAAGCATTTAAACACATTTAATCTTCATAAGTTCCCTGTGAAGTTGTTACAATTATTTTCTCTATTTTATACATTGCAAATTGAGGCAGAGAGGGATTGAGTAACTTCCCCAAGATCTTAAAAAGCTAAAGAAGTCATACAGCAGGATGACAATTCAGGCAGTCCGATGAAGACATTATAGTATATTTGTATCACTTTCTAGCGTATCATTCATTGGCCATTAGAAGAGCGTCAAATTCACCTCAAAGCCGAGGAAAGCCAGGCTTCTTCACTCCTATTGTGAGATCTGTCTACAACGGATTCCATTTCTCTGGAGTAAAACGTAGCTTTCCCCTCAATTTCCTGTGATACCTTTTTGCAAGGGCTTTCATGCTCAATGGAAATTTCTGCTTAAAGCTATCATCAGACCTCTTGGTAAGTCCCATTTGCAGTTACCACCATCTGTAACTGCTCCTGTAACTGCACCATCTGTAACTGCTCCTAACTCCAGGGACAGCTTAATGGATGGCTGTGGGATCAACCAAGAATCTCAGTGGCAGTTTGGGCACTCACAATCATGACTTTTGCCACATTGGAAATTGAGGCTGCAGGGCTCATCTCCCTCGCACAGAGCGTAATGTATCTTCACAACTCTGTCAGGAGGATGGAGCTGCAGTGAGAGGAAGGGACATGAAGTATAAAGACGAACCTCATGGCCAGAAAGATTATTAACCATTGGCAGATTCTCCCGGGAGACTGGAAACACTTACTTCGATTGCCCTGGGGGTAAGGCTGGGGGGGGGGTGGGAGGAGTAGATATTTGGCCAAGGCAGAGTATAGAGTCTCATCCTCGCTCCACTCTGACTCCAGAATTAATGTCCCCACACCTCACATGGGAAAGGAGTACACACAACTGTGTGGATCTTTCCATTCAAATAAGAAAAATAATTTTCTGAAAAGAGAGAGTTTCAAACTCCATTATTTTCATGTTGGAGGATTTGCTCATCTCCGTTCCAAACCTGTGTAATGAAAGGAAGGAGATTTAAGAAAAACTAGCGAGTGGCTGCTCATCTGTCTCTTTCAATTGTTTTATTTAGCTACTTGCTAATAACTGTTAAATCCTACAGAGACACAGTGGTCTGCCGAGAGCACAGACTGGGAAAGCGGGTGATCAGTCACCGAGTCATCCAGTTTCAAATCTCAATCCTCAGTCCTGCTTTTTGCAGCATCATGATGTCATTTATCTTTTTTCCTCCATTTGAAAGAAGAGATCAGACACAAGACAGTGCTGCACAGTTTTTCGATGCCAGTCCTAGTAAGTTGTGCAGAGTGTGAATGGCGCTGAGGACATAAACACGCACGCACAGGCCAGCCCCGGTAGGCGGAGAGGAGCAGTTGGCTTTCGTCCTCACGTGCCTGCCTCCACCCCCCCTCCAGGCCACACGCTGCATCTGGGCCCCACACTCTCACACTCACTCTGTTCCTGGGGGCAGCCGCATCCCCTCCTCTGCCTTCTCTTAGTGAAATGCTGGAAGCTCATTCAGCCCAAGCGGTCGCTGAAGTCGGATACGGGCTGGGGGAACAGCAGTCCATCTGTGCGTTTTGTTTAACTGCCTTGCTGCCCTCTTCCCCGTGATGAACTTGTCTGGCAGATTAACCTCCCGTCTCCGTAACCTCCACCTCTCTCAGACCCGGAATTTTCCCCCCTCAGGTCTTTGAAAACATTAAATCCTGGCACCAAATGTCAGAATTTAATGACCTCAACTGCCACATGCTGACCAAATTGTGGGATGCCCATCACCCATCACGATACGACCTCCTCCGCGACGCTGCTGAAAGTTCTACCTGACTGGCAGGGCTGCACCTTGGCTTCACGTGAGCGTCTCCCTCTAACCCTGCGGCGAGAGCTGTTTCACCAGAGCTTGGGTTTATAATCCCAGGTGCCATCAGTTTCTGCTCCCTGAGTGAACTACGCAGGATTGAGCCAGGACCCTGAGTCTGGTGGATGCAGTCTTGTTGGAAGTCCCCAGCAGTCTCCACAGTGCTGAGACTGGTAGTAAGTCACTAGTTAACCAGGAACTTTGAAGAACACTTCCCCCAACTGATCACGTCTTTCCAAAAACATTTTTATCACTGAGCTTCATACCACTTAGTCTACCTCACTAGTTGTTTCTTTTGAGTCCCCTTTGCTAGATCTTGACTTCAACTGTTGGTGTGTTCTTGAGCTCAGTCCTTGGAATTCTTCTCTCTTCTATCTTTAATTACCCCTGTGGTGTTTGGCGTCATCCAGGCTCATGGTTTTGGATACCGTCTACACAGTGATGACTCACAAATGTGCCCATCCAGTTTGGCCCTCTCCCTGAACTCCGGATTAGGTATTTGACTGTCCACTTGACATTTTCACTTAGATATCTCCACTTTAACAAAAACCAAACTCCCAATCCATATGGTGCGCGTTGGCCAATCCAATCTCTGCCATGAGTATTGCTCATCTCACTTAACTGGAACTTTGTATGTTCAGATGCTCAGTCCAGAAACCTTGGAGATTTCCATGGGAGCTAGTCTGCTCATTATCCATTCCTTCCTTCCACCCATTAAGATCTGGAGTCTCTGTCCCTCATCTTGTATATGAACTGGCCTTATTCCTTGCTCTCATAAGTATAATGTGGCAGATGTGACACTACAGAATTTTCAGCCTAGATTGTAAGAGGACAGGCAGCTTCTTCCTCCTTGAACTTGGTCACTATGAAAAACTGATTAGTCTGAGACCACTGTGCCATAATGAAGTCTAAGCTAACCGCATGGAGAGACCACATGGAGAAAGATGTTCAGGCATCAGGGCTGTTCTAGCCAGTCCCAGCTGAAGTGCCAGATACGGAAGCACAGAAGCCATTTGGACACCACAAAGAGCAGACCCGCTCAACCAAACCCACCCCAGATTGCTGAATACAACAAATAATATGTTTTTTAAGCCAGTACATGTTATCTAGCAGTAGATAATAATATCCTTGACTTTGCTCCTTCTCTTACAGTCCACATTCAGTTTGTAATTTTGTTGGCTCTACTTTCAAAATATATCCACCACATAACCACTCTTTTCATCTCAGCTGTTACCACTTTGAGTCATAATCTCTTGCCTGTTTTCCCATGTTCCTCCCTTGCTCTTTCATAACCTATTCTCAACATAAAGCTAAATTGACTATTCAGAATTTAAGTGTTGTCATGGTACTCCTTCGTCTAAAGTCTTCCAAAGGCTCTCGGTTTTACTCTGAGTAAAAGCCAAAGTGCTTCAGTGGTCTGCAAGGCTTTACAAGATTTGGCACCCTCATTGCATCTCTCTGCCTTGGCCTCTCACCTCCTCCCAGCCCTCCGCTTTGCTTCATTCTACTCCAGAAACATCGGCCTTCTTGCTTTTTATTAACACCGGGGTGTGCTTCTGCTTTAAGGATTTTATGCTGCTAGTCCCTCCACCCAGGTGAAACTTTTCCCCAGGTAAAACTTACCTGTTCATTACCTCCTTCAAGTCTTTGCTCGAATATCACCTTCTCAGCTAGGTCTTCACTCACCACCTACTCAAGGTTGCATCTCTTCTCACCTTCCCACTCTCTATCCCTCTTGTCTCGTTTTACTTTTTCTATAACACCTCTTGCCTTCTAATGTATGCTTAATTTAATTATTTATTTTTATTTATTAACATTTACCTCACGCCTGAAGGCGAGGTCAGGGATTTTTGTCCATTTTGTTAACTAATGCATCCTCAGTGCCCAGAACAATGTCCTAGAGGTCCTTAATAATTGATAACAACAGAATTAGTGATTCTGTGTTTCCTTCTCCTCCACTAGATCCACTGAGAATCTCTAATATAGGCTGAATTTGGTAAATCCGTGAGCCAGATCTGTTAATAGAGGCTTAGAGATAAGTTATTCTTTCAGGCTCGAGATGGTGTGGTTCATTTAAAATTGCTGAGATGACAGATTCTTCTCCAAGTCTCTAGCATTCCTCAGAAGACTCTCAGGGCTGACCCCATGTGAAGTCCTTCATTTCTCTTTACCAATTCGCGTTGTCTCTAAACATTGTCTTATAACTGCTTGCCCGCATTATGCTTCACGTACGCATAAAGCTGTTCTTTCTTGCTTTTTGTTTCTTCAGCATCACATTTTTAAAAAATAATATATTTGATTATTCAGTTAAAATGGATGCTTAATATTACTTCTTTCATAATATCTTTATGTTTTTTCATGCCAAGAGTTTCAACTTTTTTGATACTCTATTTAGTCCATATTTTCACATGCTGATTATGTAATTTTTCTTCCCAAACACTCTAAACATTAGATTTACTCTTTTGAGTTTAGATTAGAAGGAGTAAAAAAAAAAAAAAAAAGACAATCTTCAGGAAATCAAGAAATGAGAAGTTACCATTTGACTTCAATTCTTCCAGAATTCTCACAATATCACAGTAATGTGTACACCCTGACGCTGTGGATAGTTTCATTAAGGTTGCTAAGCAATCCAACTCCAAATGCTATTTCGCACATGATTTTCTGTGGCTTGTGGGTCATGCTCTATTTCTTTTCCCTTTCTTCATAAATACACTCTGATACGTTTACTGTACTTGGACGCATTACCACTGGTTCTCCTGTATTGATTGATCCTCTCCGTTAAGAGTTTGGAACACAGAACCTATCCCCTCTTTCGCTACCATGTCCCATGCTCTGTATACTAAGGACATAACCTGGGCTTTATTCCAAACTATTCTGTTACTAATTGTAGCTCACGTACGCTATGCCCTTTCAAAGCATCAACAGCAGCAAAACGACTGGATTACAGCTTTCAATACAAAGAGGGACAGTTATTGTCAGACAAATGCCATTGTCTTACTCCTGGTTCACTAATCTGTAGTCAGAAGAACTGCCATCACTACACATTCCTGATGACTTTTATTGCATCATTGAAGGGCTCATAAATTTTGACTTTTCATTTTTGAAGATTAGGTGACTTCAGCCGCTCTCCCCTGCACCCCGCTCCTCACTGTCCCCTCTGCACAGGGAGCTTCTAATCCCCTGGTGGCATTGACTGACTGACAGGCCACTTCCCGCAGTTAGCCCTGGCAGTCAACTGCTTCACCACACAAGGCTATTGGCCTGCCCTGAATGTTAATGAAGTTGCCCCTTTTAGAACACTAACTTTTCAAATAACCGCGGTAACTAAAGAAGTGTCGTTCCAAAGATGAAGGGCTGTATCTATTGAATTGATTTTGCACAACACTAAGCACAAAAAATCCTCACTGGTGCCTGTTGCGAGTGCTTCTGTGTGATGTTTATCATCCACCACTGGAAAAATCTGGCTTTTAAATCTCTCTCCCTCTCTCTCCCTCTCCCTTTCCCTTTGGTTATAAAATCCTCATTAAAGAAAATTTGCATAGGTATTAAATTTACAAGAAAAATATCACCCATATCTTCAGTGTCCAAAGAATTACAGCTAATATTTTGATCTCTATTTTTTTTTCTCTGCATATATTTGTTTCATTTGTTAAATAGTTTTGGTTGTGTGTTTATATGATGTTTATATAATTATATGCTGTTATATATACTGTTTATCTAATTTTGTTTCTTTGTTTACTCAAACCTTAAAGTTTTTCCATGCCATTACGATCACTTCATGAACACTGCATCTAATGATGTGCCCATACCCATTATGGCATAATATTTTGGCTGCATCAAATTGTTCAATGCTTTAAATAAAACTCAAAGAATATCTTAAGAATAATTTCATATATTTTTACATTGTTTAAATATTCAGAATTATTTTCTTAGACACACTTTTGGAAATGGAATTGTTTAGTCAAAATATATGACTGTTTTAAGATACTGGATAGAGTTTGAAGGAAAAAATAGGAATAAACTTGATAATAAAGCACCTTTGCCTTTCTTTTGTTTTTGGATTAGAAAATAAACAGCAGAATACCAGAGTGTTAGAAACGGGAATGAAGTAAAAAATGGTTCAACTCAATTCCTTCATGTTCTAAGAGAGCTGAACTTAAAAGAGGTTGTATTGCTTATAATCACCTAGCTGGCATGGGCAGGTAGTACCAGATACATGATGTGGTTGTAGGTTTCCTAAATTCCAATCCAGTGCTTCTTCTAGTGACCACAGATAGCTTTTTAGGACTGAGTGACTCTGACACATAAGCAGAAATTTTGCCAGAGAGAAGATATTTCAAACAAATATGAAAGGATAAACTATATAACATCTCAGTTTCATTTGCAATGTAATATGCTTAACTCAAAACAAGCCTCTTGTCCTTTTATGCCACCATCCAGTAAACATAAATGAAATATACATCACTGCTTGGGTTTGGAAGAAGATTCACTAGTACTCTGAGTATTCTGCTATTTAACAATACCGATAAGGTTGAATTATCAATCATGCTATCATTCCACTAGAAAGAAATTTTGAAAGTTTAATAGAGTTAATTAATTTCCCAAAGAACAAATTTTGGTGAGAAACATTCATCATACACGGCTGATTAATAATCTAGTGAGACTATGCTGTCTTTTTTGCCCTCATCTTTCTAGACATCAAAAAAAAGAGGCATTTCAAGCTTTGCTTTTAGCACTTACAACTCAATTGGAAGAATTATTCTTGCATTTAGTTTATATAATTTTTATAAGAAATTTGTGGACCGTTTTCTAATTAATATATTTAAAGCCAACCAAAGCTAACAAACTTCACTTTCTTACTGTGCAAACTTGCTCATGAGTAAAATCTCAAAAAATCTTTCTATAGCTCAACATTTTCCATTAGTTTATAATTTGTGGTAAGTTTTTTTCAAACTTTAATTGATCAGGAGAAAATACATTTTTATAAAGATAACAAAATCAGATACTTTTTTTTCAAAATTAGATACTTCTATAAAATACTTATATGTGATTTAAAAATCATTCACATTGTAAAAGTGAGAATAAATGACAGACGATAAAAAGCTGTTTGGCTTCTCATTAATCCAATTATATCCATCTAGATTGTAGATATTCATTTCATCTTTTCTCCTCTCCCCATTTTTTTTTTGTACTCAGACATTCATCTACCTCACGACACTTCTCTTATTACTTTTTTTTTTTTAAATCAGAAGATAAGCAGTTGGTATGGTCACAGAGCATCCTTGTATGTGTGCTGGGTATGTTATAGTAAGAGCTGGGACTTCAGAGGAGCAATCAGTGAGGTGGTACACACTGCTCAGGAAGGGACATCATATAAGGAACTTCCCATCAGGTTTACACAAGCAACTCTGTAAATTATCCCTCTCAATTGTACTTCAAGAAAAATGAAAAATGGGACAACACCCTAGGAATTTAAAACTCCCTCCTGAAAATTAGGAAAACTATTTCCCCTCCCTCCTTTTCCCTTGATCATTTACACAAGAAAATTTGTCATTGTAGACTTTCTTCCTTCTTTGAAATGTACATAAATCTCTTTAAAAACTAGGTAGGTCTTTATGACTTAGGCGTGTCTTTTTTTGAGGATGTGGGAGCCATGTTTTGAGATGTTTTGAGGACATCTCTGAAATGTAAGCATCAAAGGAGATAGCACCCCTATCTTCCAGTTTCTGTGGGAGGGGAGAAGTCTAACTTAGGTGTTGCAGGTTGCTAAACCACCTGTCATAACGATACGAGAAGCTTAATTTTCATCTGGACAAAGCCAACTGCCAATTAGTTAACACAGATGGTCACCCCAATTACCAGGTGAATTTATAATGAACTATGCCTGACAAATGGTGTTTTCAAGTCCTCTTACTTGAGGATTAGTTATTGTTTTTCTTGAGAACATATATAGACTGGATTATATCTGCTTTGCTATATTAAAGGGTGAGATTTCTTTCTGTCTTTGTGAACTCTCAGCAGATTACCAGTGATGTGCACCACATTTTGGATGTTTATTCAATAAGAAAGGCGTTTTCCTTCCTTACTACCTTAGTGGAAAGCATTTCTGGGCTGGGAAAAGATCTTGGTTTTCATTATATTAATAACACTGTAAAGAGAGGGTACCACTCCCACACTAAAGATTTTTTGGTCTTTAATTTTATTTGTTTAAAAATAGGACTTGAGACACATTTCAATTTCTTTCATGATCCTTCCATGTAGTCTTGTGGGAAAGGAAACACATCCTGGAATTTTGAACTTAATGTGTAGATTGAGAAGACAGATGAGATATGAGCCCTTGGTGGACAAAAAACAAAAACAAAAACAAAAGGAATGAAATAACTCTTTGAAATGAAAAACAACCAACTTAAATTAGCTTAGGTTGGAAGCTCAGGGCCCAAAGTTCTCTACCAAGACTATTCTAAAAAACAGGTCACTAGATCTAAAGATAATGACCAAGTAGATAAAATGATGAAAACAAATGAAATCAACACTGACAGTGGAGACACTTCATCTTGTGAACAAGAAGGACATTGTCTTTTGGAAGATAAAAATCCAGAAAGCACCTTCCTCCCAGGCAGGGAACACTTACACATTGACCCAGCAATGTGAAATGACCATCATCCTCCTACACTTTGTGGGGACTCGTGGTGTTTCTGTTGGGGCTCTAACCTTAATACCCCATCATGCAATGCAAGAAGAACAAAAACATAGTGAGACACAAAGAGCATATAGCATAAAAGGCCATAACACTTGAGTCCTGCTGATAAGGACGCTTTGGTTCAACAGAAAACCCTGTTTTCACAAATGAAAGAAAGCAACTATTTCAGGAGAGGCTGCAGCTTTTAAAGTACAGTAAAGTTGCCAGCTAGAAGGAAAGAGTTGCATGTCTTCATCTGCACCTGCCAGCTGTGAGGAAGAGGTGAAATTTCAGCCCCTTCTGTCCCATGCTAGGTTTACCATTTCTTTTCTGTTTCTCCCCATCCTAGGGGAGGATTAATTAACAGGTCAAGAGGCCCCTGTGTAGAAGGTCATAAACAACCAAGCATGGTCTTTTTCTTCCCGTCCTTGGTGCTGGGTAGATAAGCCAACCAAGGGGCTCAGCCCACTCTTGCTCTATGTCTCCTCCTCCCATGCAGCTAATATGGGTAATTTTAATCTGGGCTGCTCTGGAGATGCAGCTATCTCGGAATGTCACTCTTTTTTAGTTTTATGCAATTTGTCATAAGGTGATAAACTGTCTTGGGAGAAGCAGAGAAAAGTCTGTGTGGCTTGCTCTTGGTTTTTACTGAGAGACTCCATAAGGAAAGTTCCATTAGTTTAAAAATATTTTGTGTGCATGAGTGTGTGTGTGTGTTTATTGCATACCTAGTACTGAAGGTACTATCTACCATGCTGTTTAGATATTTTTATATGTGTTAAGTTTCTCTGAGAAGAGAGAGTTAGGGAAAAAGTTTCTTTTCTTTTTTTTTAAGATCTTATTTATTTACTTGAGAGAGAGAGAAAGCATGAGCAGGGGGAGAAGCAGAGGGAGAGGAACAAACAGACTCCCCACTGAGCAGGGAGCCCGACTTGGGGCTCAATTCGAGGACCCTGAGATCATGACCTGAGCCAAAGGCAGACACTTAACTGACTGAGCCACCCAGGTGCTCTAGGGAAAAATAGTTTCAAACTGGAGTACTTGCTTTTAATAGATGGTTACAGACGTTACCGTGCATCCCCTTTTAGCCTTGACTGCTGGGAATCTCATAGTTAAGTCTGATGCTTACTTCTTATTATTGCATAAGTTTTCTAAGTATAATTCGCTTGATCCTATCTGCCACACCCCACCCCTAACTCCCACCTAATTCGTGATCCTTACTATTTATCTCTTTCTAAAATTGTTTGCATGGTTTTGCTTCCTTTGATTTTATCATAAATCACCTCAAATCAAACAAATAGAACTGTACTCTTTCAAAAAGCCTTAGAGATGGATTCTCCGCTTTAAGAAACTGTACCATCCAGTCTCCCTTTACTGATACCACGTTCTTTCCACACGCAAGAAGATATTTATTCATGGATATTTATGCATCAAGAACATCACAGAAGACTGCAAATAGGCCATTCCCTAACCCAGCAGAGAACTGCCTGCAGCGGAACTATTTTAATAGGGATGGTGTCAGCATTTCTCCAAACATTTTAAATTAAAAGGTTTATAAATTACATGTGCTTAGTGTCAAAATATGAGGGACATACTCTAAGTAAATGTAATTTTTCCCCCCAAAATATCTTTTTATTAGGCAGCTATAGAAAATGTTAACCTGTTTGGCTGACTACGAATTTTAGCTACATTATTGTAGCTCAAGGCTCGTTTAAAATAACTTCCTAAAATACCTTATTATAGACCTTTTTCTTTGAATAATCATAATAATGAGAATAACTACAATTTATAGAGCATCCATAACAGTTCCAGACTCCTTAAATATATCGCCTTTCAAGAAATTTTATGTTTCCTTCAAGCAGCTGAAGAAGCTGATGAGTAAGAGATGGAGTTCGAATCATCGATTACACTAAGCCAATTTGAGAAGGCAGCCCTGTCTGACACTCTTTCCACCAAACATACTTACATAAAACATTTGCACAATTTTAAACCATCCTCCAAGTGCATGCTTGGGACCTTTTTCTGGTTCAACAGCATTTCATGTTCGCTTGAGAAGTGAATTAAAGAGAAGTCACCCTCAATTACCCAGATGTATGGATATTCAGCTTGGAATTTTAGAAGTGGATTTTTTTCTTTTTTTGTATTTTCTCTTGTGGATATCGGCGACCACATTTTTGCATGCTAGCAATTTGCCCAAGATTGAATCAGGAGCTAAAAGAGACTGTGATTGCTACATAGACCCAGCAACAGCTTACTTTCAAATTGAACCTTGTAGACGTGTCAGTACTGGGGCTTGTGCCCATTCCGGAAGGACAGGGTGCAGCAGCACAGGGGGTGGGAGTAACAGTTCCCCGCCCATCTCACATTCCACTTAACCACAGAGTCCGTTCCCAGATGGCTTTCTCAGCAGGCCCACCTGATTAGGTAAGTGAAATGGAAGACTTTACTAGTGCAAAGGGAGCACTGACACTGGATGTACTAAGCTTCTAAAAATGAAAATGTATGTCTATTATCCTTGACATTATAAAAGGAGACAGAAAATAAATAAAATAATAAACATTCCTCAACAAACAGAGCAAATCAGTGAAGAAGAGGTGTCCAGGATGCTTTTCCTCCATATTGATTTTTGCTATTTAGCATTAGCTGAAATTAACCTCTATTGCTTTTGTTTTAATTGTCAAGGTCCTAAGGAACATTTTGGGTCACTTGAGGGTCCCATGATGTGCCAGAGTCACCAT
The DNA here is from genome assembly GCF_024610735.1 of Ursus americanus. NCBI lineage: Eukaryota > Metazoa > Chordata > Mammalia > Carnivora > Ursidae > Ursus > Ursus americanus. The sequence goes on from NC_142135.1 coordinate 48,203,750, forward strand.
GAAGGATGATAACACAACTCAAAGTAGGTCAAGTAGTAAACGAATCACAGAGATATTTTCCTGCAGAGTCATTTTACTTGGTCCAGGCTCTGAAAGTGTTTTGCTGTTTGAAGTTCCTATAATACAACCTGCCTTCATGGTTATCACATTAATTGTGGCGATCTTAAGACAGTGATGACTGCAGGTCATCCGGGGACAACCTTAAGGAGCCTTAAAGATACTTGTAGTGACAATCTTGATTTCCACGGTCATCTCTGTGAGGTGGGAAGGTTGCTATAAAAGGCAGTGGTCTAACCATATGTGGCATAAAGCCATATTTGGGAATGATACCTAGTGATATCCACGCAATGAGTGGAACGAAGCTTCGTTTCACGTCTTACTGCATTGTGCTCCCTGTGACTGGGAGGGCCGCCTCCAGGTGAGGGAACACCTGTACTTGGTCAGCTCTGATAAATAGTATTTTTGTTCTCTGATTGTCAGCTATACTCACATCAGAGAGGAAAGGTCTGTCTCCTTTACAAGCAGAAACAAAGCCATCATACAATTATTCTCATTTAGCTATTATTTAACATTAATTGGAACTTGGCATGCTGGGAAACTCACTTCCTAGGGGAGAATTTTATTTTAGAGCCGCATAGACACTGTGTGATGCTCACAGCACATTTGAAGCAGCAATTTATTAAAAGTTACAATATTTTCCCTAGAGAATTGATTTGCTATTCACCATTAGGAGTAGGTCCAATATTTATGGAATGTTCACAAATGATTAATTATGTTTCATTTACAAATAGCCTTTAATGGGAGACATTTTTATTACAAGTGCTATTCTAATGAATTGTCTGTCCTTATGAATTCATGTCTAAGACTGAAATAATTTCTTCTGCCTCCTTTCCCAACCCTGTACTTGAGCCTGCTGTTGCTTATCATGTCTTTCCTATTTCTTCTAACAGACTCATGTGATCATCCCCTCAGCTACCTAAGCTGGAAACCTTGGACATATCTGTGATTCTCACTCATCCTTCCATTCCATTTCCAATTGCTTACCATATTTAAATGGCTCCTTGTTGCCTGGACAATAAAAGCCTAATCTCCGTAATCTGATAAGCAGGCATATTAAAATCCTGATAGCCTGAGCCACCATATCTTCCAGTTATCTGTTCTTCACCAATTGAACTACACTAGTTCTCACCATGATATACTCTTCTTTATTTCTGTGCCTAGGACCCTGTTCACATTTTCTTTGCCCAGCATGCCCTTCTTTCTGTCTACTGAGTGAATGCCTGCCTGTTCGGAAGTCCACTCAAGTGTCACCCAGACTTTTCACTCCCCTCCCCCTTGGCAGGATCAGTAACTCTCTCATTTATTTTCTTATAGAACTGAATGTATACATACTTTATTTATGTTCCTTATTTATATGTACATCTAACTCACGTATAACAGTAAATATTTTAAAGCTTTGGTATGTTTTTAAAATTTTTTGTGTCTTCCATGTATACCATGTTAAGTTAGCATGTGATAAATGCTTGGTGAACGTCCTTGGCTAAACTGAAAATCCTGTTAAAAGAAGTAACAGAGCAAAATAATGACTCAGTGTGTATTCCATATAAATACCATTTTGTGGTTGATGATGGGATGAAATGGATACAGGTGAAGGAGAAAGTCTGATAGCACATCACGCACATCCCCAACAGAGTAAATAGATATAGAGACATAGAGCTTAGAGCACAAAGGTGTATCAGAGGTTACTAGTAACCAGAAAAATAATTTACTTTTATTTCGTTTGCTCTTTCCTTGCCCTGTAGCCTTGGCATTTTCCGTGTCATTTGCCTTGAAAAGGAGCTACCACGGTGTCTAAACCATAGTAGACACACAATAAACACGTCTTGTATGAATGAATGAATGAATGAATGAATGAATGAATAAATGAATGGAGAACTGAAATTATTCCAGCTCTTTCATTTCACAGATAAGGAAAACAGACCCAAGATACAAAGAATAGGAAAGCAGAAACAACCTCTTTTCAAGCTGCTACCATATGACCTACACTAAGGTATGTGCTTTCGCCTCCATTATTTAATTTTATCCTATGAAGGAAATTATACGACCATTATGTGAGATAAAGAACTTGAAGCTCACAAACTGTGTGCCCTATGATCACAAAAATTGGTTGTAACTCTTGTTCTTACACTATGCCTAGTGTAGAGTCTTTCCTTTGCCACCTGCTTGCATGATATTCATGGATAGAAATATAACTAATTATTGGTTTTGGTGGGCAGGAATCTCTGCTTTTTATAATTTGTATTGTTTAGATAGTAGCGAGTGAGTAAATACGGGGAGCTGGAATTTTCTTTGCCCAGCATGCCCTTCTTTCTGTCTACTGAAAGAGCCCTAGAAATTAAGGCTGAATACCAGAGTTCAGTTTCCAATCTTGTTACCTTAGTGGGGGTGAGTCCTTTATTGTCTTGGAAACGTAGTTTTCTCATTTATAATGCAAGGCACATAATACCAACCTTGTGGGGTTCTGTGGTGAACAGATGAACAGTGACTATGAAAGCACAGTTTGCCCACATAAAAAGAAGGTATTACTATTATGAAGCTTATGTGAGAATGAGAAAGTGTGTATAAAAAGGCTTTCTCAGTGGCACATTCGCTCTCTTTTGTTCCCTTTGCTACTGCTTTGTAATTTCACGACATCCTAGCCTTCGTTTGTGTAAACAGATGAGAACAGGATAAGTAAGCATTCTCCACTAATGTGATTTGTATACAATATATCAGACTAAATGAGCTTCTGCTTCTGATTTGTTTGAATTCACAATTCAACATAATTTAATAATAGAGAAATAATAGTTAAAAAGACATCTGTTTCTTGTCATAAGCTTCTATTTTCATAAGAAAATCTAAACAGTCCGAGAACAGGGAAAATATGAAAACCAACATTACTGCATCGCGGTAACTCTTTGATGAGAAAAAAAAGCCACTGGCTGTTTTGTTAATTACTGAAAATTCAACTTTTCAAATGTTCTGTATTAGCACCACTTCTACGCATACATTTAAAAATGAATCTGATCAAAAAAGAACTTGCATTTTTCAGTTTTATTAATATTATCCTTTACCTCAAACAAGGCACAGAAAGTATCACTTGCCTTTGGTTGGTAACTTCATTTCTTTTTTTTTTTTTTTTTTTTGGTAACTTCATTTCTGACCTTACATATCAATATTGCCTTATGATCCTCTATCAAATTTGTAAAGACTTGCATCTTTCCATTTTTATATAAATTTTTAAGTTAAAACTAAATAAATCCACACAGTTAAAATAATAAAAGCAATTAAGACATATTTTTAGTATATTCTTTAGGATCTCTGATGGTCATACATTAGAGAGCACTGGGGTGTTAGGAAAGAATAGGACCTTGAAACTCATCGAATTCTAACCCTTTTATTTCATAGTTTGGGAAATGAGACTGTGAGTGGCTGAAAAAAAGAGATATGCTAGTTCTCAAGAACAAAGACAAAAAAACAGCTCCAAGCTATCTTTTGAGTGCTCTTCTTACTGTACTAGATCAGAATATAATCAATTTCGACAAGTGTAACTCAATTCTCCTTTATCCAAATAATATCGGGGAAAAGGGGGGGCCTTGCTCTACACTTATATTAGCTTCTGGGATGTGGACACTGATGGAATGAAGATACGTATCTGAGAGAAGACTAAATAAACTGGATGATAGGAGACCTCAGTAGCTTGGAATAATTGGCTAAATCTAACAAAAGGGAATTTAACAGAGAGAGAAATACAAAATCCACACTTAACAATACAAAAACCAATGGCAAAAGTCCATCAAACACGACATATGGCTTAGCAGCAGAATAGTTTTTGTCAAAAGTGGCTGTTTTTAAAGAACTTAAAGTTCAATGAGTTTACTCTTGTCTTCTTCCCAAAAGGAACTGAATTTTACTTAACATGATAGAAGTTTACCCAGAACAATAAAGAGGCTCAATACCATCTACTTACCCACCTACACTTGAAATTATGGGTGTGGACACAGATAAACTGGGGCATGCAGAGGGGAAAGACCAGAATGTTAAGTTGATTCAGACCCAAGTATATTAGGAAAAGTTAAAGGTACTTAAGTATGTCTCTCTGGAGAAGGGAAGGACTGCATTTACTGTTTTAGAGAAATAGGGGTGAGATGAACATGTAGTTCGTGACAAAAAGGGCTGAATGATCGCGTGGAAAGAATTCAAGATATAACATCAGAAAGCATGAGTCTGAATTTTGGTGCCATCATTTACAAGTGGTGTGACCTAGGGAAAAATCTCTAAGAAAATGCATTTATCAGGTTCTTGATCTGTAAGATGAGAGTAGCGATATCTACAATGCAGGATGGTTATGAAAATTAAGTTAAATTAAACAACATAGGAAAAATATCTACAGTACAAGGCATACAGTACTCAAAAGATATTGACCTTTCCACCACTTTGTCAGTAGAGTCATGAGAGATTTCTATTAGATTTTATTACAGGAGAATCTTGTACAGGGGTTAAGTGGAGATAGGAAGGTTAGGTGTACAAGATCCCTGCCAATGCTGTGTGATATATTTGTATGTTGATCACCAGCATTTTGTTGTACTTTACGCCAGGAAAGACTGTTCTTTAAAACACTTGATTCCTTATAGGTTATATTGCCTTTTAAAGTCATAACAAGTTTCCATGACTCTGTCTTGCCAAATTGCTTACTTACCTATAAAGTGCAGAAAGGGGCCTCTTGTTTCCAGGTTTTGGTCTGTATGGTTTGGGTTCTCCTGCCATATTGATATCTAAAAGCAAAAAATAATATAGCACTGATTAGGAAAAATTAATCCATTTAAGAAAAGTAAATCATGAGGTTTTCTTTTTCCTTTTGCCATTTGCCTCTACAAATGTTATATGCCATTCTTTATTAAACAGTTATTTATTGAGCACCTACTCCAGCCCAGGCACTGTTTGAGCTATGTCATGTACCAAACAGGTTAGCTCCATGCCCTTGTAAAACTTACTTTCTACTGGGGGAGAAATAGATAGTAAACAACAAACAAAATAAGTAAGAAAAATATATAACATATTAGAAAGTGATAAGAACTATGAAAAAAGACAATGTTAAGTGAGGTAGGGAAATGAGGGATGCTTAGTAAAAATGAGAGAGAGAGAATGAGATATCCTTCTAAATTGGATTTTTGCCAGCAATGTCTCAGTTTGCATAAACATTTGCATGGAATAGAGCTTTGTTCACAAGAGGAATTATTAATTTCCCATGACAGCATCTTCCATCTATGTAGAAAAGGAATGTAGGAGGGTGGAATTGTACTGAGGGAATAACACCATGCACTCAGCAACTAGAATGTGTAGTTATAGTTCTTGGTGGTCAGAAGAAGAGAGAGCACATCCTTGGCCTTCATGAACTAAAACCATGATAAAGTCTCTAAGATAAGACATAGGATACTTAAGTACACGATGAAAGAGTATTTATATACAGTTGACCAACTTCTCTCTTAAAGAAATGTGTAAAACTGTTAGGGGGTTTTAGAAAGTTGGGTGACAAAGGTTCGGAAAATCACATAAAAAACAAGATTTAATAAAGTTAAAATTCCTAAAAATGATAAAAAGGAAAATCTAAAAAAAGGGCAAACTTCAAGAAAAGCTTTGAAAGAAGCAAGGGACATTATTTTGACAGAATAGAAAGGGAATGCTTCTCTGAGAGTGGACTAAATACACTGGTTTAGGGGTGGATGAGCCAACCAGCAGTGAAAACAACCAAAATTTCTATATAAAATACAGCTGACCCTTGAACACTGATGTGAACTGCACTGTCCATTTATGTGCAGATTTTTTTCAGTAAATACAGTACAGTGCTATAGATGAATTTTATGGTTTTCTTAACATTTTCTTTTCTCTAGCTTACTTCTATTGTACGAATACAGCATATAATACCGGTAACATACAAAAAATGTTTACTGTTTATGTTATTGGTATGGTTTCCAGTCAACAGTAGGCTATTAATAGCTGAGTTTTGGGGGAGTCAAACATTATACATGAATTTTTAAAAATATTTACCTATTTATTTTAGAGAGAGGGAGAAAGAGGTGGGGAGGGGCAGAAGGGGAGGGAGAGAGAATCTCGAGCACACTCCTGGCTACACGCAGAGCCCTACATGGGAGCTGGATCTCATGACCCTGAGATCTTGACCTGAGCCAAAATCAAGAGTTGGCCACTTAACCAACTTAGCCACCCAGTCACCCCCATATGTGAATTTTTGACTGCACAAGGGGTCAGTGCCCCTAACTCTCTTGTTGTTCAAGGGTCAACTATAGAATGTAACTTTTTTTTTTCAAAAAAAGACAATATTGAGCTTGTAAGAAAGTAAGGAGTTCATAGAAGCCTACATCTGAATGAAAGCAGGAACTCAGATGGAAGTGGAAGACTGACTCTACCTTATTCCTTGAAGACATTTGTTGAAACCAGAACTTGAGCTTTAGCTTTCATGTCCTTGTGAACTAGAGGTGGCGGGAGACAGTGCCCAAAGAACATGACCATATAATCACTAAATTCAACACCCATTTACATTGAAATCCTTAATTAGGAAGAGATAGAAACTTCCTTCTTTTACCTAATTAAGGATATCTACAAAAAACAATCTCTAGAAAATGTCACAGTCAATAGTGAAACACTGGCCACACTTTCTTGAATATCAAGGAATTTATTTTATTTTATTTATTTTAAAGTTTATTTATTTATTTATTTATTTATTTATTTTTAAGTAATCTCTACACCCAACATGGGGCTCGAACTCATGACCCTGAGATCAAGAGTTGCATGCTCTTCCAACCGAGCCAGCCCCTAATATTAAGGAACTTCAAGGGCATTCACTATTACCAATTCTGTATAATGCTGTGCTGGATTTCATAGTCAGGGAAGGAAGACAGAAAAACAGTATCAGAAATTGTGAAGGAAGAAATGTCATAATTGCTGATAATAAGTGGATCCACATAAACACTCCAAAGCATCCACAAATTATTATAATTAATAAAAGAGCTTAATAAATTTGTTGGATTCAAAGCCAATATATAAAATTCAACTCCATATCCCTACAAAGCAGTAAATGTTTTTAAAATATAATTCTAAAAGATATAATTTAAATAGTATAAAAGTAAAGTACCTGAGGATAAATACATTATAAAATTTTAAAGATGTTTATACGGAAAATTATAAAACTATATTGGAAGATTTTACAGTTACCTTACATAAACAGAGAAATTGGAAGCCTTGATACAACAAACATTTTAATTCTTCTCAAGTTAATTTTGATTCTATATAATTTCAATTAAATTACCATTCTTTTTATGTCTCTGTGGAGTTGGATAAGTTCATTCTGAAATTTATATGATAGAGCAAAAGGTCAAAACAACCCTTGGGAAAAAACCCAAAGGCGGCAAAGTTGCCTTAGCAAGTTTTATTTTAAGCTGTAGTAATTAAGACTATAGTATTGGTACAGATAGAAAAAGAACCACTGCACCACTGACATACACGGATGTGGATGTTTGAATTAGGACAGAGGTGGCAGAGCTGATCAGTGAGTAAGGATAGGCTTCCAGAGCTGTAATAATTGGTTACCAGTTACTGCAAGGACAAACATGAAATTGGACCTCTACCTTACACTATACAGAAAAATTAATTACCACTGGATTAAGAACCTAAATGTGAGAGGCAAAAATACATAACTTTTAGGAGGAAGGTAGCAGAATATCTTTATGAGATCAGAGTATGGAAGGATAATCTTAAACCAGACATAAAAAGCACCAGCCTTAAAATATAAGATTGATAAATTCTACTACATTGCAATAAAATAAAAAGAATTTCTGCTCATCAAAAGTCACATAAAGACAATGAAAAGAAAGGCCACAAACTAGATGAAGAAATCCTTGAGAAAGGATTTGTTTCTGGAATATATAAAGAACTCATTTACATAATAGGAAAAAGAAACAAACCACCAAATAGAAAATTGGGCAAAATCACAGGAGAGGGGGCGCTTGGGTGGCTCAGTCATGAAGTGTCTGCCTTCAGCTCAGGTCATGATCCCAGGGTTCTGGGATTGAGCCCCACATCAGGCTCCCTGCTTGGCAGGAAGCCTGCTTCTCCCTCTCCCACTCCCCCTGCTTGTGTTCCCTCTCTCGCTGCCTCTCTCTCTCTCTCTCTCTGTTAAATAAATAAATAAATAATCTTTAAAAAAGAAAAAAAAAACACAGGAAAGGAACTTTACGGAAGAGGAAAGATGAATGCTAAATAACACATGAAAAGACACCCAACCTCACTAGTAATGGAGAATTCAATAATAGTATATGTGCTGCCGAAGTGAGCATAATAATGGAGAATTCAAATTAAAACACTATGAAACACAATTGATACTCACTAAATTTACAACAATTAACAAATTCTGACAAAATCAAGAGTTGGTGAGGTTTGGGAGCAACTGGAATATGTGTACATTGCAGGTATAAGCATAAACTGGTACGATTATTTTGGAAGATAATTCAGCAGTTTAGAGTGAACTTAAAATGCCCAAGCCCTATGAACCAGAAGGTATGCACCTGGAGAAACTCCTGCATATGTGTACCATAAGATATATACAGGAATGTTCATTGCAGTACACCACGATGGAAAAAATTCCTGGATGGAAAAACACAAATATCCATTGATAGGTAACTGGATAAATGAATTGTGATATATTTACAAAATGAAACACTATACAACAGGGGAGAGAGAGAGAGACAGATACAGAGACTTAGAGCCACAGGCAACAACACGGAATCTCAGGAACATAACAGTGACCAAAAAATGATGTCATGGAAAGACACTGACAGAATGAATCCTTTTATGTTAATAAAAATACAAATTTAAACAGACGTTACATAGGAATCAAAATACATGTAATAAAATAAAAGAAGAGCAAGCAGAGATAAACAATAAATTTAGGATGAAGGTTACCTTTAAAGGGCAGAAAAGAATGTGGAACTTGGGTAGGCCATCTAGGAGACTTGAAAATTAATTACAATGTACTATTAAGGGTGCATGTGCAGTGGGAACAGCAGCATTCTTTATAACTCTAATATAGTATAAATTTTATTTTGTATATACTTAATAACTAATAAAGAATTAAAAAAGAAAATGGGAACAATGATGGTAAGTTGTGAATTGATAAATATTCAGGTCAGGGGTAGTGAGTTTTGGTGAACAAGTGGTTTCAGCAAAGATTGTGAACAAGGAAATAGCAGGAAAGAAGAGCAGTTGGGTGGGTGGGTGGATTATTGGATATGAATAGATTAGTAGAGACTCCAATTAGAACTTTACATCTAATTTGACTGGGATATAATTTTGGGTTCTGGGTAGAGGGCAGTTGTGAGAATGAATCATAAAGACAGTGACTCTTGTATGATTTGGGATAAGGCACACCAAAGATCAAGGCTGTCTGAATCTTTCAGATGTGACAGAGTTGGAACAAAAAACTGAGTGAAACAAAAGCAGATTTCTATTATTTTTATAAGCTTTGAAATGATGGTAGAAGACAGGTGTCCATGAAATAGAATAAGACACAATGTGTGTGTCTGTAGCTCAGAACCCATGAGTCTCCATTATGAACTGAAAATGTAAAACTATTCTCATAAATAAATAAAAAGCTTGAGACTTGTCTGTCAACACAAATATTGTAACACTTTTTTTTTAATAATATGGTGTCAGTGGTTCTGAGGATAAACTTAGGAGTTCGACAGCATACACATACAATGGAAAGCCTTTCGTGAAAGGCTGTTAAACTCAGTATTTCCAGACATCAGCCTCTGTTCAAAAGTTTTAAAAAATGGAAAAGAAAATTTTTTGTTTCTTATAGACATAAAATAGTGTTCAAAAGTATAATTTTCCTTTGAGCTTATTAAAGGAAATACTTGTATTTTATATATTTCATATTGCTATAGTGGAGATCATCCATAACTTGATGTTAATGGACAGGGATGAGGGTGAAAGGGGTTGGATGTGGTCCAGGAAGAAGAAACGGTGGGCAGTGAGCTCAACTAGTAGTGAACATGAAGTCTTGCCAAGCTCTGTATGAACGAGCATTGCCATTGTACTGAACTTTATAAATAACAAGATTTAATTGTATCTTCAGGACACATGGTTTATTTGGAAGCCAAGGCTCAGGTTTTCATGTCTCAAGAGCTGTTGGCCTTGAAGGGACCATGCAAACAGGGCAAATGTCATCTGAACAGTAAACTCTGTGGTCAATGCTGGGGAGACATCTGAGGTTTCCTTCCATGATTGTCGGACACTGGGTAATTTTCCCATAGGTAGAGCAAGAGAACAATAACCAAGGTTCACTCTTCCATCCCTCTTATAAGGTAGGGGCTTTGGAATAAAACATTGAGATACAGAAAATAAAGTTATTTCTTAAATTCCCTAATTTGGAAACAGAGCCATACCAAATACTAATATTTAGAAATCGTGTACTGTCCTCAAGAAAGGCTGTAGGTTTAACCATTCTTAGCAAATCTTTTTGAGATCATCCAAAAAATCCTAGTTAAATTCCTACTTGTTTTGCATAAGAACCTATAAAGGTACTTATATATCAAGAAGGTGGACTCTATTATCTGAGTATTAGAATTATATTCTTGTAAAGAGAGTCAGTAAAGTTAGGTAAGCGCCATTAAAAAGCAGTCTCTTGAAGTGTTTCTGTTTGAATACAATATACATCATACCTGTGTGGAAGAACTCCCCCAACCCCTTTCTGGCCTGAGGGACAAAGCAGAAGGGAGCTAAACTTTTACCCATGGATAGGAGATGAGTGGAGACAGCAGACCTCCACAAAGATGGAGGAAGGGCATCTGCATCTTGTCCTATGACATTGTGAGCCTCAGTAAGGACCAACTAACAGACTTATAGAACAGACCCCCTATCTGTTTTGAAGTTTTGATATTTCAAGTTAGTGTGAAAAAAATAGGTTGAAAAAAAATTCACTCCAAAATTATTCTTCTAATATTAAACCTCAGAATCAAACAACTGAAAAATACCCTGTTGGGCTACAAACTATATCGCTTCACAGTAAACTACTTAAAAAATACATTACATGTTCTAAAAAATTTAATCAGTTTTCCTTTCTTCTTTATATCTAAGCTAAATAAGCAATGCCAATATGCCATGACAGAAATAACTATAAAGTCAGAGAACTGGAAAAAGTCAATGAGCTGAACCTATTCTGGTTTGAGGTAAATGAGATGAGGCAAGCAGAGACAGGTGCTGCTCCAAGCGTCATTCTCAGAAATGATATGCAACACACGTTCACGTATTTGTTTCACCGATTCTCGTTAGCATGCGACTAAGATGATGGTAACAGCATTCTATTAGTTTATGCTTTATGACTCTTGGGAAGATACCTCCAGTTCGACACCCAAACCCTGTGACTCTCCCGTCGGCACCCCCATTTTATGTTATGACATTGCTCTAATGGCACAGACAGTGCAGTGCTTGTCTTTGGTCTTGGACTTTTATCCTGCAGTGTTGTTCACCCGATAGGTGTTCAATGAGTCTATTGGTTGATTAAATTCATACAGACCAGAAGGTATATCCTTGCACAGGTTGTAGTGTGTCTAGCCAAACACACTTTGTCAGCACATTTCCTAAAGTGGTATTCATATGAACTGTTTTGGAAGATGGTAATAGGTATGTTGCCAAACAAATAAATCATGGTAAAATAAGTTCAGTAAAAATGCTATAATATATCTCTTTCTTGGATATTTGTAAGCATATTAAAGGATAAGATTCTGAAAAAAGGGAGCATTCAGTTATGTTTAACTCATATGTTTATATCTCTCTCTATATATATCTCTCTATATGAACACAGTACGTTTTGGATGGCACACCTGTGAACATCCAACAAAACAGTGTGCTCTCAGAACACTGGTTTATGAGATACCCTGAAATAGTTAGAAAAATATTTTCCATGTATTTCTTTGCCATGTTTCAATTTGGAATATCCTCATGCAAAAAGACAATTTAATCTCTTCAATTACATATTATTTACACTACTACAGTAAACGGACACTTGCTACTTACCTCTACCACTAGTGATCCCTTTTGGCATCTGTCATGTCTGCAGGAATTTCACCTTGATATCAAAGTGGTGTCTAACTTACAGTAGAATAAGGCACCCACATTATCAATATCATCTTTTAGATGGAGAAAAAAACTAAAAGAAATATTTTTCAAAAAGAATTAGTTCAAAGCATTCTCTTGATTCTTGAGATTTGTTTGTTTTGTTTCCTTCCCCAGGTTTAAATAAAAGTTTAAATATTTCAGCCATGGCATAGAGACTGCCAGGAATAGTCGTTCAGAGTCTTTTATTGTTCACATTTAAAAGATTTAGGGATTCATTACTATTCCATTGAATAAAAATTCAGGAGATAAAGAAGACAGTCTGTTATGTTTGACAAGGGAATGCATGAGCCCTACAATTCTCTAGTATAAGCACCCTCCGTTAAAGAGTGTTTGTGCCTTTATTAGTTTAGACCCTCAAAACAATCTTGTGAATGAAGCAGAACAGGAATCATTATTCCCACGTCATGTACATAGATGTCTGAAGAACTGAGAAACTAAATGGCATTTATAATAATATCGTTAGCTCAGTTCAGTACAACCGTCTCTATTATTGAGCATGGCCCATGTGCCAGGCACTGACTGATACCTGTCCCTGTCCTGAGAGAGAGGACTGTCTGAGAGTCAGCCGCAGCCTCCAACTAGAGCTGTAAGACTCACCGTCTAGAACCTAGCCTACTCTCTCATTGCTCTTTACCAGATTTTGGATGTCACATTTGCTATGCCACTCAATCCTGGTCTGGCTGTGGAAAGTATTAGGAAAAGTAATATACTCTGAGTCCCCAGGAGTCTTGGCATCACGGAGGGAGGATGTATGATTAAAAGAATGCTGTAAGGAGATCTGTCTGGTGGCAGTGGGGGAAATACATTCGACCCAGTTGATTGCTTGAGATTTCTGGGCCAGGTAGGTTCACAACACTGTGGTTTGATGGAGCTGCCCGGAAGTGCTTTTACTCTAAGGAAAAAAACACGCCAGACTTGCAAATGCAAGCATAGCCTGCCGTGTGCTCTGAAATATGGACATTTGAAGTATTTTTAAGCCTAGAGCTGAAAGTGGAGCTAATTTGGTACAAAAGTAAATGGCTTTCTAATCTTGTTGTTTTTCCTTTCACGGAATCAAAGCTAGTTTTAACACTTGAAATATGTCCTTAATAGTATGTTAAAATATTCACTGTTATGGGAATGAAACTGTAGTCTAATTTTACTGGGCAGTCACTGAATTGTGACCATTTTAATGAGCCTTTGGACCCGGTTTCATAAATTAGTTCTGACACAGCACTATGGCACGTTGGCCTCTGGTTATTAGAATGCTAATGCAAAGATCACTGGTTGGCCAGATTCCCATTTGTTGCCAGAAAATGCTCTGTGCTCCCAGGGTCTGTCTGCAAGGGCAAATAAAAGTGGAAGCTTGAACTTATTACTCATTACTTGGTAAGTCCAATCACTGTATGTGACTTATTTTCCCCAATAGAAACTGAAGTGAAAAAAGTGGGCATGTATAGTTGATGCCCTTTTTTATTTACTGTCTATTGCATTCAATGGTTATATTAAGAAGAAAATAAAAAGGCCACAAATCATTCATTTTCATTGATCAAATAATTATTGAACCTACAGACTGTGCCAGGTACTGTGCTAGGTACTGGGTAAATGTATATGAACATGGTATTCTCCGGGATGTCACAGAAGACGAACCTGCAGCTGACCGCAGCTCATCCGATAAACATCACAATGAGGATGACTACTTCGCACTTTGGGAACGTGGTGTCCCACCCTCTATGACTGAGAATGGTCTCAACTCAAGAGTCCATTCTTGGTACATGATGTGGTTTCCTCCCAAGACACTGCTTATAGTGTTAGCAGTTTCACAGATGTACATCTATCAACCAGCTCTGCAAAAGCCTCAGCTCTATCCATTAAGCTGTACAGACCTGTTTCTGTCCTGTTTATTTTGCTTTTCTCATCAAAACTCCCATTAGCTAATTGTTAGAATACTTTTGGTTTGCCTGAAGTGTAAGTGGCCACGAAACCTGAGGAAATGTTGCGGCATTGGTCCATGTTTCCTCGATGTCTAGTTTGAAGTTACATAACAGCGAATACAAGCACACAGTCACACAGGTACAAAGCAATTTTTAAATCAAATTTGAATTTCTTTAATTCCTCAAACTTTCACCTTGCTTCATTTTTTCTCTATCACTTTATTTCTTATATTACCTTGGGTGTATTTTTTGAACAATGCTTTTCTATATTCTATGAAAATCTCTAAAAATCTCTACAAAGGTAAAAAGGAAGGACTGTATGTTTTATTAAGAGATAAAGGCTCCAGAAACCAAATGAATCAAATCTAAATTTTGGATAAACATTCAACAGCAGCACCGTGAACTTAGGATCTTGCTTAACAATTTTACAAATATACTTAATGACCTATTGATATTGGGAGTAGAGATAACTGTTGTGATAAATAAGACCAAAATACCTGGTAAAAAATAATCTAAGCCATATATTCATTATCAGTGTGTGGGCTTAACAGTAGTAATTTCTTTGCATCCCAAGAGTTTAGTTTCATAGTTGAGGACAAAATATTCCTTAAGGAAAGTAAAATTCAGCCACAGAATCTGGATTAACAATTTCCTTGAGAACTCTCAGATTTCCATCAGCGAAGTAAAGCAGATCCCAAACTTTGGGTATTGCTTCTCTCTGTTCCCTTTCTTCTTCTCTAATCTCTCTCTTTTCCTATATGTATAGATAAATTTATTTTCGCCGTTCCTTTCTGTGATGACTTTGCTTTCAGCGTTTAAAACACTAAGGTTACTGTGTTTAGAGTATTTTATAATTCATAAATATAATGAAATGCCAAAGCTAACATTAGGTAGCTAAACACATTTTATGTCGAGATTAGTATACAACTCTGATACTCAAAGTTTGGTTGGCAAACAGACAGCATGTCTATCCTGTAGGAACCTGTTAGAATTGCAGAATCCAGGTTCGATCTCAGATCTAATGAATCAGACTACATTTAACAAGACATCCACGTAACTGCTATGCACATTCAAGTTTGAGAAGCAATGGAATCTAACATACTTAGCTTAAATCCCTTCCTTTAATTATTCTTTAAGGATTTTACTTTTTAAAACAGTTTGAAAATAAAATATTAAGAATTCTGAGCAGACAACATCACCCACCGTCAGAAAAATGCAAATCAAAACCCCAATGAGATATGACCTCACCCCTGTTAAAATGGCCAAAATCAAAGACAGAAGAAACAAGTGTTGGTGAGGAGGTGGGGAAAAAAGGAACCCCTGTGCACTGTGGGTGGGAATGCAAACTGGTGCAGCCACTATGGAAGATAGTATGGAGGTTCCTCAAAACATCAAAAATAAAACTACCCTAAGATCTATTAATCACACTATTGGATATTTACCCAAGGAATACAAAAGCACTAATTCGAAAGGATATATGCACCCCTATGTTTCCTGCAGCACTATTTACAATAACTAAATTATGGAAGCAGCCCAATTGCCCATCGACAAAGTGAATGGATAAAGAGGTGGTACATACACACACACACACACACACACACACACACACACACACACACATGGGACTATTATTCAGCCATAAAAAAGAATAAGATCTTGTCATTTGCAACAACATGGATGGATCTAGACAGTATAATGCTAAGTGAAATAAGCCAGTCAGAGAGAGACAAATACCATATGATTTCATTCATATACGGAATTTAAGAAACAAAACAAATGAACAAATGAAAAAAAAAGAAACAAAGCAAAAACAGACTCTTAACTATAGAGAACAATCTGATGGTTACCAGAGGGGAGATGGGTGGGGGGATGGGTGAAATAAGTGATGGAGATTAAGAGTGCACTTAATCCTGATGAGCACTGAGCAATACATGGAATTGTTGAATCACTGTATTGTACACCTGAAATTAATAGAACGCAGTATGATAACTACACTGGAATTAAAAATTGAGCAGAAAAATAAAGCATTTAGGGAAGAAACTTGAAAAATGCTTTTTTAAAGGCTTAGAATGGACTAATGGTATCCTAATGTCATCTTTGATGATAACTACAGTTGCTAGCATTTGTATATCATTTAACATTTGATCACATTTTCACACTCCTTAAAAAATTTTCACAATGATCTTGTGATGTGGGTCTTATTGCAGATTTCCATTTATACAAACGGAAGTTGAGAAAGTATAAGTTATTTGCACAAGATAACATAGCTAATAAGTAGGGTGCCAAGACTCTGTATTCGGGAGTTGTCACTCTAAATAAACATCATGCTTTATAGATGAAGTTTGACTTTTCAATTAAAAATAGATGTATCACTTTTGGCAAGGCTTACAAAATTTATTGGCAAATTACTAAAATATTTCATAATTTCATTTATTAAAATGATAAATTTTTCACAAAGTCTTCATCAACATATATAATGGAGAAAACCATTAAACTCAATCTTACTGTTAAAATTCCATGAGACAGCAAAACTTCAAAGAGCTCTGTGACCCAAAATGCGAGTCTAGAAGAGCCAGAAATCAAGGAAATGCAAAGGATCTGACACCCTTCTCCAGAAGCAGGAAAGAAATAGATTACCTAATATTTAGCAACAAAGCCCAGTCTAAAATACAGATGAGAATGCACAAGATTTAATCAGATAAAAATGCTTTTAGATATTGCCATGCAACAATACGTAGAGGATTTTAAAATGACTTCACCTGTATCATATCCTCTCTCTTCACACCTCATAACCTACTCCACTCACCCGCCTTTCCCCCTCCAGGTATACTGGTCTCCTGTTTCTCAGGCACTCCAGGTGTGTCCTCTGCCTTTGGCATTAGCCGCTTCCTCTCTCCCAGCTTCCTCTCCCCCTACATAATTCCACAGCGAATTCCCCCAATCCCTTCAAATCCTTGCTCAAATGTCACCTTCTCACCTATTTAACGTGCAGCATTTCATTTCCCTACACTTCTCACACTCACAATCCCTGTTACTCTGCTTGAATTTTTGTTTTCCAAAGGATTTATCACTTCCTAATGCATGACACAATTTATTTATTCATTATGCCCACTGTTTATCGCTAGGTGATACTCGACCCCACCATGCTAACATGCTGACCCCATGAAGCCAGGGATCTTTGTTTTGTTCACAAATATATTCAAAGCACCTAGAATATTTGGCGAATAGATGGAGTTAATAAGTGTTTGTTAAATACATGAATGACTTAATGAATTAGTGACTGTTTTATCTGAACTTCAGTGGCTCAACATGGCTGTCAAAGGTAGAAAGTAGAATCAAGAACAAGGTTATAATTACAGTGACCATATAGTTTAGTATCTACAGGAGTCAGTTCTGGGTGTGAATAGGGCAATGAAATTATTAAAATTATGTAATTTTGAAAATTTATTTAATTGATCAACAAACTGGCTTATTATATCACTGGTTCTATAAAGAGAGGTAATGAAAAAGATTTTTAAAAATTCTTAATCTGTTTAAAATGAAGAAAAATTAAAACAAATTAAGGTTGATTATCTGAATATGAAATAAAACAGAGTAACTTCCCATGGTGCTTTGATCAGTTTATACTGTGTCACATTTTTCTGTAAAATTTGTTTTCAATCATCTTATTTTAAATTCTTCATAAAATTTCACGTCTTCCTCAAAGTGGCACTTTGCCATGAATGATTTTGACATTATTGACACTTTCAAATTATTCCAATCTGTAAATATAATATTTTTAATTGAGAAAATACTTCTAGAGGTGCTGAGGAAGATCAGCTCAGAACTATTTTAAGTGGAAAATATTCTTAATTCTATCTTTATGTCGATACGTGTAACTGTATCAGACCAAATATTTTCATAGGTATTGTCTTTTTACTTCCATTCATAGAGTACATTTCTTGACATTTTTATAAGAAAAAAATTGTCAAAAATGTCTTAATGTTCTTTTGAATGTCTTAGGAAAGGTAGATGCCATACAACCATTGGCATTCTCATTTTTTCTTTAAATTCAATTAGCCAACGTACAGTACATCCTTAGTTTTTGATATAATGTACAATGATTCATTAGTTGCATATAACACCCAGTGCTCATGAGATCACATGCCCTCCTCAATGCCCATCACCCAGCTACCTCATTCCCCCCAACCCCCTCCCTTCTGCCACGCTCAATTTGTTTCCCAGAGTCCAGAGTCTCTCATGGTTTGTCTCCCTCTCTGATTTCTTCCCATTTAGTTTTCCCTTCCTTACTCTATGATCCTCTGCACTATTCTTTATGTTCCACATATTAGTAAAACCATATGATAATTGTCTTTCTTTGCTTGGCTAATTTCACTTAGCATAATCCTCTCCAGTTCCATCCATGTCAATGCAAGTGGTAGGTATTCATCTTTTCTGATGGCTGAGTAATATTGAGTATATGTGAAACATATCTTCTTTATCCATTCATCTGTTGAAGAGCATCTCAGCTCCTTCCACGGTTTGGCTATTGTGGACATTGCTGCTATGAACATTGGGGTATGTGTGCCCCTTCTTTTCATGACATCTGTATCTTTGGGGGAAATACTTAGTAGTGCAATTGTTGGGTTGTAGGATAGCTCTATTTTTAACATCTTGAGGAACCTCCATACTGTTTTCCAGAGTGGCTATACCAGCTTGCATTCCCACCAACAACTGTAAGAGGGTTCCCCTTTCTCCACATCCTCACCAACATTTGTTGTTTCCTATTCGTTAATCTTCATCATTATACTGGTGTAAGGTGGTATCTCATTGTGGTTTTGATTTTACTTCCCCGATGGCAAGTTTCAATTTCATTTCATTTTGGTAAAAATAAAACTCCCTAATTATAAATAAGACTTTATAAAAAGTCAAAAGACTTCTCCCTCAAGTTGAGACATTTCGAAACATTATAATAGAAAAATGAAAATTAAATCTTGTATATCTTTAGAGTTGTCACTGTGTAACTTACTTACTCCATTCATTGCTTTTGTAAGAACTGTCTTCTCACTTAAGAGATTTGCTTTTAATAATCAAAACTCTTTACAGACTTCCAAATTTGAATCTTGCTGAACATGTTTTTTAAAGATTTTCTTTATTTATTTGAGAGAGAGAGAAAGCACAGCAGAGGATGAGGCAGAGGGAGAAGCAGATGCCCCGATGAGCAGGGAGCCCAATGTGGGACTCAGTCCCCGGACCCTGAGATCATGACCTCAGCCGAAAGCAGACGCTTGACTGAGCCAACCAGGTGCCCCTTGCTGACCATTTTAATTAGAGATTTCCAACTAATTTTGAAGAAAATACAACCAAAATTTAGAGTATTCACAAAGTAGTTCTTTAAAAGCTCAAACATCTGAAATTCAATTGATGGATAGCAGAGAGAGATTTTGTAATGATATGCTAATGTTTTTATTTTGCAATCAGATTCATCACGAAAATTTCTGTAGTTCTGTTTCTTGACTCTATAAACATAAAAATATTTTAAAAATGTGATACTTACAGGTCAGTTTGTATAAACTAGTAGACTATCATAGCTTGTTTGATGCAATTATGATTTATACACCATAACCAGTTCAAAGTACATTTCTGCTTCACAGCTTTCATAATTTGCTAAGAATGTTATTTTTCTACCATGCTGTGTTCTACTCAAATTTGTATTCATATTATCCTGTAGAAATCATATAATTTTATTTTCAATGTTGAATTTTTAAACTAAATTTGCAATACCATTTACAAATAATGTCATCAGTTCCATGGTTTTCATTTAATAGTCAAAAATAAAGGTTTTAATCTTAAAGGCACAAATAAATTAGCCTAGGGCCCATTAAAAATGTATGAACAAAATAATTAATCATTGTTATTAAAAGGCTTTCAGAATAATTATTATGGCTAGAAATTGCCCATAATGTGGGAAGCCAGGACAATGTGATTTTCAAGAAGAATTGTTTCTTTCTGAAATATTTATTTATTTTTTTAATAGAGATATAATTGATGTATAGAATTATAATGATTTAATATATGCATATATGTGAAATGATCATCACGATAAGTCTAGTTAACATTCATCCATCACTACACAGTTACAATTTTTTTTTCTTGTAATGAGAACTTTTAAGATTTACTGTCTTAGCAACTTTCAAATATACAATACAGTACTATTATCTCTAATTGTCATGCTATACATTACATACCCATGACTTATTTATTTTATAATTAGAAGTTTGTACCTTTGACCGCCTTTACCCATTTTGCCTACCCTCCACCCTATCCTGCCTCTGGCAACTACCAATCTGTTTTCTCTATCTATGAGCTAGTTTTTGATTTTTTTTTTAGATTCCCACATATAAGTAGTATCATATAGTATTTGTCTTTATCCGTCTGACTTATTTCACTAAGTATAATGCCTCGAGTTCCATCCATGTTATAACAAATAACAGGATTTCCTTCTTTTTTGTGGATGAAAAATATTCATATATAGACATACACAATAATAGGCACACATATATCTAAATCTATATCTCCCTCTCTCTATCTATCCCATATTTTCTTTATACATTCATCCAGTGATGGACACTTAGTTTGTTTCCATGTTTTGCTACTATAAAAAAATGCTACAATAGACACAGAGATGCAGATATATTTTCGAGTTAGTGTTTTTGTTTCCTTTGGATAAATACCCAGAAGTGGATTTGTTGAATGATATTTTACTTTTTTCCTCAAAAGGAATTCTTGATGTTCTAGGTTAGGTACCAGGCTCAGGGGTTCAGAGGTACAAATCACTTGTGGAGGGCCTAAAATATAACTTTAATTACTGACTTACAGGCATTAAAAGAAAACATTAATATCACATATACATAGTGGGTTAATGGTAGCCATTTTATAAAAATATACTAGATTTTCTCTGAACTATAAATTTCTGAACTATAAACTAATCTGCACAATATCTATGCAATATCAATACTGCTTTCCCCATTGTACAGAGAGTAAAACTTTAGGCAAGAGAGATGAGTAACTTGCATAAGGCCATGCACCTTGTGTTCTGGCAGAACCCACATTCAAACTAGATTCTTTTTGACTCCAGAGGTACATTCCTCAAACTACCCAATTACCTGCTCCTGCTTTAAGGGTAGAAATTTTATCCTATTGCTCTTGGCAACCACAAATGCCTGAGCAAAAGAAAGATAGGGATGTTTATCTCCATTGGATATTGAATGACTACTGCAGGCAGTTTGCTACTTGGGTTAGCGCTTATTAGCTTTTGATGAATATTCTGCAGAGACAGGATCTTCAATGTGTTGTATTTGGGAAAAAGGCAGATCCTAGGAGCATTATTTAATAGTGACTGATTAGTAAGGTAGTTTAGAAAATATGTCTACAAATTCTTTCATACATATAGTAGGCAGAATAATAGTACCCCCGCAAAAAATGCAGAGTGTAATTCCCAGAACCTGTGAATATGTTACATTATATGACAAAGATGAAATAAACTCATTTTAAAATAGGGAGACTATCCAAGGTTATCCGGGTGGGCCCAGTGTAATCAAAGTGGTCCTTAAATTTGGAAGAGGTAGGAAGGAGAGAAGGTCAGAGTGATGTAATGTGAAAAGGACTCAGCTCACCACTGTTGGCTTTGGAGATGGAAGAAGGGAACCATGAGCAAAGGAATGTGGGAAGACTTTAAAAGCTAGGAAAGGCAAAGAAACAAGTTATCCCTGAGAGTCTCCAGCAAGGAACACTGCCCAGCTGAGACCTGTACTTTTACCCAGTGAGATCTACGCTGGACTTCTGAGCTACAGAACTCTAAGATACTAAATTTGCATTACTTAAATCTACTAAGTTTATGGTAATTTGTCACAGCAGCAATAGAAAACTAATACAATAGCCTTTCCTTCAAGAAGTAGAATATAATTCACCTCGGCCTGAGTGTGGGCTGGACTTGCTTCTAATCCATACAATGTGTGACTCACTTCTGAAAAACAGAATGTGGCAAGAAATGGTATATCACTTCCTAGATTAGGTTATAAAAAGACTGTGTCTTCCATTTTGGGTACACTCTCTCTTTCTCTGGGATTTCTTCCTCATTTCAAGGGAGCTGGATGCCGTGTCATCAGGCACTCTATGGAAAGGCCACGTGGTGAAGAGCGAAGCCCTGCCAGCCACCACATGGGTGAAGCTGGAAGAATATCTTTCCCAGTCAAACCTTTAGATGGTTGTACCCCTAACTAAAACTTTGATGGCAGCCTTGTGAGAGACTCTAAACCAGAACCACACAGGTAAGCTATGTTAAGATTTCCTGACCCACAGAAATGGGAGTATAACTAATATAATTACTCTAAAGCTTGTATTTACCTATTGAAAGAGAAGAGAAAAACAGAAAAGGAAAAAAATACTAATTAGGTGAGTATGGCTCCATTTCTCCAAATAAACTCCAATATGAATGTACGTATTTCATTGGAAAGTTGTGAGAAAGTCAATATTTTTAGTGTGACAATGTACACATACAAAAGCTGGCATTTTTATAAATATAATTTAGTCAACTTTCATTCAGATTATAAATGAAATTAAAATCACAATGTGGAGAATAAAATTTTCCAAAACATGCAATTTTACTAAGAATATATTCATCAATTTTTACACATATTTTAGTGGATTAGAGCTGTCAAAACTGTTGAGATCAACAAAGGCAATTAACCTCTAATTTTTTCCCTGTTCTTTCTTCTATTTTGCTTTTCCCTTGAAGTCTAAACTTAATGGAACAAAGCATGCCATAAACTGAGGTTAATTAATGGGTTTTCTTATGTTGCTATATAGAAATATTCTCTAGACTACAGTTTACAAAATTTAATAACTTCTAGCCAAACATATGTATGTGTGTATATATCCATTAAACGAAGAAAATAACCATTTACTTCATGATACTTTTATGTTGAATTTCAAATTGAATATGATTATTGAAACAGAGCATCATTTTTTTTTTCCTTTCTGAGTCTAATTTGTCTTGGCTAACCAAATACATATACTAGCCATGCTAAACTTACTACATGACAAATAGCCAAGTTTTCTTCCCATCCTCTTTTTAAATTTTGCTAACATTCAGATAACATATTTAGTACTCACAGCTTGTTTTAATTTTTTTAATTTAAAAAAAATTTTTTTTACTTTTTTATTTTTATTATTTTTTTAATGTAAAGTTCGATGATTCATTAGTTGCCTATAATACCCAGTGTTGTTTTAAATGGAAGTGTTAGTTAATCAAATCCATTGCTCCTCCATTGTTAAAATATAATTTCCCAAATCCAGCTTAAATAATGACTAGTATATAAATCATCTCTACATATGAATATAAAAGAGATGCATAAAACTGCACACTGGGGATTTTTTTCATAAGGTTGAATGAATTTCCCCATTTAAATGTTACAGTAGGGAAAATAGTATTTTTAAATAAATCAATGTCCATTATTTTCTCTGTGAAATCAGAACTAGTTTTATCTTTTGAAACGAATTCCTAAGGAAATTTCTAGTGGATAGAGATTATGTACTTTTATTTTGTAATGGCCTCCACTGCTATAGTAATATTTGATACCACACTTGATTTGAGTTTAATTACCAGGGTATCATCCAATAATCATGCTATTAAATATTCCTAAACTCTATTCATATCCATCAGTAACAAATTGGGGTCTATATTTCTACCTAGAGGATACAGAAGCTCTTTCCTCCTTGATTTAAATTCTCCTTGTTAGTGTATCAATACATATAAGATCATTGCTTAATTAAGAGGGGAAAAGATATAACACCACAGGAAATTTCAAGTAAGAATGGTGGAGTTCAAAAACAAATGAGCAAAGGAAAAAAAAGAGAGAGGGAAGCAAACCAAGAAACAGGCTCCTAACAGAGAACAAGCTGATGGTTACCAGAGGAGAGGTGGCAGTGAAATAGGTGATGGGGATTAAGGAGGGCACTTGTGATGAGCACAGGTGTTGTATGGAAGTGGTGAATCACAATATTGTACGACTAAAACTGTATGTCAACTGAGATTCAAATAAAAACTAAAAAAAAAAAGAATGTTGGGTTCACATTCATTGTCCTTAAATGAAATAAGAAACTGTTAAAGAAGAAAAAAAATTTCTGTACATCTTCAAAAGAAAACAATTGTGGTTTTATTCACAGCGTAATCAAAATATGCTTCATTATGTAAAGGAAAATGTGCTTGTCTACAAATCAATTAGTTCTGCTAATGAAAAAAAAGAACAGCCTTTTAAAATGTATCTTTTATAATGCCTTTGCCTCACATATGAAGCTTAGATAAGAAATCACAAGAAAGCATCATCAGCAATATGAATATTAAAATGTGAATATAACTAATTATGCACAACGACTTCTCTCCTCAGGCTGGAGCTGAAGGATCAGCAGGTGACACTGCAGAAATTATTATGTTAATAGTCTAGTTGTCGGGAAGATAGACATGTGTTACTAGTGAATTCCTAAAATATACATGTAAATAAAATGGTAGTCAGCCATCAATACTTATTCTTGGGGAAGTGTGATTTCTGACTAGGATTTCACTCTCATTAGAACGTTTTCACATGTTTTAGCTTCTATGGGAAAGGGTAGGGTACCACTACTGAGGGGCTGTTACGTGTCCTACAGGATTTTACTGAAGTTGTCCCCATAATTTTGTGTGCTGATCTCATAATCTTTTCTTTTCATTTTGAGAGGTGCCTATCGATAAATTTATATTTCCTCAAGCCTCTTTTATTTGCTTTACTGTTTCTTTTCTTCTTAGAAAAGAAGAGGCACTTAAAAACATTTTATCACTTCATATTTCAAATATTCCTATTGTTTTTTGGGGGTGGATTGTGGATGTCACAGGGGTAATAAAATCCATGGTATATTGGTCCAGATAATGTATGTCCCTTACACTTTATGAGATTACTAATCTCATAATTCAGAAAAATGTAGGTTGCCTCTATTTGTTTATGGCCATAAATTATAACAAATTTTCTGTAAACCTTTTTGGAAAAGCCCAGCTTAACTACAGCTCACATGATTTAAAACTCCGTCTTCAATACTTTTAGCTTAAAGGCATTTCAAATGTCAACACTCAGTAAGAGGCTTTTTTTTTTTTTTACAATATGCTATATTTTACCTTTTTAATAATAGCTGTCAAGTTGTAAAACATTTGCAGTGAAGAATGATTAAAATAAGTGGATTACAAATTTAGTCACAATATTATAGAACTAGAATCTTCTTGGATTTCTACTGTAGCCACATAGTTCTATTATTACCTTTGTATTAATATTTACAACACTTATGGTTCAATATTATAAGATAACATAAGATTGACAGATTACTTTTCGTATCTTACAGAGGCAATTTTTTGTAGACATAATACTCATATACATACTCTAATTCAACCATATTGCAAATTCTACTAATTCAGTAAAAACAATGGTTTGCCAATTCTATCAAGAAAATATTTAAACATTTTAGTTTGACCTCATAAGAGTGAGTTAAAGTCCAGTTTATTTATGGTATGGTGTTTGTTAGACATGTGTGCACAAAGATACTGTAAACATGAAGGAGGGACAATTGAGGTTTAAAGTCCTTGCTATACATCAGTGTCTTTGATATCTTGAAAACGTGCTTCTGTTGACAGCATGTTATTCATGTGTGTAGTTGTGACAGAAAGGACTGACATGGGGTCAACAATGATTTTCACAGTAGGTCTATACAAAAAGACTGCCACTTAGTTTGAGAGAGCATCAATTCATAGGAGAAATGCGGCTTCTTCATCTGATGGGCCACACCTGCATTTTATTCTGATCCATCCCTTCACTGGTAGCCTTATAGTAAGCATACTTACGTAGTTCTGCCATGTTCCAACAGCTCCTTCAAAATGCACATCTGCCCTCTCCCTATGTCATCTTGACAACTAAACCTCAATGTCCCATGGCGCCTAAGCATCGACATATTCATAGCTGGTCTCAGCACCAAGCTCAGAATCTAGACACCTGCAATCAAACTCTAGCTCCAATACTCACTAGACTGGAAACTTGGACAAATTAGCTAACCTCATCCATCAAAAAAATGTACTACCTCATAGTGCTTTGGGGAGTAATTAAATGAATTAGTATGTATAAAACATTTGGAGGTTGGCATGTAATGTAATCACTGGTTAGCTGTTGTTGTGAGTATTATTATTTTAAATCTTTCCTCTTCCTCTTCTCCTCCTTCTCCTCTCCTTCTCCTTCTCCTCCTTTATTTCTTCTCCTCCTCCTTATTCTTATAATAATTATTGTCCTCTACCTCTCCATGGCTCCTGGGTGGTGCCATCTATCACTCCTCTTTACTCCTCATCTCTCAGTCCCTCATTCAATAAAAGAGGAGGTGTTGGGATGGGAAGTGTTGCCTTTTGGGAGTGTGCAATACTTGTGAACTATGTGCACTCACCTTTCCTTTCATCATCACACTGAAAAAGGGGACAGCTATACGTAATTGGGGTATATCTCTGAAGCCAAGGTCAGGACATCCTAAGAAAATCATTGATAAAGTGTGAGGATTTTGACATGAAAGGAAGAATGATATTCAGCTTCACCACCGGATGTCTACATAATCACTAAGCTTGTTTGATTTTCCTGGGGCTACCTGCAGAGGAGAAAGGGAACTGGGAAGAAGGTAAGGTAGGACAAAGAGAGAGGGGCAGGAACGCCTCTTCAAATTCACAATTCAATTCCAGATTCTGCTTGGGCCCCCCAACATGTATGAATTATCCATCATGAGTGGTTGGGATTGGTAGCCATAGGCTTGACTAAAAGTGCCTCAACATGGGGGCAAAAAGATGCATATATCAGAGCATTATGGAGTGATTCCACTGACTGGGTATTAGACCAAAGACACAGTCTCATCAGAGACCAAAGTCCTTGTCAAGACAGCCTGTTTAGGCTATACTATACTTATTATAATCACATGAAATAAGCTAAAAAGAAGAATGATATGGCCACAAAAGGACTAACACTTTTTCAAGGTCGGATATGTAAGAAGACAATGTCCCTTTGTCTTCTCCCCATACAAGCAAAATAAGTGCAGGAAAGAAAGAGGGGACATAAAAGCAGGTGAACCACAGCCCCTCCTTCTGGTTGGAATGGCTGGTTGACCGTTTTCTTTTCTTCTTCTTTTTTTTTAATAAACATTTTTATTATGTTATGTTAGTCACCATACCGTACATCCCAAGTTTTTGATGTAAAGTTCCATGACCGTTTTCAACCATGAGCAGAAGGGCAACATTCCAGGGTAATGTCACAGTAAAATAGGAAGTGCCCTTGTCCCCACACAAGCCACCACATCAGCTCCAGATAGATGTGTTCAGAATTTAACGTGTAAAAGCAATTTCTATCTTGTTAAAACCATTGCATTTTGTAATAGTTGCCCACTCTCTAACTAATATAGTATTGATATATTCTTTTAAAAATGATTCTTCTCTTTCACCATTTAACCAACAGTTCATCTTAATCATGTTGAACAAAAACATATTTGCTATGTTGTACGTGCCATGTGATTGCCCCTAAATCCATTATTCTTTCTCTTAATTTATGTGCTGTAAATTTTTGCCTGACAAGGTCAAAACTCAATTTAGCTATCATTTCTTGTGGGCAATTTTTCCTGACTTCTTGGTCAAGATTCTTTGTCTCTGCTGTTTGGGCTTACCTCTTTCATAGTGTATAGAACATGATACTCACTGGTGAGTTACCCTAAGAGATAGTGCCTAAGAGTTTCTCAGCACATTGTAGGTGCTCAAAATTGGTTTGTGAAGTAAATGAACACAGGACTCAGAAGAAGGATAACAAATTCAGAATTACATTTAAGGCAATGCAATTTGGCTACAAATCCACATTTGTTATAAACAAATACATCAGACAGCAAGACCAGTTAGGATACTATTAAAACAATATGGATGCAAAGTAAAAAGGCTATAAACAATGGTAATATCTGGGGTAGGAAACACTGCAGAAAGGTGATAATACTTATTTTCCTACAACTCTCAGTACCAGTTACTTGAAGAATTCTGTCTAGATTTCAATCTGCATTTCTTTGAACATTTGGCATATAAAATTTTTTAACTTCAGTGCCTCACTTAACTAGTTATTAGACAATGGGGAGATTAACTTATTGTGCAGTTCAATCCTCAGAGCAATGCTGCTGCCATTACAGAGAACTCTCTTTTCAAAAAGTAGCAAAACCAAAAATGATCAAGTTAATTGCAGAGAAGCAGATGTTAGGGCAACTGAGGATTGCCAAGGAAAGTAGAAAGGAGATGAAGGACGACGTAAAGGACAGAAGAGAAAACTGGGGAAAATGCCTGCTTACTGATATTTTGCATTGGATGAAAACCCACATCAAAATATGACCAACAGGATAAACACTAATGTCTTGTATTAATAACAATGTTTGGGGATTTTTGAATACGGTTACATACTTCCATATTATTAATCAACTATTAATTAAACATTTGTATTCAAGTAGAAGCAGATTTCAGATTCTGATCAAAGGATTAAATATTAGCATAGTTTGAAGTCAGGATGCAAAGACAATGTATTTGAAGTGATCTATTCATGTAGAACGCTAACATGAGAAAGAGATGTTTTACTCTAAGATATATATAGATATCTATAAATTTTTGAATATGGTTACATATACATATATACCATATATATACATATATATGGTTACATATAACCATACATATGGTTATATATATCTATATATAGATAGAGGAGGATATAGATATCTATATAGGTTATCTATAGATATCTATATATATATAGATATATTTTTTGCTATAGTAGCTACTGGCTTTAAAAACTTTTAAGACAATATATTGCTCCCTTTGTTTCTTAAGTAACTCACAGAATTTCAGATGTAGGAACACAGGGGAGGATTATAATGGATCATCTTTACTCTAGAGATTTTCCAAAGATTAAATATAAGAGCCAGGCGAGAACTAGATCTTCTCACTTTTCATCTGAGCTGCTCTTCTCCTACCTTACGCTCATCATACATCCATATTACCCAAATATTATTCAGGCTCTAGTATCATGACTGAAAGTCTCATACTATATTTGACAATTAGGTAAGCTGTGCTCAACATTCCACACCAGCCCTACTGTTTCTACCTGCAAATAAATGCTTGTGTTACTAAACTCTGTTGAATCATGGCCAAGAGTTAGAAAAAAATATATATGAAAAGAATGCAGAATCCTTCCAGACAGTAAGAAGATCAAATGAATTCATTGAAGTGGTGCTGGAATTTACCTGCAACCTAAGTGGGGTTACAGAATTATACCTTCCTACCAATCAGCTAAAAAGAGCTTTAAAGGGAATAAGATAAAATGAGACAAGGAGAACTAGTGATTCACTAAGTTGCAAAACCAATTGTCACCTGAAATATGTGGACTTGGCTTCTACTTTTGACAAAGCATATAGAATTCAACTCTAAGAAACGTGTCAAGGTATTTACCTGTAACTTGGTTGGAACCTAAAAGAAAGTAGGGTCCAAGGTTTCTCTTTGGTCACAAATATGTGATTAAAAGATAAATATTTATATCATGATCTTAGATTGTGTCTAACTACAGTGATAATTGTTCTCCTTACCTAAGTATCTTTAAAACCCTGGAAAGATGAAAAAAATAAGTAGAAAAATGATAAATCCAATCAAGTCATTATTTTAAGTTTTTAAATATTTAGTCCAATCTGTTTAATTTTGTTAGTTAGTGTAATTGAAATAATAATTATAACTTAATAATATTTATGAGATCAACTTAAAAATTTGGAAGCTAGATTATAAATCTTCCTTTTTAGGCATTTAAAATATTGAGGGAGCCAGACATACTAAAATTATATATTTAATGTCATAAATGTTTAATGCAATATAATTACCTGTTTATAAATGGGATTAACTTTATAAGGAAATTCAGTCTATTAAAAGAATTAATTTGGACATTAATCAAGGAACAAGTACTTATTATTATTTTAATATAATTACCAAATGTATAAATTAAATTTAAAAAGTATGTAAGATGAATTAATCTAAATCTTAAGAAAATTAAGACTTGAATGTGTAACTTTAATAAATTGAAAATTGACTTAACTAAAAAATAATTTATTTAATTATCTACATACAAAACTCACTGAAGACATGAAGTGTCTTAAATGGTAGCCTATGATTTGGTTATTAAGTATATTTTACTAATTATTTGAAATGACTCTATTGTTGAGTGTATGAGATCCAGGTGTATTCTGACAGACTTCTCTATATTCCTTCAGCTTTATCATGGAGCTGGTTTCTTGTTGAGCTATCTTGAGGGAACACTAGACCATTTTCATGTAATTTCCTATTAGGGAATAAATAGTATTTATTTTTCTACCTACAAACTATGAGAAAGAACGCTTTTCAAGAGTTGCATTTGGTGGTATAGTCCAATAAATTGAAAAGGCCACAAAATTCCTCTTTATGGACTATGACTGTTCCCCTTATTTTCTTTTCATAGAATACCACACTTGGGTTATAATATGATGAAGGAATTGCTATGCCCTTTCTGGAGTAAAAAATCAGTCTTTGCAAAATTGTCTGATTTGAATCTGAGAATTTGAGAATGGTAAGATTTTTCTCAATATACTCACAGCTTCACTAAAATTCCAGTTCTCTATATTTTTTAATATTCATATCTTTTCTCCCTGACATAAAATCCTATACCTATGCCAACTCAAATAGACAGTCATGCACTTGTGATAGAACTAGTATTTGTTGAAAAAAAAATTATTATTATTATTGTTGTTGTTGTTATTTGAGTGACTTCCCTCACCCTGTGAGAGGGGTCTATATTGCCTTTGGAGAGAATTCAAGTTGTTTTTGCAGGCATGCAAGGAGAATAAGAGTCGACTTTTAAATTTTGATATCCAGAGTAGGATTTTTAAGACTGCAGCTAGAAAATAATCTTGAAAGCCAGACTTCATTGAGAGATAAAAGGATTTTCTCTATGCCTTTACTCTTTCTTAGTAAACATTTAGAGAGACACCTTGCAGGCTCAATCCTAGGTTCTTCCATAGCCTAGAGTGGCTACTGCTTCCACTAATCTGCCTGAACTATGAGGCTACTTGCCTCTGGAAGAGGAATAACGTGTATATGAAATCCACACCAAAAAATACAGACATGGAAATCATATGCTTTTAGCTCCATGGAGTATGGGAAGAAGAAAGGAATAGAAGTAGGAGGTAGGCAGTGAGATACGAACATTAGAAATCCAAGAACCGGGTTGAAGGAGAAGACAAGATTCCAGGGTTTTTGCCTTCTTTCTGTTTGGGATTCTCGAAGGAGAGATCCCAGAAGGGTATTGTTTTCATAAATAAGAGGTGTCTCATGAGAATAAAATTCTATGTGCCACCTAACAAGTGGGAGCCTCATGAAGAAAATTGGATAGTTGCAGAAAAATAAAGAAGCTCCATTTTCTTTGCATTACTGAGCAGCAGACAGTAATCCTGCAACTGACTTACATAGTAACTTACATAATCAATCACTTCCTTAAAACACACATGTTCTTAGAAACCACTGTACTGTGTCACAAAACACAATAAACACTACAGGGTTTCGGGGAAAATTCAGGTTGCTGCACAGCACTCCAATACTTCGTCAGTGATACGTTAAAAAAAAAAGGATCCTAATAAATATGATAGCACAGTGTTACACATGCTAAACCATTAAGAAATCCATAAGCATTACAATAAACATGGCAGTTTATTTGGAAAAAAGACCAGACATTTGCTTGTGGAAGTGGTCCTTGGAAAAGTCGCAGCTTGTGAGTTATGTGAAGTGGTGGGAGGAGTAGGATCTGAAGTCATAGGGAAGATTGTACATCAGATATGGATGGACTATGGGGACTGATGAACTGAGATGGTTGGTAGATGTTTGAGGGGTGCATGCATGTGTATGTGTGTGTGTTTGGGATGTGTGTGCACGTTCCTACTTGGCTAGGTTCCGCTGGGTGCTTTCTACACTTACCTGCTTTTCCGAGATGAATTTATGTACAAAGAGAAAATTTGCGCTATGCTTAAGTTATTCCTTAGTGCATCCATTATTTTGGAATAGATTCACAGTTGAAAACAAGCCTTATAGCAGAACTGCCTGTACCTTAAGGTTTTAATATTATCATCCATCATTCATCATCTCTCAGATTTTGAAAAGGTCTAAATCAGGAGCACCATTCTGATACCAATCCTAGATCTCTGCTTCTCCAAATGAAATGATTCACTGCAACAAGTATCACAAAATAAAAGGCAATTGTGAACCAGAATTATTGACCCACCTTTAAAAAACCTGAATAACCTTGATATTTTTGTGAATAGTTTAGACCAGCGATTTTCAAAGTGTGGGTCACAAATAATACTTGGCTGATACATAACGCTGAGCTGTGTTTTTAGTAAAACTGTTGTACAATTAAATGGAATCTAGTTTCTTTCCCCACAAAGGTCAGGCAGTTGGTGCTCTGGGTGTACTAGGATAAGTTTAAATTTGTCTCTTTAAATTATGGCTTCCTACTTTGCTTGAATAAGACGTAAAGAGAGAGAAGCAATGGCAGGAGGATGTCTGGCTCAATCCAGCAACATTTTTAGGCAAAACAAGGAATGCTTGGTTTGTATCTGGGAATCCATCACACAGTGGGATTCAGACTACCTCCCTGGCCAGAATGGGGACCAGAATCTTTGGGGTCAGGGGTGTTTCCGGGACCTTCAAGCTTAGAATTATGGATATTGGTACTAAGTCCATTCACACTGTTGTACAACAATCACCAATGCCCATTCCCAAACCTTTTTCATCTTTCCAAACTGAAACTCCATATCCATTACAAGGTAACTCCCCATTCCCCCTTGGACCATCCTCATGGTGGTTGTCAACCACTGTCCTACTTTTTTCCTACCATACCAAGTACCTCAAAACACAGTAATAATTGTATTGTGGAATAATTGTGGAATAATACAATATTTATCCTTTTGTGACTGGCTTCTTTTACTTAGCTTATGTCTTCAAGGCTCATCCATCTAATAGCATGTGTCAGAATTTCTTTTCTTTTTTAGGGCTAAATAATATTCCTCTCTTTAATTTCCTTTGGTGTTGACTAAATAAGTACATATTTATTTCTAGACATTCTATGTCTTGGTCTTTTTCGTTGCAGCACTTAGGATAAGTGTGACCAGATGTTCTTGGTTGTCTTAATAAACTTTAAGCTATTCAGTTATCCCTCAGGCTTTTTTGTTTGTTTGTATGAAGGAAGTAGTTCCAGCTTTCCAGCACTCAGTTCTATTTAGTAACTTTCCAGCTCTGAATAAAGCTGGTGACCAAAATGTTAGAACCCTTTCTTTAGACCAATATATCCTCAAATATTGAGCAGAAATTGACAGCGTTAGTCCTGGAAGTTCTTGAGTAGGTTGGCAGGGGAAGACAATGAGCAAGAAGGCTACAGGGCATTTCTCTGGTAGTGTCTTTTATATTCCAACGCTCATTGTGGTCAAATTCTATTTCAAATGGAGGAGAACTCAAATACAAAGTGAGCTTTGAAGCAGAGGAAAGAATACAGAGTAAAAATATTCCCCATTTAGTTTCATCTTGTGTCAAAGAATCACTATCTTATTTCAGAATGCTGTCATTTAAAGCTTTGAAATGCTTTCTATAGAAATGATTACATTAATCCTGCAGTCAATTTGTCTGAAGTTAGCAAGTGTTACAGCTATCAAAAGTGCTACAAAAATAATTGAATACATTTTTAAAACTAGTAGATACTGTGACTGTAATTTATTTTCTTAGGATTGCCAGGAAATAGCAGAAAAGAAAGAACTCCATCAGGCACCAAAAAAAGGATGGACAAATTGAATAATGCCAAGCTTAATGTTATTCAATGATCTCACTTCGTCAATAAGTAACATCAACTTCTGCTTTCAATTATTTTTTCCCTTAGGAGCACAGAGAATTTAGGACAACTATCTGTTCTTTCCTGATGTAAACTATATGTGCACAAGTCAGCCTGATGGATAACCTAATCCGACTGCTGAAGGACAGACTGATTCTCTGTAACACTTCACCAGGACCAATGTGTAATGGATTATCCTAGGAAAGATATTATTTTCCCTTGGGGGATGTTCCATTATACCTGCATTTCCTTGCTTTTAATGCTTGGTGCACATCAAAATCATTGACCTGTAGGAACTGGTGTCTACCTCTCTCAATTTTCTCTAGATCTTTCTCACTCCCTGGAGCCACAGTTATGACACAAGTGACTAAAGGCAGAGAGCTGAAAGAACCTAAACAGGAAATCATCGATTATGTGGATGCATTGTTCTTCCTTCTTTTTTGCATGTAGTTAACTTCTTAGGATTAGCCTTAAAAAAAAAACAAAACAAATATTTTTGTTTCAGTTAACTAACTGGGCTATACTAACATTAACAGTTTTCTCATTTATTGTTCATGTACCTCATGTGTGTAAGTTATACTATATGCTGAGGAAAAAATACAATTTAATGATAGTTTGAAATGTCTCGGTTTTTTTTTTTTTAAAGTACTGTGTTATTTGAACACTGACTCCTTTTGTTAGCAGAAGCTTTTGCTGTTATATATAAAAATGCTAACCAATTGTCTACGAGGGTACTTGATGTTGTCCTGGATAGTTATCCACGAAATTCATAAGGCTCTAGACCACCACCTGTCTAGAGCCTTGTCAGTGTTGCTCTATCTAAAAGTGTAATGGCCAAGGTTATCAAGCACGTATGAGCTCTTTAAAAAAGTAATCATTATATGACCATTAAATTCTAGTTTGCATCTTTTCACTTCTTCTTTATCTTCCTTCATCTTTGGCCCCTCCCCTATTCCCATCCACCTTCAGGCTTAAGAGAAAGAGAACCAAAATGGAAAAATATATATATACATGGCTTGGAAATAATAGGCCAGTCTAATTTCCAAACCTTGGATAATATTGGCCCACATTTTTAGTCTGCTTGCAACTAAAAGAATATGAAGTGTGGAAGTCTGTTCATCAAACCTGTTACACTAAACATTTTCTTCTGCTAATGCAGGACTATGGGAGGGCCTGTGTGCTATGGCACAAATTTTCTTTTCAAAGTGACATTTTCTTCTGTCATAGTTACAGAGGCATTCTGGGCAACATTCCCCTGGAGGAGGCTACAACAAGCGGTTCCCCAGAGGGGCTAACAGTGCTGTCACCAACCTCCTTCTCACGTATCACACAGGACATGATGTCCTTTCTTTCCTATACCTTTTCTGAGTCTCATCCAGGGGGTGGTACTGGGGCAGTTCGTGACAGGGGAGTCAGATCCCTTTAAAATAGCCATTCCCCCCAGTCCATTTTGGGGACTACAACTTGATAAACTATAACTCCTTTTCTGATGGCCCCCTAATGAAAAGAGGGAAAAAAAAACCCACCCACCTTCCTTTCTTCTTTCTCTCCCTTCTTCCTTCCTTTATTTTTCTTGCAAGACTCTTCAGGCCTCAGAGGACATAATCTATTAGTGTTTAATTATAATAGTAGCCCAAATAGGTGTCACCGGGCACTTCGGTTACATTAGGAACATAATCCTCTCATTACCTATGCATTTCCAGGTACTTGTCACCAGTGAACCATCTAGGTGAGACTAGGATAGCTTTCAATTACTGAAAGACTTGTGCCGGAATAATACAGAAGCTTCTCAGCCATGTGTGCACAGCCATCAACCTTATGCACTGTATTGTTCAATTTTTGGGTTTCCTTTTTTTTAACCTCTGGAGTTGTAATGCAAGTTCATAAATGTATTGATGTGTTTGGGGGGGGGATATAAATGACACCTGAAAATGTTCCCTTTAAATTACAGACTTTCTTTTCAGAATAAATTATACTCTGTTGCTTTTGTTCGGCAACCAGTGAGAGAGAACTCTGCTCCTCCTTCTCCTGACCGTTAGCAATAACCCTCAATACTTAGTCTTTCATCCAGAGAGTAAGGGACTCCAAGTTTCAAAACTAACTCCCATGGATGAATCTAGATCTTTCAAAATCTTTCACTTAGCTTTTGAAGGCTTCTGTTTCCAGAAGGACATTATGCATACCTAAAATATGACACAGGAAACTAAGCTAGGTATCTTCCTTCACTAGGCACCTTTTCTAACTGCTCTTTCATAAGCACTATGGCACTCAGTACAATCACTGTCATACTTATCTAAATAGTTTGTTTGGCTGCAAGTTCATCAAGAGAAGGAATCATATCTAATTTGACCATGTATCAACACCCAGCACAATGTCTGACATAGAGTAAGCAATCAATATGTTTTTAATGAAAATATATAATTGATTTGTATAAAGTAGATCTGAAAATTAGTCTAACCATCTTGGAATCACACACACACATTTTATATGGACATGTTCTTTACTTGACATTTGTGCCTTCCAGTGGCACTAGTCTATGTATATTACGTAAAAGTCTGAAATAACCTATAATTCCATAGGGAAATCTGCTAGATGTACGTTATTCAGGTCGAAAGTGAAAAAAGGGTCATAAAATATCGCCCTTAAAAGTCTGACTATTAATGGTACATGGGCTAATACTGAGCAATCTTCATAAAGCTCAATATAATGTCAATAACTACTTATATTTGTTAACATACCTAATGAATTAAGATGAAATGAAACATTTACTTACCTTTAAGTTTACTGCACCAAATAGTTAAGTGTAACTGCTAGGAATAACAACTAATAGTTTTTCAGTGATTCTCAATTTTAAAAGTAGTTCAAAGACAAATAGAATGGTCCAATATAATGTTTTCTTCGAGGATATGTAATTCAGAACCCACAATCAAATTCAACTGTGAATTACCTGAGGTTGAACCTCTAAGCATGTTGCTTGGAGGAATTACAGTTCAGTGGAAATGGAAATGCTTACCTAATAACAGTCATATATGGTAGACAATACGAAACATGATGAGACACTTCACAGATCTGGTGTTTCAGGTGCCTAAGCCATTCTTACTAAATACTTTTCATGTCTATAGATAGACGTATACTATATGTGATAGAGATATATGATATCTGTATATTATATTGTCTTGTAGGTCATAATTTACAACAGCATTTTTATATTAGTCTTCTCCAAACCCATGTATTTAATTTGAAATTAATTAATTTATTTTTTATTCTTTCCATTTTTCTTCCTAGATACCTTGGTATAACTTATCATAATTACTTTACTGTAATGTTTCCCACAGTACCCATGTTTTCACCTTTATCTGTACCATCAGCATTCACATAATGAATTCCTCATGCATCATTTTTCCCTATTTCATGGACAGTGCTATTTGCAGTTAGAACAGCCAAGATACAGGGGCTTAGATGAGACAATTCCTATAAGAATAATCAACACGTCTTTAGTGACTGACAGGAATAGAATAACAAAACAATAGAATGCATTTTGGCATTCTAGGACTAAATATATTGTTTCTAAAATTCTATTTATATATACCTATTGAATGACATAAACCTTTTTGCTCTTGCAGCTGGCTATTTCTATCCATAATGCCCAAAATATAACTCTGTTATACTATGCATTTTTAACAATAAAGAAACAGTAAATGACAAATTTTTATAAGGCTATACTTTAAAAATGAAAGACAAATTCATCTTTGGCATAAATATTCTTTTAAGGTAAAACAAATAAATACAGAAACTATAACCAAATTCATTGTTTTAGCCAATTTTAATACTTTTTTATTTTTATTTTTTTAAAAGATTTTATTTATTTATTTGACAGAGATAGAAACAGCCAGCGAGAGAGGGAACACAAGTAGGGGGAGTGGGAGAGGAAGAAGCAGGCTCATAGCGGAGGAGCCTGATGCGGGGCTCGATCCCATAACGCCGGGATCACACCCTGAGCCGAAGGCAGACGCTTAACCGCTGTGCCACCCAGGCGCCCCCAATTTTAATACTTTAAAAGATGAATAAAGATTTCTATTCTTTTTTTACTCTAAAAACTGTTTCATTTAGTAAATTAGTTTGTCAGAGATTAAAATTAAGTGGTGATATGCACAAGAGGAATAGAAAACGGAATTAACA
Organism: Ursus americanus; assembly: GCF_024610735.1. Classification (NCBI taxonomy): domain Eukaryota; kingdom Metazoa; phylum Chordata; class Mammalia; order Carnivora; family Ursidae; genus Ursus; species Ursus americanus. Next base: position 48,242,067 of record NC_142135.1, read on the forward strand.
ATGAAATCTATTCAAGGATAAGCAGAGATAAATCTGTCTGCCCACTTTCTGATTCAAATAGACTATGCAGAATTTGTATGTTACAATCTGTGTGCATAAATCATGCAGTTCATAAACAAAGAGTAAGATTTATTTGTAACAATATCCCCAAATAAAATGATTGTGTATATTTTCCAACAAAAAATATACTTTGTATGTAGGTCAAAACTCACATTTATTTTACAGCAATAGCAAGCATTCACTCTGCCTTTTAAATATTTTTGTTTCTCCTTCGAACATTTAATCCAGAGGTGGGTGACACCTTCCGTACAGGCAAATCATTCACATCTCTGGACTTGGCTGATAGTGATGGGTCAGTGGTTTCAATGCTGACTACCATTCTATCAAGAGCTCACTGTGGCCTATGTACAGGGGTAAGTAAAGACTTCACAGGTATTATCCCATTTAACAAAATAACCATATGATGTAAATCCTGCTATCATTTCTAATATACAGATGAGCAAACAGGCTTGTGGGGGCAGGGAAGGATTCTAACGTTGGCGCACTTGATTCCAAAACCAACACTTCAAAGCTCTGACTAAAATTTAGCTCTTTTAAAAATAAATAACACAGTGTTATTTTCCCACTTTCTCCATCTTTAGGATTAACTTCATCTTTCAGTTTCCAGTACTAACACTAATATTGTATACTTTTTATTATATGTCCTCACATAAAGTATTATGCAGATAAATTCTACTTGATGAGGTAGATAGATGAGGGATAAAACCATGCAGTGTCGGAATGGAAGGGAATCCTAGAGTTTTAGGCTAGTTTAATTTCTTTGTTTTTCCTTTTCAAGTTTTTATTTAAATTCCAGTTAGTTAACATACAGTGCACTATTAGTTTCAGGTGTAGAATTTAGTAATTCATCACTTACACACATTACTTAAACACACAACCTTTGTGCTCATCACAACTGCCCTCCTTTATGCCTATCACCCATTTAGCCCGTCCCCCACCCACCTCCCCTCCAGCAGCTCTCTGTTCTCTATAGTTAAGACTCTGTTAACTATGTTTCTCTTTTTTTTTTCTTTCCCCTACATTCATCTGTTTTGTTTCTTAAATTCCACATATGAGTGAAATCGTATGATATTTGTCTTTGTCTGACTTATTTTGCTTAGCATAATACTCTCTAGCTACGTCCATATCATTGCAAATGGCAAGATTTCATTCTTTTTGATGGCTGAGTAACATCCCATTGTATATATGCACCACATCTTCTTTATCCATTCAACAGTCAGTGGACATTTGGGCTCCTTCCATAATTTGGCTATTGTTGATGGTGTTGCTATAAACGTTGGGGTGCATATGTCCCTTCAAATCAGTATTTTTGTATCCTTTGGGTAAATACCTAGTAGTGCAATTGCTGGGTCATAGGGTAGTTCTATTTTTAACTTTTTGAGGAACCTCCATACTGTTTTTCAGAGTGGCTGCTCCAGTTTGCATTCCCACCAATAGTTTAAGAGACAACAGGTGTTAGTGAGGATGTGGAGAAAGGGGAACCCTATACACCGTTAATTTCTTAATTTAGTAACATTAAGAAATTTTTGTGTTGTATAGGTAAATGAGAAAATATATCCTAGGGATCTGAAACAGATGACAGATGATGGGTACCTGGCTGGCTCATTCAGTAGAGCATGTGACTCTTGACCTTGGCGTTGTAAGTTTGGGCCCCACACTGGGTATAGAGATTACTTAAAAAGAAACTCTTTTAAAAAAATTGAGTTTAGATAACAGATGACAGGATGAAAGCCAAGTATAACACTAAGTTATGTGGCCCTACCTTTGCTCTCTGAGCCATAAGCTAGTGATTCATTGGAATGTTCTCCATAATCTCCTTTTGCCTGATAGCAGGAAGCATCAGCATAGCAAAAATATCACTTAATTCTATGGTGGGCCACTGTTTCCATTTTTATTGGTTTTTCTGACTTTCCCCAAAACTAATATCTGATTCTGGGCCCCGAAAGGACTGGGACAAAAAGCAAATTAAATTTACAAAATAAACATTTAAAAATCAGGATTATAAAATTAGTCTTGTCAAGTAAATTTTACATGTCACGTCCCTTTTAGGCATTACTGAAACATTAAAATGTATTTTAATTTATTTATACTAAAAGACATTTTTCCCCTCAGCAAATGTTCCTTTTGTTCCTTGGGGGTCTCTGATGTTTTTGTAGTATAATAGTTTTTTGGTGTTTTTTATTTTCAGTACTTTCTAGACATTAAGGGCTTTACATGAATAATCTCACTCATTAGATTGTAACTATCCTTTATTTTCTCTGATAGGGAAAGAAAAGCTTGTGTAGTTTAAGAAAGTTACCCATTTAGTAAATGGAGAGGCTAGTATTTAAATACAGACAGGGTTATTAATCATTCATGGTTCATTTAGCAAATATTTACCGGACACCTACTTCATCTTGGGTGCGGGTTTTAGGATAAAACAGTGAACAAAACATGTGATTCCATTCTCATGGCACTTCTAGACAAATAGGAGGGATAGATACTCAACAAAAACACACCTGTGAATACACATTTACCAACAGAGGTGAAGGTTACATAGGAAAAGCAGAGGGAGCTATGAAAGCCTATACAAGGGAAGTTTTCTCTAATTCTGAGCATAAAGGACAACTCCTGAGGAAGTTATAACTGACCTGTGGTCTGAAGGACGAGAAATAGGTGTTAACCAAGGATAGGATGGAATGGGTGGTTGGAAATTTAAGATCATTCTGTGAAAGGGAACAAGGTGAATGAAGTCCCAGCTTACTGAAGGATGGGAGGAAATGACATCAATGTGTCTGAGGCGCAAGAGCTACGTGGAAAATAGGCTGACGGTCAGAGGTGGACATGCCTGCCTATAAAATACCTTCTAGGTCGTTGAAGGACTTCACTCTTTTTCTAAGGGCAATGGAAAGCCATTAAAAGTGTTCTATATTACTATTTTATTATTTTTATGGTAGTTGAGTGTGAGGACTAGATTTGCATTTTACAAATATCACCCTGGCTAGACTATTAAAAAGCAAACTGTACCCTGGAAAGAACGCGATGTGGGAGGCACTATTTGGAAGGATATTTCAGTAGCCTGGATACAAAATATTTAAGGCTTGCAATAGGTAGGTTGCTGTGAAGGCAGAGAGAAGTGGATAGGTGATGGGTAGTAAGAAGGGCACGTATTGCATGGTGCACTGGGTGTTATACACAACTAATGAATCATCGAACTTACATCAAAAATAAATAAATTAATTAAAAAAAACAATTTAAGAGATAAAATCAATGAGGTCTGGTGATGGATTAAAGATGGAGGATAAAGGAGAAAGAGGTTTCAGGAGGATTACCACATACACTGCTTCCCTGTACTCCAAAATAAAGATTTTTAAAGCAGAAGACCTTACTTTATGCTCACAGGTAAAATGCTTGTTGGAGCCTTATCCTTAAAAGAGGATTAACAATTCCACTCTGCTCACCACACAGTTACTGGGAAGGCCAGTGGGCATGAGCTCTGCCATCCAACTCTGTGGGTGCAGGTCTCAACTTCACATCCTATAGGCTCTCTGGCCACAGGCAAGCCACATTTTCTAAGCCTTCATTTCCCCTTCTACAAATTAGAGATGATAATACTAACACTTCAGGTTGTCATAAGAAGTAAATCAAATATTCCACGTGGCTTACTTGCTTACGTTTTGTCAAATGGGATTTTTCAACAAAGAAATGCTCCCGCTCCTCCTCCTCACGTCCTCTTCTCCTCTGCCTGTTTCTTCTGCATCTGCTCCTCCTATACCATCTCCATTTTTCTCCTCTTCTTCCTCCACCCACCCAGCATCATTAGCACCTTTCTCCTTCTTCTCCTCCCTCTTCTTCTTCTTATTCATTAACACACTCATTCATTCATCTCAATATGAGTTTTTCATTCCCTCCTTTACATTAATCCTTTTACTTCTATTCTCATTACCATCAACAACTATTGGACTTTATTATTTTATTCCTTTACTAGAATGAACTGTGTCATTGTTTTTAGTCTTGCAACCTCCAAATCATGTGACATACCCCTGTCAGATGAATGTTCCTTAACAGCTATTTTTCATTATGTCCCTTGGCCCTGCTCAGAACCTTTCATAGCTCCTCACTGATGGTGTGGGGAATGGAAATATGGTGGAGTTAGGTCTTTGGAGTCAGAAAGAGTTGTTTTTTGTTTATTTATTCGTTTTTGTTTTTGTTTTTTTTTTTTTTGGCTCAGGCACTCCCCAATTTGAGGGGAACTTCCTGCATGTCTCTAAGGCTTGATGTCCTCTTCTATATGATGGAGGTACTAAGTCTCTACAGGCTTATTGTGAAAATCATCTAAGATAATGCTTTCAGATGCTTAGAATTGTGCCTCATTCATCACAGGACACACTCAATAGTTGGTAATGTTACCATCATAGAATGAATGTCACACTTAGAAGCATACAATTAAAAATCTTCCCATCTGACTCTTGTTTATATTTACATCTTATGACCCTCTTCTCAGCAGAGGCATTCAAGAGGAATTCTAGGGGGTGCCTGGGTGGCACAGCGGTTAAGCGTCTGCCTTCGGCTCAGGGCGTGATCCCGGCGTTCTGGGATCGAGCCCCATATCAGGCTCCTCTGCTATGAGCCTGCTTCTTCCTCTCCCACTCCCCCTGCTTGTGTTCCCTCTCTTGCTGGCTGTCTCTATCTCTGTCGAATAAATAAAATCTTAAAAAAAAAAAAAAAGAGGAATTCTAGGTTGGGAAATAAACGTAACCCCTCTTCATTCTCAAAATACCTGTACTATCTTTCATGTCTCCTTCTCTGTTTCATTCTATACCTTCCTCCCTACTTTGAAATTACCCGCAGTCTACCTGTCTTTCAAAGTTTAAATACCAACGCAGAAATCATATTACTTGAAGGAGATTTTGTGCACTACCCTGTGTTGTGTTTGTGTCAATTTCCTGAGAATAAAGAACACCTCATGTATACTTACAACCCCTACAAGGCCTAGCAGAGTGCATTTCTCATTGAATAAATGTTTGCTAAGTATATGAATGAAGTCAATGCTGATCACTTAAAAGCTGCGAGTAACTTGGGCAGGATCCATGAAAAAGACTTGATAAATCTGACAAGAACATGAAAAATTGAGCAGATTCTTGGAAATTGGCTCTCTTATACCACAGGCAAGAAAATAGATCCTTTCTGCATTATCTATATGTATTTTGGATGCTTTATATAGTATGGCATATTTTGTTTTCAAATGTGGATTGAAGCCAATTTTTGTTTTATAAACATTGCTGTTAGAAATGGCATAGTGCTGTTTTATTTCTCTCTTTTGAAAGTCTAGAGTTTAGATCATATTAGGTTAATGATTATCCTTTAGTTATATAGTCAACAAAAAATCAAGGAAACTGTTAAGTAGTGATTAAAACATTTCTTTTGGACTTTCCCTTACTTTTCGACCATGAACTGTAAGAAAGACATTACATAGGACTACACTTCCAAAAGGAGAAGTTATCTAAGGGGGATCTGGATCAATTAGGACACCAGTGAGCAGGTTTGTCTAAACACGGAGTTATTCAAAATAACGGTTATTTAAGGATTTCTTGATTTCATATATTCAAGTTGCTTTTTAAGGCCATTTTATGTATCTGGATTTACTTTTACAATAAAAAAATACTTTGTGTTCAAATTTTGTAAAGAGGTAGTATTTTATTGTTTTATATCCAATGAAAATATAAACCTACTTGCTTGTAAAGCATAATTATTTTCATAATCCTCATTTTAAATTGAAAGGAAACTGATGATTTCAAACTAAGATTGCTCAGTATTATTAAATGTGTTTGCTACTTTTATATGCATCCAGGAGAAAAACCATAAAACATATTTATGCAGGTTGCTTACAACTAGATTAAGCTTTTCATCATTTCTCATGTTTATGAGCAGAATATATAGGAATCTGCATCATTCATTATGAGCTTCACGTATTTGGGCTCTGGCAGTTTTATTATCTCTCATAGTAACTCGTATTTCTAAATTGAAGGACTCATAGACATATACTACATAATGTTCACACTCAACTAGAACACGGTGAATGTAAAAAATACCGTTATTAAAAGAACTGGAAATTAAGTTTTTTAAAGAAACATCATTTTTTAATGTGTGAACAGATGTATTATCTACTGAAAGACATGACAACACTGGTTTGATTAAAGCATGCATTGAACTAATCTATTTTAGTAGTCCATTCCAATCTTATCAGGGTTCTTGTTTAATACTATCTTTTCTCCTTGGTAAACTGACTAGATTGATTGGATTCATTGTCCAAAATAATTAACTACCATTATCGCAAATCAAATTTCTTCTGTAATGGGAAAAGAAACAAGTGTGGCCTATATCCATTCTTGGCTGGTCTTTTGTCATGACAATGTATCTTCCTATATTATTTAATGACTTCTGCAATTACATTATATCTAGAAGGAAAAAAAAACTGCGCTTAAGCCACTTCCTGAAAGTTGAAAAGGACATTTTTGACCCCACACACTTAAATAACATTGGTACTTGGATGCTTAACAAATAGTACTGGTTTAGGCAGTGGGAAACTTACAGAATACTCATTAAATACATACAATTAAAGTATATACAACCATCTTATTGGCCAAGAAATTCAGACCATGATAAAGAGCAGGCTGATTGCATATCAAGGAAAAAAAATGAATAAAGCTATGTTTCATAATTAATAGGTGATTGCAAAATGAAATATTCTTAGAGCTCATAATACTATTCCCATTATGAAAATAGCATTAAAGTGTTCCATTGGGGAAGATTAATTAAGCATTGTGAAATGCACAGAGTACTTCTACTCTGAGTTTAATTATGGACTATTGATTTGATAGTTATCTGGTGAAGTTCCAAGCACAAATTCCAGGGAAATGAGAACTTGCTTACAAAATCTTAAACAACATAATGTGTATAATATGGGGGGGCGGGATGATGAAACAAAGTCCAAAGGAATAACTGAGAATTTTGGCTATTACATTGACAAAATATGGAGGTGGATTCCCACCTTCTCTCCTCCCTTGGCTCAGTTTTAAAATGGTTTGTCAAGTAACAGAGGAGAGGCCAAAACAAGTTGCTTTAGAAGTCCTCAATCAAGGCTTGTGGCTCTGGGCCAAAAGAGATCGAGGAGATGAATTCTAAATGAATGCCAAAGATGAAACTTTTTAAGTTTGCCAAAAATTGGAGTAGTAGGTCAAGGGCCTTGGACATTTTTCCTCTAACACAGATAAATAGATGGCGAACTGAAATCTTGGACAAATGTGCTTAGCACTCTAAGGGGTGAATAAATGATGATGAATTATTTCCAATTCAAACACAAAGCCTACCTTTTATATTGTTATTGAGTGACAGACAATGCAAAGTTTTTAAATTATGAATTTGGAATAGTCATTAGATTACCAAACATAAAGAGGAGTTCAGGTTTAAACCTCTGTAGCCATGGGCATTTTTAGAAACTTCCAAGAATATTATGACTCTATCAGGTGCAATTTTATTAGAAAGGTAAATATATGTGTTAATTTATCTGTTACTAAATGTAAATTTAAAGATATAATAAAAATGTGAGACAAAAAATTAAAACCAAATACTGAAAAATATTAATGAATTCATTCATTTATTCATTCATTAAATACTCACTGAGATCATGCCATGAATTGGATACAGAGCTAGGTGTAGTGATATGAAGATGTTTAAAAAAAATCTAGTTTTAGTCATCATAGTTTACTGGAAAAAGCTATGCAAATAAAGAAATATATAGTATGGGAATTACTTTAAGAGAGAAATAAAGGGTGATGGGAAAACATATAGGAAAAGGTTATGAGAATGGGGAGTACAGAAAAGTGGCCTTAAATAGGAAGGACTGTTGCAATAATAAAAGAAAGTTTGTGTTAATTATTTAAATACAAGAGAAAAATATTATCATTTGTATTTCTATTAAACCTTAACTTTTCAGTCACAACTGTTATTTTTTAAAGAATGAATTAACTAGTGCTGAATCAACCCTTACTCTCCCAAATTAGGAAGGTGGGCAGGCACATTTGCTGGTCACCATTTCTAATGGGCGATAAAACAAACCCGTTCCTCCTCTACCAAATGAGAAAGTTAGCCTAGGTAACTCTGCAGTCTTTTTGCTTGATTCTGTGTAATTGTTAGGTTACATTTATAAAAAGATGGAGCATAAAATTAAATGAAAGTCCTGATAATTCTGTCCTCCCAGATCCTGGTAGGTCCATGACACACTGTGATTGTGATGAACATAACAATTTTGGTTTCTAACTGGAAGTAAATGAGTAGTTTGTGGTCTGCCCTGTTAATGGAAGTATAAGATATATGCTTATTTTTAAAAAGATGCCACTATCATCATAACTAGATAAAACTGGAAATTTTTCTACTAATTCTACTCATAGCAGTACCTGAACCCATCCGAAGTCTTCCTCAATTAAACAAACCTTAGATTCTTAGAGTCTTTCATGGTAAGCAAAGTTTCTTAGAGAAATTTAGTCACACTCATACTGATGCCTTGAGAGAGAAGACAACGGCATACTTTATTAGTTCAATGTCTTTTTTTGACACAAGGCTGGATCCCAAGACCCAGAGATCATGACCTGAGCCAAAGACAGATGCTGAACCGACTGAGCCACCCAAGTTCCCCTCAATGTCTTTCAAATTATCTAAAATTTAACATGTTTGATAAAATGAAAAAGCTATAATAAAAAATATTAATTGAGACTAACTTCATATCCCTCTGTGAAGCAGGCCTTTTTTGAAATTGTAGGGATTTTATATTGTGTGAAAACCCGACACTTAATTTTAAAAAAAGCTGATTTAATTTTACTGCCTTCATAAATGAAAATGAAAATGTTTTCATTTTAATATTTATTTTATATTTAATATTAATGAATATTTATTAAAACATAGATGTGCTTTTTTATATATGGAGGTCTCACAAGCAATAGGACACAAATTATAATATACATAGCATATACGTTTATAGATAAAACTAGCAATATATCCCTTTTGAGACACTGTAGTTCTGATGGCTGTATGATGGCCCTAGTCTAAGCTGTCTTCTCTCTTTCATTCAGTGTTATCTAGGAACCAGGTCCTTCTTTGAAGGATGGCTGGACAGGGTAACAACAGTGGTCTGTGATCCAGAAAGAGTAAACTATCCACACCACAGAAAGCTCAAATCTATGACATTAAACTCATTAGCCTGGTGTTCTAAACAACTCCGGTAAGAAGCTTGAAATAAATTAACAAAGCACATAATATTTTGCTTTCAATTCTTTATCGAATTCCTTATTGCTCACCTCACAATTTTATCCTTTTTTCAATTACCAAGTCCAGAAAATAAAATGACTCCTCAGTAAAAATTCTTGGAAATCTCAATTATACTCAGGGGGAAAAAAACCCCCACATTGCATGGAGATCCTTCCAGAGTCCCTGTATTATTCTAATAGCTTCTCTTCAAATGTCCCATTCTAAGCTTTCATGTCAGAAATTTGCCAACGCTGAGAAAACAGTTTGTGCTGTAACTATTCAGGTCAATTTAATGTGCAGTACTCATTATTGACACAGATTGTACACCCACATTTGAAGCACTGAAAGCCCTTGAGAGAGCTTTCACCTGCAATAACTTTAAATGCTTTGGAAATGAGATCACTTTTAGTTACAATTCAAGAATTTCCAGTTCATACAACTACTGAGTAGGAAGAATTATGGAAAGGACAGCAAAAGAAGGGAATTTAAAAGTAGGCAGTGAAATGACTTTACATGACCGTTCTAATTATATTCCAAAATTTAAAAGTGGCATAACAAATTAGTGACAGATTTATTATACATGACACGATGTCTTAACTTCCATATTTTTAGCCAGTATATCTTGGATTGGGCTCAAGTTATTCCTTAAAATCTATGTCTTTGTGATGTTAAGGGTCTGAAAAAAATCAATCGCTGAGTTACTGCTGAGATGAATAGCTACAAATCCGAGGAGAAACAAACACATTGTTCTTCTAACTGATGTAAAATTGATCTAAGAAATAATGAAACCTAGCAGCAGAGTCAAACCTGGCTAGAACAAAAAATGAGAATGTAGAGAAGCAAGTTTTAATTCTGAATGTGTTATTAGCCATAAGTCTTCAGTTCTTAAAACATAATGATACAAAAAATCTGGAAGCTTTAAATTAACTGAAAACTAGCATAGTTGCAACAGAAATCTTTGGGATTTCATGTCATTTCTACACGTGCCTTAAATTTTGGGGAAACATTGTTAAATTACCCAAGACATAAAGTTTTTTTAGATTCCTTTTAATATCCTTAAGAAAGTGAAACTAGAGCGGTTAAGAGACAAAATAACTCTAAAACCCAACACCAAAAAGGCCTTTGCACATGAACACCATCCATGGACATTTGTGAATATGAAAAGGCAAGAGATATTTCATCAATCGACAATATCATAGTGATTTATTTGGGGCAATTTCTACTTCCTGAAACAGGTACATAAGTAAGGCTATCTGCTCCTTTGATCTTTCAACAACTATGGATTGAAGGCTTTCTAGTGCCAGACCAGTATAAAGGAATACATAAAAAGATTGATTCTGGTAGCTTCTACCAGCCTCTACTCCTACACGAGGATTAGAAAAATAAATCAGTAGCAGGTGATTGTCTAAGCTGGCACCTGAAGGATGAGTAGTAGTTAACTAAGAAAGGAGGGAAGAGGGGCATCTGGGTGGCTCAGTCAGTTGGGCATCTGCCTTCAGCTCAGGTCATGATCCCAGAGTCCTGGGATGGAGCCCCACATCTGGCTCTCTGCTCAGCAGGGAGCCTGCTTCTCCCTCTCCCTCTCCCTCTCCCTCTCCCTCTCCCTCTGCCTGCCGCTCCCCCTGCTTGTGCTCTCTCTTCCAAATAAATAAAAAAATCTTTAGGAAAAAAAAAAAAGAAAGGAGGGGAGAGTGTTTTAAATAGAAGAAGCAACATAAGGAGCTAATGATGGAAAGAATTCCTCAGAGAACAGAAAGAAAATTCAATATCATGCACTAAACTGAAATATGCAAAGTGGGGTGACAAGAAATGAATCTGCAAAGTAAGATAATACCTGATCAAGAAATGACTTGTAAGTCTTTTTAAAGTAAAACAACAAACATTGCTTTCTTAACATACCTTTTTTTTTTTTAAGATTTATTTTTTTATTTAAGAGTGAGAGAGAGAGAGCACCAACAGGAGGAAGGACAGAAAGAAAGACTCTCAAGCAGACTCCCCACTAAGTGCAGAGCCCGATGATGGGCTCGATCCCATGACCCTGAGATCATGACTTGAATGAAATCCAGAGTCAGACGTTTAACTGCCTGAGCCACCCAGGCACCCCTTAAATATCTGACAAAGTTTAGATGGAAAAATAATATTAAGGCTTTCAGTTAATACTCATGTAAAAACTGACCCAGAATAACTGGAAGGAGCAACCAATAAAACCTTAAGTTGATAATACAAAGTGATGATACTTAGTTGCCAACTGAAGTTACCTCTAGACTTGCTTGGTTTTTCAGGAAATTTGTCAGTTAAAGTTTATTAAAATTAGAACAGGCCATGGAGATATATAAACATATACAACAAAATCTGAATAACTGCATAATAACCTGCTTGGAGATCTGTATTATTTTACTTTTCTAGAAGGAAGACAATAAAATATCCCAGACATAACAACCAATAGAATTCTATAAATGTTAATCATGACAAATAACCATAGGGGAGAAGTTTATAATTTCTCTTAAGTCATAGCATTTTATGGTAGTCATAAAAAACTCAATAATGACTGAAAGCTATAAATGACTTCATAAAGAGTAACTTAAACTAACTTTATGGCCACGTAAATATGGCAATGGTATTTGTTATGAAGCTACACTGCTATTAAGTACATGAAAAGCTACAGCAAGATATAAAACGTCCACTAGAAAACACCAAGGACAAAAAATTGTTTGGCAGTCATATTTTAAGTATTGTTCTACAGCAATGATTGGAATGCTAGCTCCAAAGATTAATGGGATATAGTTATCATTGCAGCATACATTACGTATTTCCAGATTTAATGATCTGGTGTCAAAATGAAGTTATATTATTGTAACTGATATGGTTACACTGAATTACAATATATAGAATATTTTTTTAAAGGGTATTAGAGCAAAAATTTTTTAAGATACAAATTATCAAACTCTTACTCTGTGCTGGAAAGGCAGACTTGACCCCCATTTTGCCACCCAGGTGCCAGTGGTGAAGCTGCCAGTGGTAACAGCAGAAGGAGGGGCAAGTTTGTTTTCTTCATGTGGAGCTAGAGGGAAACACTGTTCCAGTCCCAGGCTGCCTGAGACATTTTGCCTTTCTTCCCTTGGAAAGCCCTCAAAGAGCATCCCCACTGTCCACGTGGGGTGGATGTAGGATCCTGAGGGCACCAAATGGCATTGGGTTAATCAGATTCTTTCCAGAGCGTTTGGAAGTTTTACACAAAACCCAAGTCACTCAGAAAATGATGGCAATTGGATTACAAGGTTGCATTCCTTGACTAAGACAGGCAAAGATGTGCAAATCTGGGTCTGACTGATGAGAGTGTTTCCTTTTCCTTTTTTCCCTGTCACTCCAGAAACCACCAAGACAGTCACTTCTGAGCAGGAAGCAACACTTCTCCCTCCAGCATCCCAGTCAGAACTTTTTCCTGAAAGAGGATCCATGTCTTAACCATGGCTGGGGTGAATTACAGCCAGTAGAAGAGCTAAAACTCAGGCCAGGACTGCCTTACTTTCCATAAAGTCTTACCTTAGAAGTCAAAGCACTGATCTCTGGTAAAAAGCTTAGACCTGTCCAAAGAAGCAAGGGAAGGAGTCACAAAAAAGTTGTAGTCCAATCTAGACTTGAACTGGGAAGACAGAGCAGCCATTCATTCCCAGAATTGTTTCTTCTGCAGAGAAAGGGAGGTCTTGCAGCTGGAACTGAAGGCCGCACAGCTCACGGCCAGGCTCTGGTCTAGAAGTCAGAATCCCGCACCCTGGGCCTGGTGTGCCCCACCACTAGCTGTGTGACCCTCAGTGGACCTCTGAGCGGCTCTGGGCTTCAGATTTCTTTCTGTAGAACGTGTCCTACTCCTCACTGGTATGGCAAGGTTTTGGATGTGTTCCCCTCTGGACCTGGGTATGGCATCCTAGCAGAATCTCTGATCATCGGGAAGAAATCTCATTTTTCTTATATTAGGGAGGAGTTATCTGGTGGTGTGTAAAAGAGACCCCACATAACAGTGGCTTAAAGAGGATCAAAGTTTCTTTTCCTCTAATGTAAAAGTCTGGATGAAGGCACTTTAGGGCAGTAGAAGGGCTCTTTGCTCATTCCCAAACCAGGCTCTCCATGCCACCTGTTCAGGCATTGTGCGGGCTTGGTATTGAACCTCACAGTCCAAGGTGAGCTGTGACTATCACATCATTGCCCCCAGAGCAGGACTGAGGACATGGTAGGAGAGATGCAACCCCTTCCTTTTAGAAATATTGTCCTAGATGTTGCACACATTGTTTTTCACATTGCACTGGTCAGCAGTCACCTGGCCCCAGAAAGGCAGAGAAATGTGGCCACAAACCCAGCTAATTATGGAGGAATCCATTTTCATGCAAGAAAGAGTGAATGATTATTAAAGGACAGCAATCAATCCCTGCCACTTTTTTTTTTCATTAACTTTCTATTATATTGATTTTTTTTCTAGGTTAGGGAATAGGTAGGTACTTATTGCCATTTTGTTAATTGTTTTCTGGCTGATTTTGTAGTTTCTCTCTTCTCTTTCTTCTTCCCTTGTGGTTTCATGACTTTCTTTGGTGTCATGTTTAGATTCCTTTCTCATTTTCTTTTGTGTATTTACTGTATGAAGTTTTTGCTTTGTGGTTACTGAGGTTCGCATATAATCTATGTTAAGCTGATCACAACTTAAATTTAAACACATTCCAAACTGTATTTTCATCCCCTTCCCCGTTTTTGGTTTTTGATGTCACACTTTTACATCTTTTTTATTTTATGTATCCCTTAACTAATTATTATAGTTACCGTTAACCATAACTTTCATGTTTTGACCTCTCAGAAACTCTATAAGTGATTAATCCACCACCTTTATCTACCTTTCCCAGTGAGACTTTTCCTTTCCTATGTTTTCTTGTTATTATTTACTGCCATTTCTTTTCAGTTTAAAGAAGTCTCTCAATATTTTTCATGAGGCTGGTTTAGTAGTGACAAACCCTTCTAGCTTGTACTTATCTGAAAAACTCTTCACTGTCCTTCAATTCTGAATGATGACCTTGCCGGGGAGCATATTCTTGGCTAGAAGTTTCTTCCCTTCAGCACTTTCACTGTGTCAAGCTCCTTTCTTCTGGCTTGCAAAATTTCTGCTGAGAAATCTGCTGGGAGCCTTATGGGATTTCCCTTGTACTTAACACTTTGTTTTTCTCTTGCTGCTTCTAAGATTCCCTCTTTAATTTTTGACATTTTAATTATAACGTGTCTGGTGTGGCTCTCTGTGGGTTCATTTTATTCAGAACTCTCTGTGCTTCCTAGACCTACACATCCGTTTCCTTCCCTAGGTTAGGAAAGTTTTCAGCCATTATTTCTTCAAATAAGTTTTCTGCCCCCGCTTCCCTTTCTTCTCCTTCTGGGGCCCTTATAATGAGAATGTTATTTCCCTTGATGTTGTTGGAGTTACCTTCATTATTTAAAGTTCTTTTTTCTTCTTGCTGCGGTGTCTGGGTGAGTTCCTTTGCTTTATGTTCCGGCTCCCTGATCCATACTTCTGCTTCATGTAGTCTGCTGCGGAAGCCCTCCGGTGCATTTTTGGTTCAGTTATTGTATTCTTCAATTCTCTGACTTCTGTTTGGTACTTTGTTACATTTTCCATCTCTTTGTTGATGTCATCACTGTGCTCATCTATTCTTCTGCTGAGCTCAGCGAGGACCTTTATGAACAATACTTTGATATTCTTTACTAGGTAGATTACTTAACTCCGTAACATTTGGATCTTTTTTCTGAGGATTTCTTCTTTGGTTTGGAACATACTTCTCTGTTTCCTCATTTTGCTTGACTCTCTGTGTTTGTTTCCATGTACTAGATGAACCAGCCAGCTCTCTCAGTATCGAAGGCATGGCCTTGTGTAGGTGATGATCCTTCTCATTCAACCTTGCCCTAGCCCATGGGAACCTTTGTGACCGTCTAAACTGCCTGACTTATTCTTGATATGACCCCATTGTTGAGGGTGTTCCAAGACCTGTCAGTGATTCAAGGGGAGGAATTTCATTTTGTACCTAGTTTCAGGCTGATTGGAAGCCAGGTCCTCATGCAGCAGCTTTTAAAGTATGAAAATATTTATAGTCCTGTGGGTCTGCAATTGTAATACCTGTCGGCTTCCAGAGAAGGAGATCTGGAAGTGTCTCCTGGGTGACAGTTGCCAAAATCGGGGCTCCAGCTAAGCATGTAAACTCCTTTCTGGGAAGTCTCATTGGGTTGTAGCAAGGCCAAAGGTATGTGCAAAGATGGTGTCTTCCTGCTTACATTCCCTGGGAGTGCTCCCTTAGCCTCCAGATGTGTGGGAAACCTGAAGCTTGTCCTGCAGGTTGAAGCTCCACACTAAATGAATATGCTGTTTTCAGAGGGAGCCTGGGGTTGTTTCAGTCTGCTGTGTGTGCAATGCCTTGGAGTTGGTGGCCTTCTGAGAGCTATCTTTCAGATTGTTATAGTCCCATAGGGCTCTAGAACACCAGTCCTCTTTGCTACTGGGGCCAAGTAATCCAGAGGTATCCCCTATGTGGACTGCACATGCTGTTGACTTTGAGGCAGCTGGCAAGTGCAGTGGGCAAGGCACATTCCTAAAGTCAGTGGGAAAATGTCTGTGTGTGCTTGCAGACTTCAGCAATGCAGCAAGAAAGAGCCTTGTCTGTGTGTGTGTGTGTGTGTGTGTGTGTGTGTGTGTGTGTGTATGTGTGCTGGCTTTAGGCTGGGAACAGAAGGATAATCTGACTGCTTGCCCTGCCTGTCTCAGCAAGGTGGGGGGGATGTGTGCTCTCCATGCTCTCAGCAAATTCCATGACCACTCACCCTACATGTTCCAGCAAGGTGGTGGGAGGGTTCCATGCCCGTGCTTGCCTATTTATGCTAGTAGGCTATGTGGGGAGTGCAGCAATGGCATCCACCAGTACCTCCCAGCATCTCTGGGGAGCATCTCAGCTGTCCCCACCCTTCCAGCTGCTGCCTCCAGATCAGCAATGAACCTCCCTCACATATAATTGTTTTTCTGTTTTCTTTTCTTTTCTTCTTTCTTTCTTTCTTTCTTTCTTTCTTTCTTTCTTTCTTTCTTTCTTTCTTTCTTTCTTCCTTCCTTCCTTCCTTCCTTCCTTCCTTCCTTCCTTCCTTCCTACCTTTCTTTTAAATTTAGGTGTTTTTCAAACTGCTGTTTTTTGCTGGGTCTCAGGTCAAGCAAGAAGACATGCATCAGGGAAATTCAAATCAAAACCACACTAAGATACCACCTTACGCCAGTTAGAATGGCAAAAATTGACAAGGCAAGAAACAACAATTGCTGGAGAGGATGTGGAGAAAGGGGATCCCTCCTACATTGTTGGTGGGAATGCAAGTTGGTACAGCCACTCTGTGGAGGAAACAGTGTGGAGGTCCCTTAAAAAGTTAAAAATTGAGCTACCCTATGACCCAGCCAATGCACTACTGGGTATTTACCCCAAAGATACAGACGTAGTGAAGAGAAGGGCCATATGCACCCCAATGTTCATAGCAGCATTGTCCACAATAGCCAAATCGTGGAAGGAACCGAGATGCCCTTCAACAGATGACTGGATTAAGAAGTTGTGGTCCATATATACAATGGAATATTACTCAACTATCAAAAAGAACAATTTCTCAACATTTGCTGCATCATGGACGGCACTGGAGGAGATAATGCTAAGTGAAATAAGTCAAGCAGAGAAAAACAATTATCATATGATTTCTCTCATCTATGGAACATAGAACTAGGAAGATTGGTAGGGGAAGAAAGGGATAAAGAAAGGGGGGGTAATCAGAAGGGGGAATGAAGCATGAGAGACTATGGACTCTGAGAAACAAACTGAGGGCTTCAGAGGGGAGGGGGATGGGGAAATGGGATAGGCTGGTGATGGGTAGTAAGGAGGGCACGTATTGCATGGTGCACTAGGTGTTATACACAACTAATGAATCATCGAACTTTGCATCAAAAACCAGGGGTGTACTGTATGGTGACTAACATAATATAATAAAAAAACATTAAAAAAAAAGAAAAGAAAATTGCCTCTTAAAATAAGGTCGCAAACCATAAAAAAAAAAAAAAAAAAAAGAAGAAGAAGACATGCAAACTCTCCAAGGGGAATCTCAGTTTCTTAGCACATTGGGAGGCCCAGACATTAGTCCCATTGGTTATCCAAACCATATGTTCTGGAACTCATCTTTCTGGTACAGATTCCAGGGCTCATCTTTCTGGTATAGATGCCAATGTGGGGCATCAAAACCTTGCTCTTCTGGGAGTGTTTGTCTAGTGAGATCTCCCCTACTGTGTTGCTGTGCTGGAGGTGGGTTTTTTGCAAGACCACGTCTCTGCCTCTGCTACCAGTTTTGATGTTGTCCTCTTATTCTTTGTTGTGGAGAGCAACTGATCTAGTTTTCAAATCTTTTTCAGAGGGAAATGATCCATATGTAGCTGCGGATGTGGGTGTGTCTGTGAGAGGAGGTGAGTTCAGGATATTTCTATGCCACCATTTTGGATGCCTTTCCCAACAGATATTTATCAAATTCTACTACCTAAGTCAACATTGGTAAAAATTAATAATGCAGGCAACTTAGAATTCTGGGTCCCAAGCCACTTTATCCTTTAATAGCCAGATATGCAAGGTAAGACTTACTTAATTGGGCCTGAAGTATATGGCAAATTACTACAACTGTTGATTTAATTACTGTCAGTAGTAATCTAGGAGAAATAGTATTACTAATGATTTGTAGCTTCCCCAAACAACTAAATATGTTAGATGGCTGTTTCCACAGGACAAAAACAACTCCTACTGTCTTTAACTTGATGGATGATTGTTTTCAGTATAAGAGAACTGGTTAACTTAGCATGGTCCCAATTGCCAGAGAACCATTTCCATAGACCTAAAAGAAGATCTCAGGAACAAACATATCTATGATCTTCATAATATTATGTCTTCATATCTTGTTCCTGTGCTTGCTTACTAAATTCTTTCTTAAATATTCAAGTAACAAAGAATATTTTTAAATTATAACTTAAATGATTTGTTTTTCTTTCAATTTCAAATAAATTGTCACATCATTCAAATCAAATCATCTCTCAAAACTTAGCTTGGTTTGGAAAACTGTCCTGATAATCTGAAAAATATTTCTGTCTAAATAGTGTATAAACAAACTCTAGAAGCCTTCATGGAGTTTCACTGCTAAAGCCTCTTTGGGAGATTCTGTACTCATTAATCAAATTTGAGTATATCATCTATGTTAGAAATGATCATTAGAAAAAGGCTAGTTGTATAAAAATAGTTCTGGGAGGATAAATTCAGTGCTGAGAAAAATTTTATGACCACTTTTAAAATCTGAGTGACCATTTTTCCTTTGGTACCTTAGCAAAGCCAGAAGTGAAAAGGCAAAAGAATTTTTCCTTGCATTCCAATTAAAAATAAACTATTTCTGATTTTGTGTGAGTGTATTTTTACCCTCACACAAATAACTGACACTATAAATTAGATAAATTAAATGTTCCAGGTAGGCCGTAATGCATTTACAGGTGTTGTATATTTTTGATATTTTATTTTATACTACATTTAATTATTATATACAATAAAATGCCAAAAATATTATAAACTCAGAGTACAGGTAAAGGATAAGTATGGCTACATGCTGTACATTTAAAGACAAACTTGAGTTGAAAGATACTGTTCAAGTATGAGAGGGGGAAAAAGGTATGAAATAGTCAGATATCTACATGAACCCAGCAGAGGTGACTTCAAAGTCAAGATTCCCATTGCCTGTGGAGCCTATTAAGAAGACAGATACTAGCAATTTGAAGAACAATGTGTGTTTATTTAAGGAAATACATCCAGCTGTTCCTCTAAGGCAGTTTCAAGTTCACTAGGGGTCAAAAGAATCATATAATATAAAATATAACACTTCCCAATGATAAGCAGCCTAAGGCATGAAACATTACAAAAATATATGCCACACTCTCTATAAGGCATTTAACAAAATAGATGTGGATTTTATCTTTAATTTAAATACAAATGAAATTCTAGAGATAATATAAAGTCAATGATGAAAGACCATTAAGACTTTGAGTCAATATTAACACATATATAATGTAACCCTGTATAACTAAAGGTGTCAGAAAGTCCATAGTCAGAATGGGAGTGCAATTCAGTAAATAATGCCAAGAAAATCAATAGCTACAAAAAGGAAAATGAATCAAAAGGTTATGCCAAACAATTTAGCTGTTCTGGACCGAAAAGAGTGTAACTACTCACAACGAATTACTAAATCACTGCAAAGCACTTCGATTTTCTAAGTTCTGGAAGCCTTTTATTTTTTTGCTGAAAAGACGCACACCAGGCAAATGCATTCATATGTGAATGTTCATTTGCATATATATGTAAAACTTTTCCTCAGGATATTTTTTTCTGTTTTTATATGATTCAAAAATAAGAATATTGGCCAAACAATGTATTTTGCCTTATGAAGTTAATTTCTTCATTTCCTCAAGGGACATATAAGCTTATTCTTTCACCCTAGTCAAGATAAATATTTTAATTTAACTTCATGTTTTCAATTTCCTAGAGACTAATATCAAAATTATAAATAACATTTTAAAATTGGGATGGAAATTAGAAGTGCTGTAGATTACTAGATTATTGCTTTTACATGTTCAGGTATATCTCTATTAGATTACATTAATCACATATAACAAAATGCTTAAAACAGTACCTGGCATAGAGTAATAATTCAATAGAGGTCAAATGCTATTCTTATCATTTTTGGTATTATTATTAATTCATTTCAGCTGTCCCATTTTCCATTTGTATAAAAGCAAAATTCTAATCTTAAAATCATGTAAACAGAATTCAAATTTTTATAATAAACATTTTAAGTTTGGCGGGAGGTAGGCAATTTCTAAAATTTTGATGATCTTCAAAGCCTGGTGTGATGTGTCACTTGCAAAACAATGTCATCATGTTGACAAGCCTGAATACACTTACTTATTTTTTTTTGTGTGTGAAAGGTTTAGCTTTACATATCCTGAAGAACAACAATGAATACACTCCCCTAATTATATTCTTTTAGTACATCAAGTATTCCTCCTCAGCTTAACTATAATGCCCTTGATTTTTAATGCCAACTATGTTGGTGCTATGACTTATTTACCTGTCCCCTCTTTTTTTTTTTTGCCACCTTCTGTGATAGCTGGTGTTTATATTTAAAAATATGAAACTGCCATATTTGACTTACAAAAATGACATTTAATGTGGTTCAACCAAACAGACAGACAGTTCAAAAAGTGTAATTACACCAGATCACTTTTTTAAGAAAGTTGTTTTCTAAGCTTCCAAAGGTAGGACATGTTAGGCTATATAAAGACTGTATTATCCCACTTTCCATCAATGCTTTTGAATGGTCAGCTTTTCTTATAATCATGAAAAATCCCCTACATTCATGACAGTATTTTAAAAAGATATATTAATATCTACTTTAACACCAATCTTACTTTGCTGAGAGCCTAGTTTCTTCACATGCATCATTTGCTCTCAGTAAATACAAATCCACATTATTTTTAACTGTAACATTCTTTGAGAGATGAATGCCATTCAGTAGAGAACATTTTTGTGAACAACTGGGGATAGAGTCAATGCTGTGGCTTTTATGTAGGTCTAGATATAAATGCAGCACAGATTCTCAGAAGATAGACACTAAAAGAGCAGGTGATATAGGATAGCCTAGTTGTTTTCTGAAAGTAGAGAAGTTAAAAGAAAATGTACAAATGCTCACCCTCTATAAAAGTGACCTCTGACTTTGTACAGCATTGCGAAATAGAAAACACACGGAATACAATGGAGGGGGGAGGGAGGGAGGAAGGGAGTGGGAGGGAGAAAGGGAGAGAATATGAATAAGTATTCCTCCAGATAGAACCAGTCACAGGCTAGAGCCTATAAAAGCAAAGCAAATGATTAAGGAGGGGAGGCAGACCAATATGTATTTCTACATAAGGTCAATCTGTATTAGGTGTGTTATTAGTCAGCTTTTGTTCCTCTCTGCTCTCAAACTGGTTAACTATGGATGGTCCCATTGGGCATGCACAATCTTCTATCCATGCAGACATGATTTCATGGAGGAATGTATAAAGTTCTAAATTCTCAATCCATATCAGTTATAGAATTCATATTAGGAACTTGAGAGAAAAAAGACTGGAGAAAATTTCAGATGTCAGACCAGAATTCCCAATAAGCATCAATAATAGAGAAATCAAGGATTGAATGTAATAGTGTCCTCCAGAGAGCCTTACTTATCAAGCTCAAATCATTTTTATTTTTAGTGTAAGCTTAAAATATTTTTTTAAACTGAGACCATATGAATCTTCAAATGGTTCTGTAATAAATAACATCAACATTTGAGATACAAAATAATTTGTGAATTAAGAGTCATGGTTAATTTTATCTTCACAATTATATGCAGTATCAATATAAATATATGTTTTAAATAAGAATCCATTTTTATCTTTGATATCCAATTTGTAATAAAGAATTTCAAAAAATATTTAAAATAAAGATTTGTATAAGATAGAATGTAGTAATAAAGATGTGTGGGACAGCTAAGACAACTCATGTTCCAACAATCATAGAACATTAAACTTGTTATTCGTCTTGACCACTGAGACACCAATTCTACATCATTTAAGATTGGCTGCAGTCCTATTTCTTCCTGCAAATGTTTTAAGAAGCCTTACAATTCTAGGTGCACCTGCTTGGGTCAGTCTGTAGAGCATGTGATTCTTGATCTCCAGGTTGTGAGTTTGAGACCCATGTTGGGTGTAGAGATTACTTAAAAAAAATAAAATATTTTTTTTTAAAAAAGAAGCCTTACAATTCTATTAAACTATAAATTAATTTTTTTCCTCACAGCATGGCTTTTATTTATTTATTTATTTATTTATTTATTTATTTATTTATTATTTTTTAAATTTTTTTAAATTTTTTTTTCATTATATTATGTTAGTCACCATACAGTACATCCCTGGTTTCTGATGTAAAGTTCGATGATTCATTAGTTGCGTATAACAGAATTAATATATCAAAAATACAGGGATATTTACAAGAAGATAAATCAGAAAATATTCTTGTTCGAATAATGTTTCTGACATCTAGGTGACCACAATTTGATTTTCTTTCAATTAATGACTGGATGCCTCATCTAGTATGAAGTGTAATGCTTTTAAAACATCACTTTTATACTTTTCATTTTAATAAAAATAATGCAAGAGTCACTTAGAAAGGAATACTTGGGTGGCATCTGACTCTTGATGTCACCTCAGGTTATGATCTCAGGGTGGTGAGATCAAGCCCTGCATTGGGTTCCATGCTCAGTAGGGAGTCTGCTTGAGATTCTCTCCCTCTCCCTTTCCCTTTCCCTCTGCCCCTACCACTCCGCCCCCCCCATTACATGCACACACTCTTTCTCAAATAAATAAATAAATCTTAAGATAAAAAAAGTCACTTAGAAGTATGGATAGTGTTTCTGAAAAGTTAATATATATAATATCTTAATTTGGTTACAAATAAAATATATTGTTTAATTTAACTCTATGTCTTACTCCACCCATCCAATGCCTCAGTGCTTTTTTGATCTCATATCTTCATTAACTCTCTATTGACTCCTTTGTGGTTCTCCAATATCCCTCCTATCCCAGAGACTTTGCACATGCTGTTTCTGTCTGGAACTATCCAGTAAGAAGCAGAGTTTGCTCCCTCTTTTTCCTTCAGGTGTCTGAGTAAATGTCACTGTAATCATAGTGGCTTTTCCTTACTATCATATAGAAAACAGCAATTCCCCATCCTATCTTCTAAAACTCCCTTTCCCTCTTGCTTGCATTCTTTTTCTCCATAGTACTTAGCATCACATGGCATATTATGTATCTACTGGTGTGGCATCTTTGTTTAGAACTTTGTTTCATTCATTGCTACAGCCATAGCAGTAGAGCAGTGTCTAGAAAGTAATATAATAGGTGATCATATGGTTTCTCTCATCTATGGAACATAAGAACTAGGAGGATCTGTATGAGAAGAAAGGGATAAAGAAAGGGGGGGGTAATCAGAAGGGAGAATGAAGCATGAGAGACTATGGACTCTGAAAAACAAACTGAGGGCTTCAGAGGGGAGAAGGGTAGGGGAATGGGATAGGCTGATGATGGGTAGTAAGGAGGGCACGTATTGCATGGTGCACTAGGTGTTATACGCAACTAATGAATCATCGAACTTTGCATCAAAAACCAGGGGTGTACTGTATGGTGACTAACATAATATAATAAAAATATTATTATGAAAAAAATAATAGGTGATCAATAAATATTTCTTTAAATGAATAAATTTCACTAGACAGTTATGGATCGTTATGGTCAAAGCATTGCATTATACTCTGAGAATGCTCCAAACAAGAATTAAAGGTACTTACCTGATGAAACCTTAGACAGAACATAGGAAGTGTAAATGAAATTATAAAATAGCATCTGAAAAGCGAGAAGAAAAGGATAAATTTGATGTGGGAACTGGAAAGACCTTTATGAAGGATGTGACAGTTGAGTGAAACCTTGATCAGGGATGATTTCTACACATGAAGATGTGGGTGAGGACCCCCCACCAACAGGAAGATGTGGGCAAAGGCACAGAGATAAGAAAGTCTATAATGAATTTTGCAGATGAGCCAGGAGCCTGATAAAGGCTAGAACAAAGTGGTATCAGGAAAGAAGTATGCAGTGAGTGATAATAATGTAAACATGTGTTTATAAGGTCATGTTTGTATTTTATTTTCCAGTTCAGTGATTCTCAACATTCGGGAATATGAGAGCACTTTTTTAAAACCGTGAAAAATAAAATCCCTATGTGATATAGTTGGCTTAAAAACCATATAAAATATATGGTATTAAAACCTATTACAAATTTAGTACCATCTTTTATTAAGCATATCATTGTAGAACCAAAAACTAGTATAGGCATATATATGTATGTATACATCCACGGGTGATACACACATAGGCATATATACAGGCAATGATTAATATTCATATGAATTGTAGGGTCTCTTGCAGTAAATCCATGGTCCCATGGATCTGAAGCCCATAAGCCCGGAGCCACAGGCTAGGCAATGAGAACCCATAAAATTTCTTTGAGTAGAAGGACTACATGATGAGGCCTATGTTGTAGAAACTCTAAGGGTGAGAGACTGAAGACACCTTAGAAACCATCACTGCAGTCTGCTAAAGTTATAGAAAAAGAAATCGCAACCCACAGAGATAATAGACATTGGCCAAGATTACAGGTAGAGGACTTTGGCTAGTGTTCAGGTTCCTGAAGTGATCTCATCAAGCCCTTCCATAATGGGATCGAGAAGACGGATAAGCACTCAAACATATCACTGATAATAAAAAATGAGCATCTGTTCTTATCTGGTAAAATAAGATGAAATGTTACACACCTGAAATTAGCTGTACACCGTTCTCCTTGCTGTGGTATGGGGATTGTGATAGTTTCAAAATTCTGTATCTAATAGCATGTGGATTGTACTCTACTTTTTCTCTAAGTCTGTATTTCAGAAACATAATCATCTTTAAGAATGTACCTCTATGCCTCTTTTAAAAACAAACAAACAAAAAATGTTTGTTCAAGGTCATCTGGAATTTTGGCAAGGGAGGTTACAGATATACATGGTTTTATACATAACATTTTGAAAATTTAAACATAAACTACACACTTTGATAAATAGAATGATATAGTATGGATGAAAAAATTCAATGTTTAAACACTAAAGAACAAAGTTATTTATACTTCTGATGATTCCTGCCTCCACCTAATTTGTAAAAACAGGTCGACATACATTTAAGTTCCTCTTGAGGTACCTGTTTGGCTCTGGCAAAATCAACGTCCAACATATGCAAACATTTTTTAATACGACTCAACAAATCCCGTATCTAATTGAAAGTCATTATGCAGTTGTGCACAGGTGAGATCTGCTATCTGAACGAACACTGAAGCTGTTTCATTTTCCACAGCTAGTGCTCCACCAGAGGCAAGGAAAAGGGTGCTCTTACCTCCCTTTCCTTCACCTCTGTAGGGAATTATAAATAACCAACGTAGACATGAGTGATGAATGGATTTCAAAGTCCCACATGAATTTTCAAAGGCTTAGTGTAATTTATACTTTAAAATGTCTTTGACAAGTATTCTGGCTCACCCACCCCTCTCCTCGATCCCCTAGCATAGCCACATGCACCTTCCCTAGTCTTCTCACCGGGTCCTCTAAAAGAAAGTTGCATTATTCTTACTAAAGGGTATTATGGAAAGTTTCTAGGGAATGAGGAAATTAGGAAGTTTATTTATGTACTTTTTCAATTTTAAAGAAAATCATAAGAACACTTTCCTTCTTTCTCACATTGAGGTTTTGTTAAGTGTGCAATTATTGCCTTAATTGGATTACAATTGCCTCTAGGCTAGTTTATGCCTTTTACATGATCAAAAACACACACATAAAAGATATGATTGAAAATGGAAATGCACTGGTTTTTGGTGATGGGATAATTCAGATATTTTTATATACCGATTGGATAACAAACAATTGAATTACCTTCCACTTTTGCAAATATTATTGGTGTAAGATAGAAATTCATTTAAGGATTCTATTTGCTTTTATTGCTAACCTTTCTGTATAATTTTCTGTTTTTGCTCTCCAATATTTTATATGATTAGAATATAGAAACAGTTGATGCAATATAATATAGCTGATACAATTAAACAGAAGTAACACATTAGATTTTTTTTTAACTAAACCATTTCGTACACCCTACTGTGTTCATCCTGTATAATTACACATCTTCTGACTTGTCTCATGCAATTCACAATTTCTTCCTGCTGCTTAATCGCAGACTTCAGCAAGCACATTTTAGGGGAGAGACTCAGTACAATTTTTCTATAATCTTTTATTTGCCATGTGCGTTAAGGTGATGATTACCTACGTGGAAAAAAATGAGGGGGTGTATAAAAGATACAGGAGGAAAGGTACAAGACGGTTTTCAAGTACATGCATAATTTAGATCCATTCTTGTGGGAGGAAATCACAAGGAAATTAATCAGCAATATATTTGTAGACTTTGTACCAATCATTTTTATAAGACACAAGCAGCAGTTATCATATGTTGTTTCTCATCACAAGAAAGAGAGGCATCAAAAGGCAATCAGGCATAAAAATCAAACTGGCAGTCCTGGCCCTCAGAGGTTTCTATGGTGCATAAAACTTCTTTGAACAAGAGAAATGTTAGTGTTCAGTCTCAGGTGGAAATTGGCCAAAAATATTATCACACCTGAAAAATATTTCATTCCTATCATATTTTGGCCTTTTGCTACAGTAATTGTTGTCGATTGGCTTTCTGTATATTAAAATATTTGATAATACCTAAAGACATCATAGGCATAATGAAAAAGTACAGACTTCGACTACAGAACAAGCTGCAGTTACCTGTCTAAGATGGTAAACAGAGTCAGTGATAGGACGCACTGGGCTAAATAAGGTAATATTTACTTTGCTTTAGACAATAGGGAAGATAAAGTGATAACGAGCTGGGCTTACTAGAAAGAGAAGTGATTGGCAAGCTTTTCATGGCAGGCATATTGCATGACCATAAAACACAGTTTTATTATAAGACTTTGATTTTAGCTAAACCTAATGGCTTTCAGTTCCACAATCATCTCTGTTCTGGACTTTAGGCCAGGGTAACTGTGCTGCTCTTTTTCAGTCGGAATCAATTCCTTTAGGGTAGATTACAAATGACTCCTTTTAACCCTTTGAAATGGTGTCGGTAGTGAATCATGTTACAAATATGCTCTGGACCAAGAAGTTTGGCCATGAATATCCTGGTACATATTCTGCTTGTCATTCACAATTAACTCTCTCCCCTCTATTCTGAACTGTTTTATTTCTCCTGAGAGTTATCACTGACATTGGATAAATAAATAGAAGTTTCAGGCTAGCTTCCCAAGCCCTTCAATAGACTTTCAGGAAAGAAAATCTATCACTTCTGGAAAGAAAAAGAAAAGAAAAGAAGAGGATAGAAATCAAAAAATCAAAAGAAAAGAAAAGAAGAGAGAGAGAGAGAGAACTATCCAGTGATCATGCCTGAATGAAGGCTGCTGAGCTAGACTGAAATTGGATTTGATCTGTTTCTCTGTTGATTTTGTAAACCTTTCCAAAGGTTTCCATAGTAACAAGTGAATTATCCCCTCTCCCCCCCAACATTTTCCAAGCATGTAAGAGAGAGAAAGACAAAGGTTAGGGAGAGAAAAGCTACAATATTTTTTCTACTATCAGGATAGATCTGAAGAAGTCATGATTAGTCTTTTAAGGAATCAAGTATGTTTCTCCCACCACAGTCATAAGAAAAAGTTGGGTCAGAATTTACTTACATCTCTGATGCCTGCGTTTGCTCCTGTACATGGTCATTCTGAAAAAATCCGACTTTCTAAGAAGTAATTGCTTTGACCACGGAGACAAAGAGACGGGTTGTGCTCCTGCTTTGCAGTAAGACTGTTGCTCACTGACAGAAGGTAACCAGCAATCACACAGTGAAAGCCAGGGTAATACCATTCTCATAAAATTACAGGGGAGACGCTACAGCTTGTAACTATTCTATCTAATGCAAATCTTCTGGAGAAAATTGTATTCCCTTCACCTCCCCCCAACTGATATCAGTGAAGTTCTCTAATAAAATCTGCACTGTTAAAGTGCTGTGCTTGAAGCAATGTTGAATTAAGAACAGATTCATGTATTTAGAAAGAACAGTAAGACTGAAAATACAAATATGAAATCTAAAAGCCCTTGTTTGATATTTATAGAAATTAAAAACTATCCTTTGGGTTCATAGGTCTTTTATGTGTCCTAGAATGCTTAGATTTGTATTTTATTTTTGAAATTCTACTAGATTCTTTCTTTCTCTGAGCTCTCAATGCACTTTGTATGTTCAATTATTAAAGCAATTATCACTTTTAGTTTTGCCTATTTCTCCAAACAGACTGCTTCCCAGGCAATGCAGGAATTGGAATATTTTCACGTTATCTCCCCAGGCCTCGAATAGAAGGGGCACGCAATAGGGTCTCAGAGTCGGTGAGTGCCTACTATGTGCTAGGCACTCTCTCCCTTCCCGAAAGAAGCTTTTTATGAGTCTTTTGCCCACCTACCCCCCCGCCGCATTTTTGTCCTCAGACCTCTATTTTCACAGTATTGTGGACATACCTTTATCTGAACACATTTCATACTGTCAATTGGACAGCACGAAAGCTCTGTCTTCAAATGCCTCGTACACTCTCTGCTCTGAGAGCAACGCCCGCCTGGCACCCCACACGAGTTCAGGAGCACTACCTCTCCCAAACACTCCAAAATTGTGTATGATTTCAAATTTCCTTCATGTGCTAATGAGGGTGTCTGAAATGCAGTTTTATTTAAAATACCGAAGAAATTATACACCAGCGGATAACTTCTATGTAATAAGACTTCCTGATTATACATTAAGCTTCCATCCTCCAGCTAAAAGCAGAAGACATTTTCAATTGCCACAATTCCTTTTCGGTGTTAACAAACTCAGTGTACTTATTGATAGCAGGAGACATTCTTCCTAATAGAAGAATTATTTCAGCGTCAAGAATATTTTCATATTTAAGTAATTACTACATTTTGTGATCATAGATTTCAAGAAGAGCATGTCAGCAGGTTTTTAGCAGTATGGCTGTCCACTTCCTTTGACTTTTGATGAACAAACTGCAGTGTTTAGTGAGATTCTTTGTCAAAGACCACTATGGTTATATCTTACTATAAGACATAGTCAATTATGAAAGACTAGAAGGATTTTCCTTGTGTTTTTCTCTAGTAGTGAGACTAAAATATTTCAATAAATAAAATAAGTAGGCCTTTCCTTAATGACATATAATACACCTTATACCCACAAACTTTTGCCTGCTTAATTTTTCTCTATAGCACTTATGTATTTACTTTTTATTCTGTCTCTGCCTACTAGAACATTAGTTTTCAGAGGACAGGATTTATATCCAGAGGGCATATCAATGCCTGGTATTAAGTAGGCTCTTGATAAATATTTGCCGAATAAAGGACTTTTTGTGAACTAATTTAAATTATAAAGAAAATACAACTATAATTTATTTTTCAACAGATCTGGACAATAGTCAAATTCACGTTTATTGAATGAAGTTGCTTTCTTACTTGACGCAAACACTTGTCATTTCGTGTCTGTCTTTTGGCCCCAAAGTTAATTTAGATGAATTCACCATTTTGGATGGAATTGTATATACTCACAGATGTGAAGATAAATTTTAAATTTACTGAAACAAAGTCACAACCACTAAGCAAGTTCTCCTTTATAAAAGTTACTCATGCCAGAAGACCAACAAGCCATAAAATCTATTACAACTAAACAAAATTAAAACCATTTGTCCGACATATGTGTATACATACCTGTGATATGAATAAGCATGTCATTGGTGATGATGAAGCAGAAATACCCTAATGATATAATGATATAAATGGTATTAACTTTTACATTATTATATGGTTCCATCACATGTGTAGTTTTTCTCTTTTCACATTGTTAGTGCTGTAGTATCTGTAATTAACATCAATCAGAATAATTTCTGCAAAGGCTATGTAACAATTTAAATTTGTTTGCATACACCACAAACCATCACGCAGCCTCACTCATCATCACACAGACACAGACACACATTAAAAGAAGTATCCTGACTTACACTCCTCAATGTTTGGTACATTGTTGCCCCCCAATCTTGGGGTTGACTTTCTTAGTTTCCACATAGGGATTTTCATGTTATCACCTCTTTCTTACATTACTTTTCTTACCTCAGGGAATACAGAGCCATCCACTCTTGGGACCTCATATCTGTGCTAGTGCTTTAAACCATCGCAATTGGGGACCTCAACTACACCTGATGGATTAAGACCAACTTCACGAGCACCATGTTGCAGTACAGGCAGGAAGATGAGACGAAGGGAGAAGTAGCTGAGGGAAAGGAGAAGGTCTTGGCTGGGAAATTGTCAGGGAGGAAGAAATGCAGACATACGGGGTAGAAAAAGTAGTTGAAGAAAAAAGACAGGTCCAGGCATGTCATTCTCTTTTTCCATGCCCTCTTCAAGATTCCAGACTGAGTACCATTGTTTTGTACGTTCAAAATCAGCTTTATGCCTATAATGTCATAGGTCAAAACAACCATTACTTGCTTCATAAAATATCTATCTACTCCCTGCAACATGATTTTTTTTAATGGACTCAATCTTTTTTTTAAAAAAAGCTTTTATTTATTTATATTAGAGAGAGAGAGTGAGTGCGCACGAGCTGGGGGGGGAGGGGCAAAGGGTAAGGGAGAAACAGACTCCCTGCTGAGTAGAGCCCAACAGTCATAGGGCTTGATCCCAGGACCTGGAAACATGACCTGAGCCGAAGGCAGATGCTTAACCAACTGAGTCACTCAAGCACCACTAATGGACTCAATCTTTATATTCCACATTTAAAATACAAATTCAATGAGTGTTGATAAATTGGGAAGGAAGACTTATTATCTAAAATCAAGTGATTATGTCAATATCTTCCTTTTTCATGGAAGGAACCATTTAAAAAATAAAAGTGCCTGGCAGAGTAAGAGAAGATGACTTTTAACATAAAAGAAAAACAAATAAGAAAGAAGGAAGGAAGGAAAGAAGGAAGGAAGGGAAAGAAACAAAAAGAAAAAGAAGAGAAGAGAAGAAAAAGAAAGAAAGAAGGAAAGAAATAAAGAAAGAAAGAAAGAAAGGGAGGGAGAGAGGGAAGAAGGAAAGAAGGGTGTGTATTGTGTGTGTGTGTGTACAATGAGAGCTAAAGGAAGTACTATGTGCTGCCGTGTGTCAAACACTGTGCTAAGTACACATCACGTCACATAATCTTTGCAATTCTGTTACTAAGCTATCCCTACTTTCCTTTTAGAAATGAGTAAGCTTTCCCCAAATGAGGGCAGGTGTGGGTAATATTCAGGGACACAGCATGACTTAGGTAGTTGTGCTGAGATTATTTTATTGGAAAATAGACCAATATGATTTTAGGACTGAATTAAGGGACAATACACTGGGTAGCTGCTGGAGAAGACTTAGGTAAAAGTGTCATTATAATGTCACTAGTAATGTATTGATATCAAGGAAATGATGTTTGCTGGAACTCATCACAGGGAATGAACACTGTGGTTTAATGAGAGCTAATATTCATTTAGGGAGTGTGCGTTAGGTGTCAGGATTTAGGCTGTCTTCTGAGAGTTTTACGAGATTACTCCCTGAATACTAAAAACAAGCCTATGATGGATTCATCCACCTCTTCCTCTTATCATCATCATCATCATCATTATTATTTTTATTATTTTGGTTTCACCCTTTTTATTGTTTCAGTAAGATAAGGCTGAGAGATTCAGTGTTCTGACAGAAACCTCACAGGGAACAAGAGATTAATGCTCTGCTTTGAACTGGCTGACCTTCTTCTAGAGCCAATGAAATATAACATGCCATGTAAGGTTGAAGGGATACTTTCGGTAGCTGTTTAGGCCATAAGGGATGAAGACCCACAGGGACGTATTTCTAGAACAACTAATGGTGCTCAACTAACTCCTAAGAGGAATGAATCCAATTAACTGCAAGGCTTCGACTGCTGGTAGGGACATTCAAGTTCAGAAGAACCATGGACTGTTTGGGACAGCAGAGGTCTGCTCGTGTCTGCTGCATGTGGTGACTTCCCTTTCTCATACATGTCACCACGCCCACCTCTCCTCCTGCTGCCCCTG
This sequence comes from Ursus americanus, assembly GCF_024610735.1. Lineage (NCBI taxonomy): Eukaryota > Metazoa > Chordata > Mammalia > Carnivora > Ursidae > Ursus > Ursus americanus. The sequence goes on from NC_142135.1 coordinate 48,274,310, forward strand.
CCCTCATCCTTTCTTCCAAATAAAACACTGAAAGAACATTTAAAGAATACCAAGAGTATCCAATGATTGGCCCATCCAGAGTTCTGACATCCTTATTTGATTTAAAAATTACAATATGTATGTAAGTGATGAATCACTAAATCCTACACCTGAAACTAATATTACACTGTATGTTAACTAAGTGGAATTTAAATAAGAACTTGGAAGAAAACAATAAATAAAAATAAAAAATTATAATACGTGTTAATTTTGATAGAACTTCTGAGAATTTTATCAAGACATAGCATGTGGATGGTGCAGAAATATTTAACTTGAACTCATGATACTTATATTTCAGAAAATTACTAGAACAATAAAATGGTAAAACTGGAAAAGTAAAGAAGTGAAGTTACCATCCCTGTGGCATTTATGGGAGCATTTAGGCCATTTACATTGAGACTGATTATTGAGAGAGATGATTTTAATGATGCTATGTTGCCTGTAAAGTCTTTGCTTCTATAGATTGTGACTTTCTGTTCTGTATCACTCTTGGGGTCTTTTTACTTTTATAGACCTCGATGTGAGACAGGAATCCATCAAAATTCTAGAGGGGAGCATAGGCAGCAACCTCTATGACATCGGCCACAGCAACCTTTTTCATGACACATCTCCAAAGGCAAGAGAAACAAAAGATAAAATGAACTTGTGGGACTTCATCAAGATAAAAAGCTTCTGCACAGCCAAGGAAACTGTCAAAAAAACTAAGAGGCAGCCCATGGAATGGGAGAATATATTTGCAAATGATACTACAGATAAAAGACTGGTATCCAAGATCTACAAAGAACTTCTCAAACCCAATACACGAGAAACAAATAATCAAATCAAAAAATGGGCAGAAGATATGAACAGACACTTTCCCAATGAAGACATACAAATGGCTAACAGACACATGAAAAAATGTTCAAAATCATTAGCCATCAGGGAAATTCAAATCAAAACCACACTAAGATACCACCTTATGCCAGTTAGAATGGCAAAAATTGACAAGGCAAGAAACAACAATTGTTGGAGAGGATGTGGAGAAAGGGGATCCCTCCTACATTGTTGGTGGGAATGCAAGTTGGTACAGCCACTCTGGAAAACAGTGTGGAGGTGCCTTAAAAAGTTAAAAATTGAGCTACCCTATGATCCAGCCATTGCACTACTGGGTATTTACCCCAAAGATACAGATGTAGTGAAGACAAGGGCCATATGCACCCCAATGTTCATAGCAGCATTGTCCACAATAGCTAAATCGTGGAAGGAGCCGAGATGCCCTTCAACAGATGACTGGATTAAGAAGATGTGGTCCATATATACAATGGAATATTACTCAGCTACAAAAAGAACGATTTCTCAACATTTGCTGCATCATGGACGGCACTGGAGAAGATAATGCTAAGTGAAATAAGTCAAACAGAGAAAGACAATTATCATATGGTTTCTCTCATCTATGGAACATAAGAAGTAGGAAGATCGGTAGGAGAAGAAAGGGATAAAGAAAGGGGGGGGTAATCAGAAGGGGGAATGAAGCATGAGAGACTATGGACTCTGAGAAAGAAACTGAGGGCTTCATAGGGGAGGGGGGTGGGGGAATGGGATAGGCTGGTGATGGGTAATAAGGAGTGCACATATTGCATGGTGCACTGGGTGTTATACGCAACTAATGAATCATTGAACTTTACATCAAAAAACCAGGGATGTACTGTATGGTGACTAACATAATATAATAAAAAATATTATCATTAAAAAAAAAAGAAGTGAAGTTACCAAAATTCTTCATTTACAGATGTCTGGTCTACCACCGAGAGCTCTTACAAGTTTGCTGGCCGGAAAACTGCAGGGAACGGAGGGGCAGGACCTCAAGCTACTTGAACCAGGTACTCACAGCAGGAGTTTCAATCCAGGACACCCCAGAGTTAGCCAAGAGCTTTTCACTCTGAACACCCTAGTCTGAAATTATTTCTTTAATTAATCAGAGTGGTATCTCAACTTTCCTCTGGTCAGTTTTTCTCAGGTTTGCACAGAAAGTTACCCACAACTTAACCTTTCTCTTATGTCATTCTTGTCCCTCTATAGCAGAATGTACAGATGTGGACCTTCTTTACCTTTCCCTCACCAGTATGTCAGCTGTCCCTGTGGGAACTCTGCCTTTTCTCCACTCAGATGTGAGCTCTGCCTTCTTTATTGAAACATCTTCCTGCTGGTGCAGCCCCTATAAATTCTTGACAAAAGTCTTTTGCTCAGGTACTTTCAGAATTACATCCAAATATTTCAACCTCAGCACAATCACTGATCCATCTTTTTGACAATTTAAGAAAAAATATCTGTATTTTCTGTGCATGTCTATATTAAATGATTTGCTCTCTTGCCTAATGTTTTGGAACTGGATCCGTATCTGTTTGCCCAGAGTCAAGTGCTCTCCTTTTAGCGAATAATCTAAAAATAGTTATTAATTAAAATATTGAGTGGCTATCATATTAAAAAATCTTCTTGTCATTTAAACTAGTACCTCATTTTACTGATAGATTTATCATTGTTTTTTTTAAAGCAGAGAAAACATAAAACTTCCTAATGTTCAGCTCAAGTTTTCATTTGTAATATTGGTTCAAATGAGTGAGAAAATTTCCAGAATGATGTTTCTTTATACTTGACTGCTTGTACTTGACAAATAAGTCAACTGTACATTCCTCAGTTTGATTCATTAAATGTTTTTGTGTATTTGGGAAAAAAATTTTTCTAAGAGTTTTTGTAAACTATAATTGGATTTTATTATTAAGTCTTTTATTAATTTCTTTGGACTTTCTCTTGTTCCTTATGCTCCAATATCAAGGAAGTCTTTGAAATCACTGAATTTTAAAAATATTTAATACTTAAACATATCCAACACAGTTAAATGTTTCTCTTTTATAACTCACTCTGCAATTGACTTTATTTTCACTGAATCTCCTTGGTAATTGTTTTTAAGCATTCACGCATTTGCTTACTTCTCTTTCTTTGTATGATTTCCATTCCACCTTCTTAGTTTCATTGTTCTTTTCTTTTAGCCTAAATTTGATTTTTTAGGCTTAGTTTTATCTTCTTAGTGGTCTTATTTTCCCATTCATATTTGGATAAATTTATTTGCATCGTCTCAAGGATAATGGCATTCTATCCTTTTAATCACATCTTTTAGGGGTGGGCCCAAATATTTAATGGCTCCTAAAAGATTTTTTTAAGAAAGAAGACTAAAACATGTACAGCTATATTAACTTTGAATTTTCTACAGATTATAACTAGAAATATGAAGTAAGGGATTTATGCCTGTGTAAATAGTTTATCTCACTGCAAAGTACTTTAACAAATGTTGACTGTTACACACCAAAAATGTAGCAATCCCAGATCTAAAAAGTACAAAGTCTCTTCGGGGTGACAGCCATGTAAAGGGTACTATATTCATAACAAATTACCTCATAGATATGTGAACACAATAATAGAGTTTACTTGACTTGGGCATAATGGGGAATTGCTGTATCATGTTCCCTGGAGGTGTTTTATTTATGGAAAACACTTCCTCAATAGCTTACAACTCTGTCTCAGACAGCATCTTCATGGTGTCCTGGGATGGAGGGATACTACTGGGTTTACACGGAATAGTGGTGAGACAAAACATCCTTAAAATCACAACAAGTTTCCATGATCATGAAAATTATGTGTAGAATTTCATCATATCAGAATTTACAAAATGAGAAATATATACTCTGTTATATCTCTCTACCTTTCTCTATCTATCTATCTATCTATCTATCTATCTATCTATCTATCATCTATCTATCTATCTATCTATCTATCTATCTATCTATATCTACCACTTATTTACCCATCTACCTCGCTATCTTAAAAACCAGAGTTGTGAGTTGGAGAGCTACCTAGCAAGACAGTGTCCAGGGTGCTTGTAGGATGAACGATACTTCAGTGGCTAGACTCTGGTTGGGGAAGATTCTTAAAGAAGCAGAGAAGATGCAGGATAATGATGGTGATCAGCCAAGCGGCACCTGAGGCAGATGAAGGCAAAAAGTAGCAAATGTCCATGGAGAAATAAATGCTAAAAGTCCTCTTGCACAAATTGCTGATTGCCCAGGACATTGCCTTTCTCTTTTTCCGGGCTGATTCTTATCTCAATCGACTTCTTCCATCAAACTTGCCCTCTCTTCCTTCTTGCCTCTGAACTAGAGCGTCTGTTCCATTTTTTCTTCTGCTGTCTTTTATCTACACAAAATTATACTTTATAGGATATATGTGGTAGTGGAGTATAAGTAGGGGGTAAGTCACCTCAAACTCTTATTGGTATGAGGCAGAGAATAAGTACATTATGCTAAAAAAGGCTGTCTCACAGGATTTAGCACTTTATTGTATGATGCCTTGCCTTCTCCGCTTCAAAGAGGATATACCACATTGTGATTAGGACCACACATCTTAATTTCACATCGTCACCCCTAGAGTCAACCAACATTAGTTTTGTAATGGAAGCAATATAAATATATTTGAGATTTTTTAAAAATGAAAATAGTTCATTGATTAATTACAGAATTTGAATGAAATCCTATAAACAATAATTAAGTGCTTATTTAGTGCCAAGGATTTTACTTATGTGGTTTTATTTAGTCTTGAAACAGCTATGTGAGAAAGAAATTGTTATCTCATTTTGCAGAAAGGAAAACGGAGGTTCAAGGGAGGTTCAGTTCACAGAGCTGGCAGGAAGCAGAACTAGAATCTGCATCCAAGTTTGTGATTTGCAAACGCCATGCCCAATCCATGATACCACTACCTTATATATTAAATGAGTAAATTTCAGCCAATGAAATCAAATTCAGAAAAAGTAGAGAACAGAGAACATTATCTAGAATTTTACTTCAGTTTGAATTGCTGGAGTTACTGTTATTCTTTTGAAAGATATATTGCTTTTAATGTGTAAAACGGGAGGACAAATTTGGTACATAGGATTTCAGTATGGAATGCATTCTGATACCCATCCCAGGACTCCAAATAAAGGATTCTAAAGATGCATGTAAAAGGATCCTAAAAATATTTATGTAAAGGCCCCACAGGAGCCTAATCAATGCTATTTATTTATATTAACTTAAGGTCCAGTATGGATTTGGAGAATGTTCTTCAAGGAGATGAATCAAATGGGTGAGAAAGACCTAGAGAAAGTTTCCAATTAAAAATAGATAAAATTAGGGGCACTTGGGTGGCTCAGTCAGTTAAGCATCTGCCTCCACCTGAGGCCATGATCTCAGGGTCTTGAGATCTTGGGCTCCCTGCTCAGTGGGGAGTCTGCTTCTCCCTCTACCTCTGCCCCTTCTCCCTTCTTGTCCCTCCTCTCTCCCTACCCCTGCTCATGTGCTCTCTCTCTCTCAAATAAATAAAATCTTTAAAAAAATAAAAACACAAAATTAGGTGATAAATTTAAGTGTACACACCACACACACACACACACACACACACACACACACACACACACACACAATCTTGAAAATATTGGGCTAGACAGTATGATGGTTTGTTTGTAGTTTAAAAACATAATATTTAAAATAGACAAAGAGCAATACAAAGATATGTGATTGTTGATGGACTTTTAAGACCTGCTGGCTAAATATGAATTTCTATTTATGGATCATATTCAGCAAATATTGGTTTCTAACGATAACATAAAAATCGTTACTTCAAAATTTCTAATCATTTCCAATGTAAAATGTGCATAAACTATCTTAAGTATATATTAATAGAATTCATTTCAGCCTGTCTACAAAAGTGGTATACACAGCAGTCCTGTTCTCCTAATTTCTTTTCTGTTCATATTTAGTTATAATTATCACATTGATGAGCGACTTCAGCCTGCTGAGTTGAATAGATTGAATTTTCAGGTATAATTTAGCATTACATAGCCCAAGGGTATTTCAGGAATCCAGCTCCAATCCTCATTTTGTGTGTATTTATGTCTGCTAAAGGGCTCAGAACCACCTGGATAGTCTTTGACCTCACATATGTGTTCAAAGACAACTATTTGAATAAACTCTGCATTTGCCATTACCAGCACAGCAGTATGTGAAGAGTAAATATGTAAATGAAATTCATGATTCTCTTACTGTTATAAAAACCATTTTTAGATGTTTACTTAAACAGCCTTAGATACAGAAACAGGACTGTAAGTGGAAAAAAGGGTTTCAAATTTTATTTTCCAAACTCTCCTTTAGTTTGATGAACACTAAATCTCAAGCTATCTTTAAATCATGTCTTGGAAGGCTTTAGAAAACCCACCTGGACTGTACAGTAAATATGTAAATGCGTCATTAGGGGGCTCTTAAAATATGAACACAAATACAGCATGTGAAAAGTTGATTATTCAATTTCAAAAACCTTTGGTTCCCAACTTCTAGGACTTCTTAAAGAAATGTTTGTAAGAAAGTAGCATAAGAGAGAAGGAACTGGCCTTGTAACCACCTGATCTTGATTCAATGAGAAAAAAATGTGTTTTACTATTTTGGGGGGGGGAATACGTAACTAAAATGAAATTAATTTAACTTTAAATTTTTCCATATATCCAATATAGATACTTCATGCACTCAAATTGTGCCATGTGGATAATGTGATGGTGGGCAAAGATAGACGCAATTGTTTGGATAGTTTTTACTTTAGTGCGAGGTACAGACATAAATTGATAACATGAAAAATATATTCCATAAGTTCAAAAATAGGTGTTCTGACAGTAGATGTGGGGTCCTATTACAGTGTATGAAAAAACAGCCCTTGATTGTAAGTTGGTTCATTCTTCTCTGAAGCTCTGTGGATGAGAGCTGTGGAAGGAGTGCTGAAAGAATAGAGTCACAGGTGGCCACCAGGTATTAGTGAGAGGTATACCAAGATGGGTGGGAAGCTTACAGAAATGTGTGGATGTATAAAGTGGATGATGGTATATAATTGGTATTCAACAAATAATGCTGATAGAAGTTATTCTTACCAAATTGTAACAATACCCCAAACAATTGTTCATTATTCAAATTAAGACAATAATAGTTAATAGAATTCTATGCCTCATTACTCCATTCCACAAATACTTATGAAGCATATTCTTACACTAGCTAGAAGGGGACAGAGGAAGATAAAATAACCATGGTCTTAATCTTGAAATTTTACTTTCTAATAGATATTATATGAATCGTAAGATTTTTAAAAATAACATTTAGTGAAAATACCAGTTAAAAATATCTGTCCAGATCACACAGGATAAATGTATACAGTACTCTGACATTCTAAATGCTGGTTTGAGTTTTGCAGAAGTGGCAGTGAATGGTGACAGAAAGTCGTGTAGTATGTCAATAAATATCTGACAAGAGCTAATTTCACACAGATCACTGGACAAGACATCTTGAGAAATTTCAGTGGAGGCAAAGCAAAGTATATCTATGCTGGAGAACATCATAGGAATGAAGCCAAGATAATATGTATGTAAGTTGGTGCCCATGGCCTCAATGCATTAGTGACAGTTGCCCAACTATACTCAAACAGCTGAAACTAATAAATTGCTGAGTGCGAAGGCCTGACACATTCTGAGAAATAATGGTTAATAACTATGACTGCAGAAAATGGTAATAGAAAAACTTTTATAACGAGAACACCAAATCAAGGTATTTCTGGTTAACAGTCATTCCACTTAACATTAATCAACATCTGACAATCTTATTATTTTTTTCTCGAAAACTCTATTCCTTGGCTTCTATGCCATTGCTGTTTCTTATTTTCCTTACAAGTATCAAATTATATTTATAGATCAAACGATGCAAAATGACAGATTCATATTCTAGAGTTGCTGAAAGTGTTCTAAAGCTCAAGATCTGGAGCCAGACTGGCTTATTTATTTGGATACCAGCTCTGCCAACCAGCTGCATGAGCTTGGGCAAGTTGCTTTATATATCCATACACAGTTTCTTCATCGATAGAAGCTTCCTCATCTATAACACCCTCCCAGGATTATTATAAGAATTAAATGAGTCAATATATAAACAGTGCTTAGAACAGAGACCAGCATAAGCATTAGCTGTTATTATGAAATATATCTATGTAGATATCCAAAAATCATATATATCAAATCCTGCATGTGCAAAAAAAAACCCCATGCTTTTCTTGCATTGTTTCTGGCCAGATTCCAGCATGGAAAACTATAATCCACTATGTGTGACTTCATTTGTTACTGTATTCCTAGCAGCCAGCTCAGTGTCTGAAATATACTAGCTGCTCTACAAATATTTAAAAATGAATGAATGTATTAAATTTCTGTTTTTGCTGTAACAAATTACCACAAACTTAGTGGTTTAAAATAGCACAAATTTTTTTTAAAAAAATTTTATTTATTTATTCGACAGAGATAGAGACAGCCAGCGAGAGAGGGAACACAAGCAGGGGGAGTGGGCGAGGAAGAAGCAGGCTCATAGTGGAAGAGCCTGATGTGGGGCTCGATCCCAGAACGCCGGGATCACGCCCTGAGCCGAAGGCAGACGCTTAACTGCTGTGCCACCCAGGCGCCCCTAAAATAGCACAAATTTATTCTCATAATTCAGGAAGTCAGAAGTTTAAAATAAGGCATTGGTCAGGCAACATTCTTTCTGAGGAATTCAGAGGAGAATTTGTTTGTCTTTCAACTTGCAGAGGTTGCTTATCTTCCTTGGCTCATGGCCCTGTCCACCTGTAAAGTACGTCACTCCAACCACTGGTTCCATTGACATAGCTCCTTTTTCTTCCTCTCACCTGCCTGCCTCTCTTATAAAGATACTTGTTTTTATCATTGGCCCGTTCAGAAAATCTAAGATAATACCAGCATTTTAAGATTCTTAATTTAATCATATCCGCAAAATCCCTTCTGCCACATAAAGTAACATATACATACAAGTTCTGGGGATTAAGATGTGGGTATTTTAGGAAAGTCATTATTCTCTCCATCATAGTCTGCATGCTAGCTCTCAGAGTCATGTCTATCCCACATACAAAAGTCTCAATCCATTTTAGTGAAAAATCAAAATTCAAAATCTTATCTCATCACCTCATAAGTCCAAAATCCAACTGGAAAAACTGCATTATATAATCCTTTGTGGCTCTTGGTTCCCCCCTCTTACTATAACCCTGCCCTCTGGGCCCATGGTTCCATCCTTTGGGCCTAGGTCATGCCCTCAGAGTCATCCACTTTTTTGTCTTGAGAATAGTACATGTTTGTAATAGAAGAGTTTTGTCACACTATTTCCTGTCTGAGTCCAGCAGTCTTTGTTTATTTCGTCCTTTCTCTGTCCCTTTTAGTTCAAGATGGCAGTATTTCTGCTTCTATAACATCTTCAAGAACCCTGTGGTTCATCCATTAGACAAGCAGATCCTCCATAATTCTTTTGGAGAATTCTCTATTTCTGGCTTCTGCTAAGATGGCTAAGAGGGTCCATAAGACACATGATTATCTCTTCAAAGACCCTCTGTGTGACTGAACACACTGACCTTTTTATCCTTTCAAAGCATTAACAATAGGTTGGCCAGCCACACTCTTTGTAACATCTCTGGATCATGCTTTCCTGACAGTGAATCTCCTTATTTTGGCACCTTTTGCAGTCTGGATAGACTGAGAATTCCTCACATTATCAAATCCTGGTTCCTTTTTGGTTAACAGCTATTTCCTGAATTTATCTCTTTCTTCTCACATTTTACTTTAAACAGCAAGGAGAAATCAGGTCATACCTTCGATGTATTGCTTGTAAATTTCCTCAGCTAAATATCCTAATTTATCACTTACCACATAACTGCATTACAGTTATCACATAACAGTTCATCTGCTTTCCACAAAACTGTAGAACACAATTTAGCAAGCTTTCTCCCATTATATAACAAAGAACCCCTTTCCTGGTTTTCAATAACACATTCGTCATTTCAGTTTGAGTCCTCACCAGTATCCCTCAACTTAACATTTAATGTCCTCCTTTCTACCAATAGTCTGCTTATTATGAGTTAAGTATTCTCTAAGGCAATGTAGATTTTTTTCTATTATGCTCCTCACTTTCTTCTGTGTCCTTAAATATTCATTTTCTACTAACAGTCTGTTAAAAGCAATTTAGGTTTTCTGATCATATTCAAAATTCCTGCAGCCTCTAGCCATTACCCAATTCCAAAACTACTTCCTGATTTTTAGATATCTGTTACAGCTACACCCTGCTGCTAGGTACAAAAATCTTTATTAGTTAGATATTACAGCTGTAACATATTATCATAGTAATAGTGACTTAAAACAACACAAATTTACACCAAGATACATTATAATTAAAATGTCAAAAGTTAAAGAGAAAATCATAAATACCAAGAAAAAAACAACTTGCTATGTACCAGGCAGGGACTATCAGTTGATTTCTCAGCAGAAACTCTGCAGGCCAGAAGGGAGTGGTATGATAAATTTAAGTACTGAAAGCAAAAATTTTACAACTAAGAATTCTCTACCTGGCACGGTTATTATATAGAATTGAAGAAGAGATAAAAGGTTTTTCAGGCAAAATCTAAAAGAGTTCATCACTATTAAACTGGCCTTAAAATAAATATTAAAGGGACTTTTTTAAGCTTAAAGAAGAGTCACTAATTAGTAACAAAAAAACATATGAAAGTAAAAATCTCACTGAATCAATCTAGCTTTCTAGTATGAAGATTAAAACACAAAAATAGTAAAAAATAACTATAAGTTAAGAGATACCTAAAATAAAAAGAGGTAAACTCTGACAACAAAAACATAAAATCTCCCAACAAACAAAAGTCCAGGACTAGATAGCTTAACTGGTGAATTCTACCAAACATTCCAAAAAAATTTAATACCTGTCCTTCTCAACCCCCTCCAAAAAGTTGAGGAGAAGGGCATGCTTCTGACTTATTTTACAAGGCTAGTGTTAACCTGATACTAAAACCAGAAAAAGACAACACACACACACACACACACACACACACACACACACACACACACAATTACAGGGCAACAGAGGCAAAAATCCTCAACAAAATATCAGCAAACTGAATTTAATAATACATTAAGAGGATCAAACACAATGATCAAGTAGGAATTATTCCAGGGATGCAAGGATGGTTGAACATGCGCAAATTAATCATCATGAATCACCACATTAACAAAATGAAGGATAAAAACCATATGATCATCTCAATAGATACAGAAAAAGCTTTTGATAAGATTCAATATCCATTCATGACAAAAAGTCTCACAAAGTGGATATAGGTGGAAAAGTACCACAACATAATAAAGGCCATATATGACAAGCCCATAGCTAACATCATACTCAATGGTGACAAGGTGAAATCTTTCCTTTAAGATCAGGAACAAGATACAGATGTCTACTCTCACCACTTGTATTAAATACAATATTGGAAGTCCTAGCCAGAGCAATTAAACAGGAAAAAGAAATGAGGCATCCATATTGGAGAGGAAGAAGTAAAACCATCACTATTTGTGAATGACATGATTTTACACACAGAAAACCTCAAACACTCCACCAAAAAAACTTTATAACTAATAAACGAAATCATAAAGTTGCAAGGTACAAAATCAATATGCAAAAACCTGTTGTGTTTTTATATACTAACAATGAACTATCAGAAAAAAATTGTAAGCCCATTTACAATTGCATCAAAAAGAACAAAATACCTATGAATACATTTAACCAAGGAAGTGAAAGACCTTTACGCTGAAAACTGTAAGACACTGATGAAAGATACTGAAAAAGACACAAATAAATGGAAAGATATCCTGTGCTCATGGCTTGGAAGAATTCATATTGTAAAAATGTCCATATTGCTCAAGGCAGTCTATAGTTTCAATGCAATCTTTATCAAATTTCCAACAGCATTTTGCACAGAAATAGAACAAACGATCCTAAAATTCGTATGGAACCACAAAAGATCCCAAACAGCCAAAGTAATCTTGGGAAAGAACAAAGCTGAAGGCATCATACTTCCTAATTTCAAACTATATTATTAAGCTATACTAATCAAAACAATACGCTGTTGGTATAAAACAAGACACATAGATCAGTAGAAAGAATAAACAGCCAAGAAATAAATCCACGAATACATGGTCAATTCATTTACAACAAAGGAGGCAAGAATTTACAATGGGGAAAAGACTGTCTCTTTAATAAATGGTATTGGGATAATGGATAGCCACGTGCAAAAGAATGAACATATACCACTATATTATATCATACACAATAATTAACACAAAATGGATTACATACTTGAATGTAAACCGGAAACCATAAAACTACTAGAAGAAAACAGGCAATAAATTCCTTGACATTGACCGTGGCAATTATTTTTTTTGGACCTGACTACAAATGAACAAATGGGACTACATCCAAAGAGAAAAGTTTCTGCACAGCAAAAGAAACCAGCAACAAAATGAAAATGCAACCTACTGAATGGGAGAAAATATTTGCACATCATATATCTGATAATGGATTAATATCCAAAATATATAAAGCTCTCCTATGACTATGTATACACACACACACACACACACACACACACACACACACACAACCAGAATACTACTCAGCCATATAAAAGAATGAAATCTTGCCATTTTTGACAATATAGATGAACCTTAATGAACAAACAAAACCCAGAGATACAGAGAACAGATTGAGGGTTGCAGCAGAGAGAGTTGTGGGGAAGTGGACAGAATAGGTAAAAGGGATTAAGGGGTACAAACTTCCAGTTATAAAATAAATAAATCTTGGGGATGTAATGTACCACATGATGACTATAGTCAATAATATTGTATTTCATATTTGAAAGCTGTTAAGAGAGTAGATCTTGAAAGTTCTCATCTTAAGAAAAAAAAAGTGCAACTCTGTATGGTGATGAATGGTAGATCACTAGACTTATTGTGACTTACACTTTTGCAATGTATACAAATACCAAATCATGTTGTACACCTCAGACTAATATGTCAATTATGCTTTAGTTAAAAAAATTCCCGAATGGTGGACATGTAAGGATTCACTATAATAATAATAATAAACTATAATATATACATTGTAAAATGCACATCTGAAATTTTTCATAATAGAAATTAGAAAAAACCCTACAAATATATTCTCTTAATTTCTGGGAATCAAAAATCAAAAATTGAATTGTACATCATTTTGCATTCCACCTGAATGCTTCAGAGTGGAATCTGAGGAACCCATTTCCTTGCCTCTCTGGATGCTGGCATTTCTTGACTTATGGCCTCTTCTTCCATCTTCAGAGTACATTACTTCAACAGCTGGTTCCATTGTCATATCTCCTTTTCCTCACCTAAGAGCTTGCTGCCTCCATCTTATAAGGGCCCTTGTGATTACATGGACCCACCCAGAAAAATCCATGATAACCTCTCCCTACTTCAAGATCTTTAATTTAACCACATTTGCAAAGTCTCTTTTGCCTTAGAAGTTAACGTATTCACAGGTTCTGGGAATCAGGACACGGACATCTTAAGGAAGACATTATTCTGTTTATCACTGAGTGAAAGATACCCCATCCTCAGGTTTCCTTGGTCATAGTCTAGTGGTCCTTCTCTTATAACTATTCCTGTTACTACTTATTTACCAATGCATCCCTCTTATGTAGGTTGCTCCTCCCCATTCCTATTATCACCACCTTTTACCTCTCAAACCTCTCCACTAGTTATATAGAGGTCTCTCAACTCCAGTCTTTCCATTGGTCAATCCAGTTTTCACGTTGCCAACAGAACGCCCTAACGCCCTCACATTTTTGGTTCCTGGCTAAGTGGCTTCCAAATGACTATGGAATAACATCTAAAATTCTTAGCATGACATTTATGATCTTCCAAACTCTGGCCTCAATTTTTCTTCTTTTATAATCTTAGCTTCTACTACCCTTCATGATATGGACAAGGCATATAAACCTAGGTTGTTCTATGAACTTACCTGAACATCGATAGCATTTGTTTATTATGTTTATTTTTGAAAGGTCCTCCCTGCTATCCTATTTAACTCAAACAAAATATCTGTCCTGAAGCTTTCTCTAGTATCTTCATTTTGGAATTTGTTTCTCCTTCTCACATATACTCACATAATAATTTATTTATAATATTGACCACAATCTACTATAACAAACTATAGAGTGATTTGTTTTATAATTAAAATTACATATTTCTGTCTGCCTCTCCTATAAGATTAATTATGAGGATAGAGTCAGTTTCATAGGTAGCTTTATATCTCCCATAGTGCCCAACACTATGGGTGCTCAATAAAATGTTACATGAATTGTGAAATTATGAATTAAGAAACAATCCATCAAGAGATAAGCATATACAAAGTTGCTTAATAGCCATTATGTTGCAAAAAATAGTGCTTAATGTGGCTTAATGCCATGAGGGAAAACTAAATAAATCACCAAAATCCTCTTCTGTGATTCTTAAGAAAATAATTCTCTATTCCTTTCGCTACAGAAATGGCCATGATATGTAATACTTCATGTTTTGAATAGACCAGATGCTCTTTCCCCCTTGTGTGTGTGTGTGTGTGTGTGTGTGTGTGTGTGTGTGCGTGCATGCGCCATTATAACTTTTATATTTCTCTTCCATTCCTGTATGGGAGTAAATTAACTCTTAATGAAATCGAGTGAGATAGAAGAGCCTTGTACCTATTGAGCCACTAATACAGGGCAAATACAACCACATAGCATAATGAGCAAATGGGAAAAGGTAAATTACAACTGCAAAGATTCACTATTTAGTGGTACAATGACATTTGATGGGTGCTTTTCTCATGCATAAAGTAAGATGATACTTATAATTACATGGAAGATCTTACTGGACTTAAAAGTAGAGCTTGTTATTTGAAAGTTTTCAAGAGTGGTGATGGAATTGAACTGGCAAAATTTATTTTCAGTTAATATTCGATGTGATCATTGATAAGAGGGAGAAGATTACACTCTAATTATAGAAGAGGATAAAAGTTGTTCATCCATTTAGTGTAAACTTTTGTTCCTTGTACAGAATGCTGACCATGTTTTTTTTGTTACCAATTAGGAACTGGTTGCTGAAAACAGATTGACCTCTAGGTACTTTACTACAGAAAGGAATTTACTTGAAGGCATTAAGTAGCTTACAAGAACATTGAGAGGGATGAAGAAATGACCTTAAATTGAGTTTTCATCAAAGCTCGCTCAAATCTACACCGCAGAACTGAGCACCCAGAGGAGCTGCTGCCATTTCTATGCTCAGGAAATCACTTTCTGACTACAAAGTAGGCTCCAGAGCTGCCTAATTTAGAATCATGCCACCACTGCCATTGTTACAACTAATACACCTTGAGGATCAGGAAACAATTGCTTGTTCCTAAACCACACTGTACCTGTTACAATCCAAATCAGCAAAATAAATGACTCATGCTTTGCATTTTTAGTTTCCCAGTTTCTGAGGCAGAGCAAGTAATACCAGAAAAAGACTGGAATAGATGTTATATCCATGTCCTCCATATTCATCATTTATGGTGAGTTGGAATATAAGAAATGTTGTAATAGGTCCACTTAATACATTACTTTGCCTTCAATAGTGTAAAATTAGAACAAATATGAAACTTCTCTAAATAACAGTAACATTTAAAAACAAAAATCCTGTTATGTTTCTCTGTACATAAAATGTCTAAAAGCTTTCCTTAAATTAATAAATCCATGGGAATGGTACCAATGGATTGAACACAAGGAACAAGTGAGTCTCTGCTCATAAAAAATTTTACAGCTTCATCTGGGAGGACAATGACTGGAAACAGGACACCAAAAGCCCAGACTAATACTTCTATAGGTAATACCCATAGGAGTAGAATTTATATAAAAAAATAACATACACAAATAAGTGTACAGAGGATAAATGTGGAGCTTGGTACATTTTAAAGAGTGAACACATGTAATCAGCACCAAGATCCAGAAATTGTCCCCCCATCTCTTCCTAGTCACCTCTTCTTCAAGTCAACTATCATACCAACCTAATAACCCCATAACTTAGGTGTTTTTGAACCTTATATAAATAGAATCATGCCCTGTGTACTCTTGTATTTGGCTTCTTATGTTCAAAATTGCTCGTGATATTTAAGCGTGTTGGTTGGACCAGAATATTGCATTCGTTTTAATTACTGAAGAGCATTGGATTGTATCAATACACTACAATTTTTCTTGCCCATTCTAATGATAGACTTTATGGTGGTTTCTAGTTTGGAGCTACTAGAAATAACACTATGAATATATTTGTATAACTCTTTTGGTAAACATATATATCTGTTTTTAGGGGATATTATTTTTATCTAGGGATAGGAATATATCTAGGAATTCATAAGGTAATGTATCAGTCTTAATAGGCTTGACTAAGACTTTCTTTTAAATATTGTAGCTATATAATATTTTCCAAAGTGCTTATATCAATTCACACTCCCACCAGCAATGCATGGGAGTTCTTGATGTTCCACATCCTTACCAGTGTTTGTCAGAACATTTATTTTAATCATTTTGGTGGGTGTGTACTGGGATATCACTATAGTTTTAATTTGCATTTCCCTAGTGATTAATGAGGTTGTTAACCATTGTGTTTTTGTTCTTTTGTATATCCTTTCTTGTAAAGTGCTATTTCAAGTTTTCTTCCATTTCTCTGTTTTCAGTGTTTCTTTTTTTTTTTTCCCTTTGATTTGATTTGTAGGAATTCTTTACAAATTCTGGATAGGATTCCTTTGTCAGATATATAGATATGGCAATAGAGATAGATACGTCAAATATCATCTTTCATACTGTGGCTTATTTTTCACTCCCTAAATGACATATTTGATGAACACAAGTTCTTATTTTTAATTAGGTCCAATTTTCTACTTTTTCTTGTTGTGGTTATTAATTTCTGTTACCTTTAAGAGGACTTTGTGTTCACCAAGATAATGAAAATATGCTCCTATGATTACTTCTTGAAGTTTCATTATTTTCACATTTTGATCTCCAATATAATTGCAATTAATTTTTTCATATGGTGTGAGGTTGGGTGGGGGGGTGTCAAGATTCACATTTTTAAATGTTACACCAGACCTGCATTTCTAGAATAAACCCAATGTGATCATTATACATTATCCTTTCTATAGGTCGCTGCATTCAATTTGCTAATATTTTGCTCTTGTTTAGATTTTTGGATTTACGCACATGAGAAAACTTTCACTATATTTTCCCAATCTCCACTGATTTTAGCATTGCTTCTTTTGCATGTGCTTTTTTTCTTTTTCTTTGTGGAATCTCCCCTTCCTGTTTTTCTTCCGAAAGAATTAGAGCCACTCTCCTTTGTGGTTTTCATAGCACCTGGAGCATCCCTCTGTTAAAGGCATCACCATTTGCACACTAGACTATAAGAGGAAAAAGAACGCCAGTATTTGTAGTTTAGGAGGTGCACTATGAATCTTTCTTAAATTAAATGGGGCTGTTCTTAATTCCTTAGGGATATAATCAGATAATTTGGAGGTCTTACTTTTCATTTTTGAATCTTATTGTGCCCCTTCTTAATTTACGCTCCCTTCAACTGCTTAATGATGACAATAAACTGTTCTTATTAAAATGCACAATCTAATTTTCCTCCAGCAAAAAGATTTAGAAAGCCAAAACATGATCTATAGTTTCAGCTAACCAGGGATGGCTAGAATGTCCCAGATTTGATCTCAAGAGAGACGTGTAGAAAAAGATAACTCTCCCTGTAATCCAGAAGGCCATACTTCATGTATGACAGAAACCAAAGGCCCTTTGGCTCTCCTTCTGTAGCAGTTCACCACAAACACATTTATCATTTCTAAATCTCTGATAAAGTTATCCTGACAAACAATACAAAATGTTTGCATTGCAATAAAACTGAAGAAAGTAATTTTAACTTTTACGTTTAATAAATACCAGCCATGTGGAAATTCTCCAAACAGTGCTTTAACCCTGCCTGTAAAAATGTTATAACTGTAAAATGCTTACAGATGCTAGATTTCTTTTCCTTTTAACCTCAAAATTCACTTTTATAAGGCTAAGGATTTTGGCAATCACAACATTCAAAAGCAGTTAGGTCATTTTTCCCCCCTGTGGATTCATATTTCTCTGACTTAGCTTCACTGATAAATTTATTTTAAAAAACATAGAAATAACAAATGCTACCTCCAAAAGCTGGGTTCTCACAATCCAGATCTTTGGATTTCACCATGTACTTTCTTTCTCCTCATTTTTCTAGATTTGTTTTAATTATTTAATATTTGGCTGTAGACCTTAGACTGATTCCATCTTCCATATTATTTAAATGTGATAATGGCAGATAATATTTTTAAAGTACAATTATTCTTTTACATTAGCAATTTATAAACTGCTTTATTTGCATCTTGTCATTGGACATGTATCTGGCTTTGTTTGTACCTTGTTATTTTGTCCCCTAACCTTCTCATTAAGATAACAGGATTCCAAGGTCTCTTCCAAATAAATTCTGTGTTGATGAACATGACATATTATTTAAAACATAAAGGAAATTTTATCCAGAACTGTTTTACACTACAGATATTCTTTCCAAAGTTTGAAAAAAAGGAGATAAAAGCTATGAAGAGTAGAGAAGTAGCTCACTTAATCAATGGCACTTGGAAGGAAGAGCTGAATAAATGAAAGAGAGGTCTATTTACCCATTTTAATATTTTTTCTTTGATTTATCCCAATAGAGAGTAGTAGAATTAACTTATATGAATTTATTATCTTTCTCATATTGTTCCCATCTTAAGGTATCAAAATGTGCAAAGCGAGTAAAGTGAATTGAGCAAAAAGGCAGTGGGAGAATGGAAACAGAAAATAAGAATCAAAAGACCTATATAATGGTCCTTTGAGAATAAGTCACTACAACTCTCTTAGAGATTTCAGTGAAACAAGGGCCCTCAAGATGTCATTGGGGAGATAATAAATACCCAGACACTAAAATGTTACAGCATTTTTGCAGAAAATAAAAGAAGTATTTAGAAGACTTCAGTAGAACACTTAATAGAACTCTGAAGGAGACAATGTACTACACGTACTTTGAATAGGTTCAATAATTTTGTTGATTAAGCAACACATTTTTCATTATTATAATACTCTATCTCAAGCGACTGCTCCAACTAATAAAGATATTTACCAATATAAAACAGAAAGTTATGGAAAAACTTAGATTGCAGTGTCCTCAAAGGATCAGACTCTAAAATAAATTTGATCATCCATGTGGAAAAACAAGGCCCGTGTCTATCGGGAAATCAATTAACACAATCATTTTGTGAATTAAATAATATTGTTGTCTTTCATTGAAGTATTTTTTTTTCCCATTTAGTGTGCTTCCATCAGGAGTATTCTCAGGACTCATATTCACATTTTCAGTACAGGAGGGAGCACTGGAAATTGTAAGATATGAACTGAAATGAAATAGCATCATAGACCCAAAGATCATATTATGCATATGGCAGGTATAAAGTGATTTTAATTGATCTAATGGATCTATGTAATATAAGAACACATATTTTATTAACTTGTAATTAACTAAGTTAAATTAAACCCCTAGAAGCTATATCTTTGGCTGAATTAAAAATTCTAACTAACATTAATTTTAGCCTTTAAGCTTGTAATATTTCAGAATACGGACAAAATGAAGACATGATTATACCTGGAGGATTAATAAAGTTACCATTTTAGTCATTTCAAGTACGTGAATGATGCTTGCTTATTTCTGAACCTGGCAAGACTATTCCTATATTCAGTCGTTAGGAAGGAAGGCACGAAATGTGTACAATGTTGTCATGTTACCTGGTGAGTTATGCAAAAATAAAAGCACATGTACAATGAAGATTTTAGATATCAAATGAAGGCAAATTATTTTTCTTTTCCCAAAATTATATGAAATAAAGAATCAAGTGCTAGCAAAGTGGATCCAATTAGGTCAATTACTATGAGGAAAATAATATATTTTTTTAAAAACGCAGTAGAACGAATTAATATAAGAAAATCACACACTGAGCAGTTTGTAAAACATGACATTCTCTTTCACACCTAGTCCACTCTATGTATGCTGTTCTTTTTGTCTAGTTCCCTTCCCTCTTTCCTGCTAGTACACACTTTTTTATGTCTCAAGACTCAGGTCACTGGGCACCACCTTTGTGATGCTTTTCCCAACTGTTCTGGGCACGATTATACTCAGTTCTGCTGTAATGACTGTTTTGAAAATGTAAACTTGTACCAAAGCAGTTGATATGGAGGAATAACTTGAGATTGTTTATATGCAATTTTCCCCATAAGAAACATGAAGTGAATACAAAAGATAGTGCCAGCTGAAACTGACCTGAGTAGGAATACAAAAGATGCACCCCCATGCACACCTCAAACATGCTACCTCAGCTCACTGGGTTAGAAGCCACATCCATCTGCATCTGCTACAACCTAACCTTGGATTTCAGCTCAACATCCTTCCTTTACCCCCAGTAACACAACTTCAATTCTTCCAATGTCAAAGCAAATTTGAGATTTTAAGGTAAAAATACCTTATGGACTGCATTATTTATGTATTTCCTGACTATTAGTATATACAAACAATGCTACCATTTTTATTAGGTTCTTAGCATTTAAAAAAAGTATGTCACTAATGAAATTATTGAGTGTTGTTCTCCAAACCTTGATTTTCTCATTGGCTCAGAAGTTTTCTATTGCACAATTTGGCATAGAACGTTGATTTATAGAAAAGCAAATGTCGTGTCATAACAGACACTTCCTCTTCTGTGATTCAGTGGTACTTAGGGTATTAGGTTGCACTTATTTGTATACTTACCTATTTTCTCCCCTATAATATGCAAATGTACTCAAGTGAGAGGGAATCAGGTACTTGAAAGAAGCTGTTGAATATCACTATGGCTGGAAAGTTCTGAGTAGGGCAGTGGGGTGAGTGGCAGCAGTGTAGAAACAGGTAGGAGTAGGGTAAGTGCAGGGCAGAGACCGGGCAGGAGCCTCACCTGGTGGGCTGGAGTTGATGGGTGATAATGGAGATGGAAAAAATGGACTGCTCTTTCTCCTTCAGCTCCAAATCTCCTTCAGCTCCAAATCTCCTTCAGCTCCAATCACCAAAATCCATTTGATCTCACTTCATAACTGCTCTCGTATTCCTTTTGTCCATGTGTCTTAACAGTTCTAGCTCAAAGCCTCATTATCCCACCTCTTGATTACTGTAACAACCTTTTTCTCTTCTGCTATGGATTGAATGTTTGTGTTCCTCCCATCACATTCATATGTTGAAGCCCTAACTCCCAGTGTGATGTTATTTGGAGATGGGGTCTTTGGGACATAATTGAGGTTAGATGATGTCATGAGGTGGGGGCCTCATAATGGGAATAGTGCCCTTATAGGAAAGACACCAGAGAGCTTGCTCTCTCTCTCTCTCTCTGCTCAAGCACAAAGAAGAGGTCATGCAAGCACACAGTGATATAGTGGCCATCTAAAAGCCAAGGAGAGAGACCTCAGAATGACATCTACCTTATCATCACCTTGATCTTGTACTTCTAGTCTCCAGACCCGTGAGAAAATAAATTTCTGCTATTTAAGCCACCCAGTCTATGGTAATTTGTTTTGGCAGCCTTAGCTAATACGATCTCATAAATACAAACTCTACTCTGACATGTATATAAGATATGTACATAAGCTATGCAGAACTCCTGAAACTCTTGACTGGCTTCCCAAACCTCTGGGATAAAATTTAAATATCTTAACATGTCATACCAGTTCTGTCATAATTTTAAATCTACATAGCTCCCAGCCTTAACTCTTGTCAAGCCCAACCTCCACATTGCCAAATTATCTGTAGTTCCTAATGCACATATCATATACTGTTTTGCCATCAATACTCTGTTCACACAACTTCTTTGTTTACAATGTCATTTCTCTTCATCTGTACGTGTGAATCTTCTAATTATCCTTTAATAGCAGCTCAATCCTCAACTCCCCCAGAAAGCTTTGCCTCAAGCTAGTCTATGCTTCCATAAGTCTCACTGCATAGCCTCATCATTGCCTTGGATACATCTTTTTAAGTATTTGATTATAAGTTCCTTGAGGGCAGTGATCAATCACTTTCCTTTTCCTAATTCCTTCTATACTACCAGATACATAGTGGAAACTCAATAAATATTTATTGAATAAATGCAAATGTGCCCAGCATAGTGACTTTGCACAAGTTTCCTATCTTCAATAAATGATAGCTGTTGCCATTATTTCTGGATGCACTAATGCTAGTTTAGCATTGCACTTCCTCAGGAAATGTGAAAATAACAAAAGAGACTCAAGAAAGAACTCCATGTTGAAGGATATTCAAGTACTTTTTCTGACCTTTTGTAGCCTCCTTTCAAATTCTTTATCACACACTTGTTGTTGGTTGTATTACAAAATGCAACACATTGTGTAGGACAGAGGAGGTCTTGTGTATAGAAGGAAATCCATAAAGCTGACAATAAGCCATAATAATCAGGAGGTGCCCATTCTCATAGAGACAACAATAAAAAATAGTGAGAAAAGCAAGGTGGTCTTCTATAGTTTACAATATAGGTGGAATTTGAAATTTGGAAATAATGATTTTGTTTTTCCAGTTGGCTGATAATTTGAGATAAAAGTGATATCAGTTGACTTCACTCTGAAGAACACATTCTAAAAAAATCTATAGTTCTAGCAATCCAAAGAAGTTCAACCTCCCATAACTGGAGAACTGGAAAGTGTTTTTATTTTCCACTTGTGCTGTACATGCTTATTTCTTGAAAAATGCTATCTGAAGTGTGTAAAAGGAAAGTAGCTCAGGCTAATAATGTAGACTAGAAGTACATGCATTGAAGGTACATTCAAAATGTCATAAAAAAAGGCATCTCATGTGGGAGCCACGATAGCGGCTGCTCTGTTTCCCTTAAAAACTGTTTTAACTGAGAATGTAGATGAAGTAATTGCATCTTGTATTTTATTTTATTGCATAAAATATCAATAAATGCTGCTGGTTTTAAGCATTTTACATTCAGAAGCAATCTTGATTAATAATTTAATTAGATCTTTTGTTGTGATCTGTAAGAAAGAGGCAATTTATTTATTCTTGATACTACAAAATTATATTCCTTAGTAAGTAATCTCTCCTTATTTTCACATACCATACTTTCTTTTACTTCCTATTAAGATTATTAGGAGTACCTTGACCAGGTTTAACTGTTTCTATCATCTCCAATCTATATTAGTACTGTCTGAAAAGAACTGAACCGTCTTATTCATAATGCATTTTACTAATATCACAATTTTAACTCTTTATCAGCCTATTTAATAAGGCTAACCAAGAGGAAATTTTATCCAGGACAATGACAGCTGGAAAAAAACAAATTCAGCCTTTATGGCTGAACTCAAATGTCTCCACCTTGATGAAATCGTTCTGCTTCTTCATTTCCTTAATTCCTCATTTCTTCCTCCAAAATGCAAAAGTGCATGACACTTATCCATGTATATGTAATCAAGCCTAAGCACCTGACAACACTTTGAGAGAATTATCACTTTTGCATTCATTTTGTGTTCCCCCATACCTTCAAGCACAGAAGGTCCTCAATAATCATTTGATTGAGGCTTGACTATGGCATAACTACCTATTATTTAGCTTAGAAGAATCCATAACACTGTTATAGGATCTGATGGGGACTATAAATTGTCATCTGCTATTAAGCATAACACATTGAAAGCCATGGAGAGAGATTCAGATATCTCATGGATTCACGGTAAAATCAGTCTGCTCACGTGACCAAATGTTATTTGGGACATGGGGTTTGGGATATGGTTTTGACTGCAAGATGTTCATAAAAAAACCCACAGGCAAAAAAGCATTGTGCCTACAATCAGGCTTTGCACATTTCCTGTAATCCACAAACTATGACTTATTTCTGCCACGTAGACATCTACAAAATCTCACAAGCAGTTTGGAGGAAGGAATGAACTACACTCTAATATCACAGTATAAGCAACCCAAATTCAATATCCATATTTCTAGATCAGTGATTCATCGAGTTCGGGATTTCTGGATCAGAAAAACTCCAAAGGGAAAAATATTCTTTCAAGTAAGGGCATTAAAATATAATATCTCCTATCACCATTGTTTCATAAAGAAAAGACTATCCAATGTCTATGAACTACAATGAAAATGCATGGGTAGCGTAGCACCTGTGGAAAGTGGTAAGCTAGAAAAGACAGACTTTTTCTAAGTGTCCATAACCATGAAATATTAAGGGATTTGACAGAGAAGACAAAGCCTTATAAAAGAAAAGAAATGTTTGAATTTGGTATTCTTTGTATTTGACATATGAATTTCATCAAATATTTGTTCCCTAAGTCAAATATCAACTTCCAAAATTTCTTTATTTATTGAGTACCCAACATATGCTAAAAAGAAAGAAAAAGGTTAGGATAGAAGATGAATTGTCCTGTCCACCAGGATTATTCAGTCTCAATGAGATGATAATAAAAACAACCCTTTTAGTACTTATAAAGTCCTGTGTGATCATCCCAACTGTGCAATTTGGTCTGTGGAAGAAGTACAAAGAGCCCAGAGAGAACGACAAGAGGAGGGACCATTTAGACTGATGTTGAAGAATATAGTAGGAATAGAGAGAGCAGTGGGCACAGGTCTAAACCCAGTCCTCCACTGAATCCAGGTCTAAACCCAGTCCTCCACTGAAACCTGCATAGTGCGGTAGTGCCCACCTCTCTGTGGACCTCGGTGTAATCACTTGCAAATGAGAAACCTGATCTGTCAGATCTCTAAGTTCTCTCCCAATTCTGTAAGTTCGTTCTCTTTCTTTCTTTCTTTCTTTCTTTCTTTCTTTCTTTCTTTCTTTCTTTCTTTCTTTCTTTCTTTCTTTCTTTCTTCTTTCTTTCTTTCTTTCTTTCTTTCTTTCTTTCTTTCTTTCTTTCTCTCTTTCTCTCTTTCTCTCTTTCTCTCTCTCTCTCTCTCTTTCTTTCTTTCTTTCTTTCTTTCTTTCTTTTTCTCTTTCTTTCTTTCTTTCTTTCTTTCTTTCTTTCTTTCTTTCTTTCTTTCTTTCGTGTTTCTTTCATTCTTTCAGAGAGACAGAGATAGCTGGAGAGAGCATAAGTGGGGAGGAGAGAGAGAAGCAGGCTCTCCACTGAGCAGGGTGCCCTATGTGGGGCTCCATCCCAGGACACCTGGGTCATGACCTGAGCCGAAGGCAGATGCTTAACTGAGCCCCCCAGAAGCCCCCCAATTCTATAAATTCTGTGACTTTTTTGATACCATATTCAACTCTGTATAAATCAAGGTCTTGGCAACTTTCTCTAACAGAAATAGATAAATACATTTCTAGAAACCAGAACTTCTTGGTAGGACGACATTATTAAAATTCTCACTTTTTTTGGAGTCATCTCTTTAAAAAAGATGAGAACCCTGATGTTTCCTTCCTGAATCTTCTTTGAAAGGGAGAGTCCAATCAGAATTTTTAACTGCTTTACAAGCATTGTGTTCAAAATGAGTTGAATGCCAGGCAGAAAGTGTTATGAGCAATTCTTTAAATGGGAAAACCATTAAAATCACACAAAAGATCTCTGAAATCCTTTAAGTGTCTTCTCAGGGGAGAAAAGTTAGAACTGACCTTGACCACAGCGTCCATAACCAGGATCCCAGCAGCAGTGGGGAATCAGTGCAAGAATTGGAAGGAGATGGGTTTTTCTTTTTTGTCAGTAGGAAACAGTTAAAGAAGATGCCTAAAGGGAGAAAATTAAACCCTGCTGTGGAGGAACAGGCTCTCAAGAATTTTGATATCAAATAAGCAAGAGTCAGCACCAACCGCCTAGGGGTGTTTTGAGACTAAATTAAGGAAGATGAATATAACAAGAATGAAAGGACTAAGAATCAGTGTAATGCACACTTTTAGTTTGCCAACTGCTCTATTTACAGAGATGCATTAAGAAGTAAAATATTTAAAGTTAGTGTTTGATGGCAAATAAATGAAGTTATGCTTATTTAATAATTACATAATCTTAAAAAGAACTTGTCATTTACTAGTCTATGGTATGGAGACAGGGAAAAAATTAGACACACTACTCTAGGAGTGATGGAAGCATGCCATTTACTTGAGGCCTGGACTGTAAAAGGTGAACTGTTTTTTATACTGAAAGAGTATTATAAATCCTTAACATTTACTTTAGATGAGTTGATCATAAACATGGTCAGAGGTATATGACCTTCCAAAATGGTAACGCCCAAATGGCCCTGCCCAAGAAGAGACTAATTATGATCCAATGTAACTTCAGCACTTAGCCAAAGGGGGCAAATACTATGTTACCTTCAGTTTAAAATAACAGAGTCCAAGAGTGAGGAGTAGACCCTGTGAGATGGGACAGAGCAGGGATGGTGTGACAAAACCAACACTAGACTGGGAGTTCTGGCTTCTATCCCAGCTTTCTATCACCTGCTAGCTGTGATTTACCACTGTATTGTCACAGCTCCAAGGGCAGGACCAAGCTTTATGTTTCTTGCATATTGCATTGTACCATGAACTTTACAGAGATAGTAGAGTTGAAAGAGTAGTTGATGTGTGTGCTTGCAGTATAAAGTGTCTGGTGGAAGTTTGAATATTATGCTGAGAATAATGATCCTGGGCAGAAAGAATGTGAATGAATGAACGTGATGATTCATTCTTATAAGTGAATAAATGAGATGTTGAACGAATCACTTAACCTCAATCAGTCCTCCTTCCGAATAACTCAGTTATTAGTGAATCTCTCTGATTGTCTGTTGTTTACTTCTTGACTTCTTTATGGTGTTTGATTTTGTAAGTTCTTTAATATCATTCTCTGTCTTACTGGGTCCTTCCTGAGCTCTAACCCTGGAGTGGTCTCACTCCATTATAAACCAAGTTGTATTATCAATCACCATAAGTAAAATTACTTTGTTATCTTTAAATCCTCCCTCACATTCACCTACCATGATGACTGCTTTATCTAAACAGTGTCTCAGCAATCTGCTTCTCTACTTCCCACTATAATTACCCAAGTTTAGAGAATAACTTTGAAGGTGGCCTCACAGCCTTAACAATCTGACCCAAAGTGTCTTTTCAGCATAATATTTGAACTTCCGCCCTGTATAAACTTGGCACTTTATACTGCAACCACACAGATCAAATACTCTTTCAACGTTGAAATCAGTGGGTCTTTATCCCGCTGCTCTGTTTTAAATGACAGCCTACATCCTCTTCTCCAACACCCCTCCCCTACAGGCACCCCAGGGTTTTATTCCTTTTAAGACCTTTACTCAAAAACTTCTTACTCCATGAACACGTCTTTCTTTCAGGCTGAATTTATTAGTTTTTCCTCTGGGCTCCCACAGTCGTGTCCAGCACTACTGAAATGACCTGAAGAGACAGTGTGAAATAAAGTCCCAGTCATGTTTGAGTCCTCTGTATCTAACACAGTGACTACTCAATAAACATCTTCTGATCATCATATACCTTGACAGACACAGACTTCAGTGGTACACAGTGGTAGTAATTCATAAATCAAAACAACTACCGGCTAGTAACACATGCGTTTTCTTCATCCAAGGAGGTAAGCTATGGGAGAAAGGTGACACAGAGCCTACAAATATTTGCCTAAAAGTTAAAAATAGTAATGGGAAAGCTTAGGAAAGAATTCGTGTCTCAAAGGCACTATCTCGTCACAGAGCACCGCACATTCCACAGCCTCTGTGGAAACACCCACTGTTCCCAATTCATTCTCAGAAAAGCACCACCATCTCCTACAGTGTATATGAATATAGGCACAAGGCTTCAGAAGGCATCCCTGTGCACCACTGACCACTAAGGTACTTGGAAGGGCTGGCTGATTTGGGGGTATGAATCAGGAAAGGTACAAGACAGGCCAGTTACATTCTATCATACCCACTGATTAAAGTTGGAACGGTTTGAGGGAAAAAAAAAAGAATAGCTATAATAGATTAAAAACATTAAATATTTTTAAAACATGAGTTCATAATGATAGTAGGAAAAATACTTCATCAGTCACCTTTAAATGATATTAAGGAACAAACTCGTTATTCTGAAAACGGATACATAATCAAGCATTTATCTTGATTTTCCTATGCCTACTGCACTGCAGCATAACCAGAATTGATCAGAGGAAGTTTCTTTTCACAGAAATATTACAGCAAATAAATTAAAAAGGAATAACAGAAAAATCAACATTTTGATTTGCATTACTGTCTTGATGGAAGTATTCCAATACTGTAAAGTATTCCTGTCAAAACTTGAACCTCAACCTGATCAAGTCTCTAGATGTAATTAACAGTTTATAGGAAATACAAAGGCAGTGGAAAAATTATTTTTAAAAATTAGAAGATTAAAATTAAAAGTTCCATAGGTCATTCACTCATTTTTCTTCCACAAATGAATTAAATTAAAAAAGTAAGAGAGGGAGACCCCATCTCTCTGTTTGAATAAACCTACTCCGCTTTCTCCCTTTTACTTAACTTAAATTTATCTTCACAATTCAGCGCTTATCTTCACAACTCAGCACTTATCTTCACAACTCAGCACTTAGCATTAGGGTCTGTAATCAGATTATTTACCTGGCAGAGACAAGTAACTTGTTAATTTTGCATTATTAGCAACTACCAGAATGCTCAGTACATGGCACATCCCAGATGCTCAATAAATGTTTGTAGAATAAATAAATGAACGAACTCCAAGCACCATCAACTTGCCATTTCTCTCAGCTTTATAACTCCTTTTTTCATCTTACCTGATTTGGAAGTAGGGAAGGCAAGATGGAATGGAGTTCCCTTTAAGGTTGTCAAAGTAGCCAGTGTCTCTCTTTTGGCCTTATACAAAGGCAAGAAGGAAAGACCAAGATCATAAGTTTTGATGGTGAAAACATGACAATAGTAAATTTTCATAAACCAAAAAGAAAAAAAAAAGCAATGGAAGGCAAGATGGAAAAGAAAAGTTTTTCATCTGATTTCAGATAAAGGTTTGCAAAGTTAACCTTTTATCAGTATTCTCAGTACTTGCAACACATTAGTGTAGCGGGGGGATATTTAAAAACACAGCTGATCACATCTTCAGAGATTCTGATTCATTTGATTTTGGATGGAACTCAGGTATAAGATTTTTTTTAGGCTCCTGAGGAGATACAAGTGTGGGGCCTCAAGAAGAACGGCTTTGTATCCATTTTCCATGCCTTTCCATCCCACCGTGTCTCTCAAACTCTAACCTCTCTTTGAGTAGAGAGTTTACTGTTAGAGCCTCAGATACTAGTCCAGAGCTTAGCTCACAGTGTTAACTATCTGTGTGTGTGTGTGTGTGTGTGTGTGTGTGTGTGTGTGTCTGTGAACACGTGCATGCTCATTTCATATATATGTTTTGTTCATGTGAATGATTATGATAGCTCTTTTTCAAGACAGCATCTTCACTCTGGTGCTTCTCAGAAGTAATACAGGCCATGAAGCCAACAGAGAGAAAAATGGGTATTTCATAGCAGTGCAAAATGTGTTATGGCATGCTCAAGCTAATTCCTAATGCAAGAATAGAATCCCCCGGGGTTTCCAGAATCAAAGTTCTGTTATCTTTGCTTTACCAAGAAAACACATGCAGTTCCAAAGTCTGTCAATGCATGTGCCATTAAGGTGGCTGCTGGTTCCCAGTGTGCGAAGCCCAAACACATCTACATTCCAAAAAATACTAGATTAAGCAAAAACTGGTCCAGTATTGCTTCCCATTTCTTGTTACCAGATGGTTCCTTTCAGCATGATCTCTCATTTGATGATATAAGAGAGCTGAAAAATAGCTTAAATCAGATGGCTTAATCAAGACCTGAGCTCTTCTTTATTTTTTACTATGGGAAGTTTCAAACATATGCAGAAGTCAAGAGATTAGTGTAATGAAGACCACACACATCATCCAGCTTAAATAATTATCAGCTCAAAACGACTCTGTTTTTTATCTACTGTCCCACCCCAGATTATTTTGAACCAAATCCAGATGTTTGTTACATGATATTTCCCATAAGTATTTCAGCATGCATAACTAGAGAATAAGATTTTTTTCCTTAAAACCACACTATCATATCATTTACAAATAAGTGGCAATAATTTCTTAAAATCATCAAAAATCCGGGTAGTAGTCAGTATTTCTTTGTCTTGAAAATATTTTTCTTTATACATTGTTCAAATACAGATCCAAATAAGATCCATAAAATAATCACAGATTTAAATGTGTATTAACGTGACTGTAGCATTGAGCGCAAGCAGTTGCAAGAAGCAAGGTCGGAAATGAAGCACACTCCTATCATGAAAGGATGATAAACCAAGTGAAGGAGTTTGCACTTTATCCTGAGAGCAATGAGAAACCACTAAAATATTTTAAGGATTGAGAGACGTGAGTATATTGAAGAGGAGAAGTAACTGAGTGAAGTTAAGGGAGCTGGAAAAGAGGTCACGTGTTGAATCCTGGGTTTCCTAGCTCACACATGTCTGGATGGACTCTTTTGCTTTCTGTGGCAACTAAAATTGGAGGTCTTGTGAGATCATGAGGAAACCACCTTTTAAATTTGGGTAACTATAACTAGCGTGGGTCCACAAGAAGAGAATAAAATAAAAACCTGAACATGACCAAATAGAGCTGCTCCAGGTCAAGGAAAAGAGAAAAATAGAGTTTTGCAGAATTCCTTCTATGCTGGCCAGGCCAGTTTATCCGGTAACAAAAGGAGCAAAATCAAGAAATATAATAGCATACAATTAGGTGAAGTTCTCAGTTGTTTCTCAAAAAATGTATGTAATGAAAGGAAAAACGGAAAATAAAACCACCCTATTGCTATAGATGAAATCCATGCCTATAACAGGAAAGTTCAGAAAGCCTAGAAATTAATCCTAGACACATTCAAACAAAAGAATGGAAAGATTGTGACAGTAATAAAAATCATGCGTGATTTGAAGGCCAAACCATTAAACAAGACAGGACTACATATACTGTATAATTCACAATATTGTCATCCAAAATTTGCACAGCAAAAATGGAAAAGAAACACTGGCAGAATGAAATAGATTTATCCAAAAAGTGGGGAACTTTAATTCATATTTCCTGATCTATGGCTCGTCAAGTAGGCCAAAAATGGTAAGAATTTATAAGCTATATATATAAAATAAAATTCATATAGTAAAGCATTTTAGGTGCATATGAATATATTAAACACTACATTCTGAACATAAAATATGCACATTCTGGGGAGTCTGGGTAACTCAGTCAGTTAAATGTCTGCCTTTGGCTCAGGTCATGGTCCAGAGGTCCTGGGATCTAGCCCCTGTTGGGCTCCCTGCTCAGTGGGGAGTCTGCTTCTCCCTCTGCCCCTCCCCCTCCCCTTGCTTGTGCTCTCTCTCTCTCTCCCTCTCTCTCTCTTCCATTCACTCTCTTTCTCAAATAAATAAATAAATCTTTAAAAAAATATGCACCTCCTTTCCAAATTTTCTTGGACATATATTCAAAATCTGTTCTATAGTAAGCTTCAATTTTAACTTCAGTGAATTCCATAATTTATAAATAATATATACCTGTTTTCTGATGACAATATCAAATAAAATATGAAAAACTAAAATCCCCCTTCAAAAAATATCTTCAAATAAAAACCTGGAATTTAAGGAAAAGAAAAAACAAAATTACAGAATGTCTAAAATAGAATGAGTACAAAACACTAAAAAGCAGAAACTATAATATAGGTCAAAGTTGTCACTACAGGAAAATTTATAGCTTTAAATACTATACATCTAAATAAGAAAATATAAATTAAATGAATTAATTAGTAAAATAAAAAACACTAAAATAAAATGAATCTAATAAAATAGATAAGAAAAACTAATGAAGGTAGAAATTAATGTCACTTAGAACATTTGAAAAATTAGAACAGGTATCTTTTCTTCAGAAGGAACAATTAGGGGCATCTAGGTGGCTCAGCTGGTTAAGCATCTGACTTTGGTTCATGCCATGATCTCAGCGTCCTGGGATGGAACCCAACTGGGCTTCCAGCTCAGCCGGGAGTCTGCTTGTCCCTCTCCCTCCGACCCTTTCCCCACTCCTGCTCACAGGCTCTCCCTGTCTCTCTCAAATAAATAAATAAAATCTTTAAAAATAATTTAATACTTTTTTTTTTAAAAAAGAAGGAACATTTAACCCAGATAAGCCAACTGTAGTAGAGAGAATCGAGAAAGTTGTAAAATGACTGGCTTATATGATTTCAAATGTACTACCAACCAGATTTCCATGGAACAGATGTTTCTACTATTATTTAAACAGATCCAGAGCTTATGGAGATTAGAAAAAACTTTAAAACTTCAAACTTCATTGAAACAAACACCTGATAAAGATATAACCACAAGAAAACCCCAAATAAAAATTATGGGTCAATCACATTAATGATGATTGATGCAAAAATTCCATACTATAACCCCCCAAATGAGTATTTGACTAAATGACCCCATATACTTTATTCTTGGATAGACAAACTCCACATTGTAAAGATATTGACTCTCCTGTATGCATTTATAAATCTGACATAATACTCCCCCTCCTCAAAAGCAAGCAAACAAACAGTAAAACCCAAACATGACTTTGGGAGACTTCAGAGGTGATCCACAGATCAAGAGGAAAGATAAACACGTAAGAACAGGTATGATTTTGGGTGAGTGGGAAAGGGAGCAGAAATAAAAGGAATATTCACATCCTATCAGATGTGAAAACATAAACACATGATAAAGCTATGATATATAAACTAGTTGGTACTAGTGTTTATATGGATATGTATAAGTGAAAAGCTAGATATACTTCAGAAAGTGCTTCAATATAATTCAACTAATATTGTGAAAGTAACATTTTGTATCAGTTAGAAAGAGATGTTTTATTGGAATAAATCATGTTGGGACAACTAAACTGACACAGGAAAAAAATACCTTATTTCTAACTAAAATATTTTCAAGTGGGTCACAGTTTTAATGATTAAAATATAAATATAATCACAATTATTCTAGAAGGAACATGTCCTACTTTCTTTACAATCTTAGATTAAGAAACAGAGTCTCAGGGGCGCCTGGGTGGCACAGCAGTCAAGCGTCTGCCTTCGGCTCAGGGCGTGATCCCGGCGTTATGGGATCGAGCCCCACATCAGTCTCCTCCACTATGAGCCTGCTTCTTCCTCTCCCATTCCCCCTGCTTGTGTTCCCTCTCTCGCTGGCTGTCTCTATCTCTGTCAAATAAATAAATAAAATCTTTAAAAAAAAAAGAAAAAGAGAGTCTCAACAAGATACAGAGACAAAAAAACTGGAAGACTGATTAGTTTAATTGCATATTAATACTATGTAGACTACACAGTTTTTTCTATATACAATTTTTAAAGTTATAAATAAAAATGGTCACAATGCAAATAAAAAGTTAAAAACTATGATATTGTGGTAACTTATTTTAGCAAAAGAGATTTGACAGATAAATAAGAAAACAGCTAATAACTCAAGTATGTATCAAAGAATATGAATATGCACATTACAGGAAAAACTTGTGAATATATGAATAATGGATAATTTCATTCAAATTAAAGAAATGCACATAAATCAATAAGAATATATATATATATATATTTACCAATCCCATTGATAAAGGTAAAAAGTTTTATAATACATATTTTTAATAAAGGATAGAAGATGAAACAGGCATTCTCATACACTGTTTGTGGGAATGGATATGAAGTCAACATATTTGGAAAATCTGTATGTCTGTCTACATGTCCCCTATGAGGTACTAGTTAAATACATTATGGAATATTTATTCAATAGGATATTGTGGGATAACAAGCTAATAAAGAAAAAAAATTCATAACATAATGAGGGGCCAAACAACGAGAATGACTATGTATCTTAAGAGTGTACCTTATATGTATAGACAATTTCTAGAATCAGACACAAGAAACTTTTAAAATTAAAAGATATTTTGCATAAACGAAATTCAGAAATTTAAATACTACTAAAGGCTTATAAACAAAAGTAATCGTTCTCTGCCTCACTCCTCTTTACTTTTGGTATTGATCTTTAGTGACAACTACTTTTCAACAGCTTTAAAAACTTTTGCCATTTGCGACAACCTGGATGGACCTAGAGGGTATTATGCTACGTGAAATAAGTCAGAGAGAGAAAGACAAATAGCATATGATGATACTCATGTGGAATCTAAAAAGCAAAACAAATGAATAAATAAACAAAAAGCAGAATCAGACCGATGGAGAACAAAGTGGTGGTTGCCAGAGGAAAGGGGGTGGGTAGATGGGCAAAATGGGTGGAGGGGAGTGGGAGACACAGGCTTCCAAGTTATGGGATGCGAAGTCACTGGAATAACAGGTGCAGCATTAAGAATATAGTCAGTGATATTGTAATAATGTTGTATGGTGACAGATGGTACTTACACTTGGGGTGAGCATCCTTTAATGTATGTTGTACATCTGAAACTAATGTAACGTTATGTGTCAACTATACTCAAAAAAAGAAAAAAAGTCCTCCAGGTAGTTCCTTGTATTTCTTTAAATGATGTGATTTTATGGCTTCTTTTGATTTAGCTACTTTTCATGATATCTTTTGATTTCATTCTCTCATATTCCAATACAGGCCATTTATACCATCACTGCCTCTCACTTTCCTTTCTTTCAATATAGTCATGTCACTATATTTATTTTTCTACTGTAACCATGTAAATGTGAATAATTTATGTCTCCTTTTCTTGTCCCATTAATATAGATGGTATTTACTTTCCCACTTTACCTTGTCACTTGGCCCTGTCACTCCTCTCCACCTTCCATTCCCAAACACATCTATAATTTTAAGTTTTGACTGTTAATAAGGAAAGCAAGTGTATTTGATCTCATAACCACCCATCAACCACCTATCTTCTGAATTTCAACATGTTTGATAGAAAAGGCAAAAGCAATAAATAATGTTTATCTCATGGTGTCATGTGAAGCCAACTGGCTATTGTATTCCCTTCCTGACACAGTCAGCTTCGATCGTCCACATCTTCCTAGCCCATTCTCACAGATCTTATAGCTCTTTTTACTTGTTCTTGGATTTGCTGCCTGTCGATGTCAAGTTCTGACGTCTCAAGCATATTATGACACCGCTTAGATCCGCTTTAAGGAAGAACTTGCCTCAGCAGCTGGAAATGCTGCCAGCCCGCTGCCTTTCCCAGCGGACAGCACCGTCACACTCCCTCCTGTGCAGAGAGCAGCGCTGGCCAAGCGCACACTCCGGGGGGCTGGCGCTCCTCACGTGACCGATCCAGGCAGCAGAATAAAAGCCTTCCCGTTTTCCGCCCAAGAGAGAACAATTCAGACAGACAATACCAACCTCAGAGCCTCCCCAAGAGTCACTGAGGTTGTTTCTGACTCTGCATCAGAGCTCCCCTCCTCCTTCTACCCAATCCTGCTTCCTCCAACCCTTTCAAAAGGTATCCATCCCAAGGGCAGTCCCTAATAAAGATCCCTCACGCTAACTTCCATCTCGGAGTCTGCTTCCGGAAGAACTCAACCTGCTGTTTTCGCTTGACCGACACCTTGCCTGCGAACCTGGAGATTATGCCAATAAACGGGATGCCGCTACAAGCTAAAACCACTAGCTCTAAAAAGGAGTTCTCCAGGAGCTGTTTCCCAGTCATCCCACTTGTAGAAAACTGTCTTCCTAGAAACAAGTCCGAGTCTCACTCCCTTCACTCATTTTCTACTGGACAGCCCTATCTCTCTCTTTTTTAAAAAGATTTATTTATTTGAGAGAGAAAGAGAGCGCGCATGCACGTCCATGAGTTGGGGGAGGGGCAGAGGGAGGAGAGAGAGGATATCTCAAGCCGACTCCACACTGTGCATGAGCCTGACGCAGGGCTCGATTTCACGACCCTAAGATCAGGACTGGAGCTGAAACCAAGAGTCTGATGCTTAACTGACTATGCCACCCAGGCACCCCAGCCCTTATTTCTTAAGGGAGCCACATCTGGCTGCGATCTGAAACAGAAAGTCAAAAAGAGAATCTGGTTCATATGCGACCAAGACACGGTCGCCTTTTTTGTCCTGCCCCAACTCCTCTCCCAGTGCCTCCCCTGTTCACCACCCTGTCTGAAGAACCCTAGACAAAGATGTCTATCAACAACAGAGATCTATTTCTCACAGTTCTGGAAGCTGACCATCTGAGATCAGGGTGCCAGGATAGTTGGCTCTTGTTAGATCCCTCTTGTGGGTTGCAGATTGCTGTCTTTTTATTGAATCCTTACACAAAAGGTGAAAGAGCTCTCTGGGATCCCTTTTATAAGGCCCTAATTCCATTCATGAGGATGGAGCCCTCATGACCTAATTCTCTCTGTAATACCACCCCACTGGGCATGTGAATTTTGAGGGGACATAAATGTTCAGTTCATAACACTATTTACTTCCCTTTTCCTTAGTTGTATCTTTTTATAATTTTTAGGGTCACACAGAAAGGTTCCTTCTCCCACCTCTTCATCAGCTCCGGGTGGTCCGTTGTCCCGGGCCATCATCCAATCCATCCAGTGACAACAAATGCTAGCCTTGCTCTACATCCGCTGGGACTGGCCACTCTCTAGCCCTGTTGCACAGTCTCATCTGGAATTGAATCCACAATTTCTGGGTCTTCTCTTTTCCTCCTTGGTCGATTCCCCCATTTTTAGGAAAGATATCCTCCCGTGATTCCTTGCCTATCCAGTATAGTGTGTTTTGCTTGCTTGTTTTTTGCTTTGTTCTGTTTTCTCAGAATGGGATTTTGCTCTGGTTCCTCACCTAACTCCCATCCAAATGAGTCTCCTTGAAATTTGTTAAAGGCATTAATCTTCAGATGGACACCCTTCCATTCTTTAAAAATTTGCTCATGTATACTCCTTTCAACCCTCTTACTAATGTGTTGTGAGGGAAAAGGTGTCCACATGAATGTCTCTAGCTAGGAGACTTTGATCACTTTCAAGAGAGGGATACTTCCTTTTAGTTGCAATTCTTTGGAGTTGTTGGAAATTTTTACTGTGACAGCACAGTCTTTTATTTTTCAATAAAAGAAAACTACTTTGACAAATGGTAACAAACTTAATAAGCAACTACTGTGTACTAAGCACTGCTCTAGACAGTTTTTGAGGTTACAAGAGATTGAGCAAAATTCAGCACCAATTTATAATTCAAAAAAGAACTTGCTACTGAAACAGCACAGCAATTTCTGGATTTGTCACTCTATGTTAGACGTCTGTGGAAGCCTATGGATTTTTAGTATGCTTTAAAAGTACAGTGAAAACAATCTTTAGTTTCAGCAGCTGAAATTTCTTACACTCTCATAATGCGGTCTCTGAAATAATTTTTAACATTATGTAAAATCTGAATCAGCAGCTTAAGGGGAGCTCATTTCTGCCACATAAAACATTTTTCCCTTGTCCTATGTGTTTTAGAATAAGTTCAGCTATAAAATTATAGTCAGAGTCAAGCAAAATGGATGAGAAAACCTTCCAGGCTACTTTAGATATTAAATGAGAAAATAGTCAATTGATTTATCTCGTACAGTTCCTTAAACCCAATGCATGTTAAGACATAATGAGTTTTTACTCATTTTATATGCATTTAAAGCATATTTAAAAATACACAGATAATGCTTTCTGTAATTTTCACAATTTCCCTAATTTATAGGAAATTCACTCTCAATTTTAGATAAGTTTATATGTTTACATTCATTTTTCAAGTATAATAATAGAATGTTGAGGTGGCAGAGGAAATAAAGGCACTGACACTTTTTGAATGCTTTCTAGTTACCAAGCACCGTGAAGCTATTTTCTAGACTGCTGGTTCTCACGCTATGAAA
This sequence comes from Ursus americanus, assembly GCF_024610735.1. Classification (NCBI taxonomy): domain Eukaryota; kingdom Metazoa; phylum Chordata; class Mammalia; order Carnivora; family Ursidae; genus Ursus; species Ursus americanus. The sequence continues at coordinate 48,312,318 of NC_142135.1, forward strand.
TCAGAATACTAATATCTCATCTCTCAGGGTTCAGATGAGGACTAAGTATGTCTAACACACAGTCAGTATTCAGTCAGTGATGTGACTTCCCTTCATAGTCCCATCTTCATGGATTAACTGAAATGAGATTGGTCATATTTCTATAATGGAAACAGCTATTTCAAGGAAACAACTATGTATCAAGGCTGCCAATAGAGTCGCTGATTAATACTGCCTAATCAAATGAGAACCTCAATAATATCGGAAAGAAAGCTGTCTTGCACCCCTAGGAAGCAGCTCTTTAGATGCATGGTGTAAGTAAGAGGATATGAGGCTGGGTCCACAATCCAGGAATGAAAAACATTCTGGCACCTTTATATTTGGTGCAAATCCGTCTCATTGCAATAAGCAAAGTAAAGCAAAACAAGTAAAAAACAACTGACTTTGATTTTTAACTGAGCCCCACGCTTTGAGCAACTATGACAAAAAGGTAAATTATTTAACGTCATATCCAGCCTGTAGCATCATCTGAGATTTGGTGATATATATGTACATTAAGTCCTAACTATTGCTGGTTCTCGGTGATGGCTAAGATAAGAATAACTGAAATGGGATGCTGTTATCATACTGCTAATCTCTGACACATGCTTCCAACACAAGTCAAAGCACATCACTTCTAAGCTGAAATTCAGCACATTCATCATCTATTTCTTCATTCTCTAGGTCAACAAATATTTATTGAGGACCTACAATATGCCAGACACTGCATTAATATGGGTGAAACAAAATAGACTCCAAAAACCTCCCCCCAAAACAAAGCAAAATAAAAACCTACTCTCAAAGGGCTTATCTTTTAAAGGGTAACGATAATACGTATCATAAATAAGTAAACTATACAGTATGTTAGAACATGCAAGTTCTATGAAGATTAAAGTGGTGGGAGCATATGTGGTAGGTAGAAAATGGGGGAGTTGCTATTTTAATTTAATCAAAGAGGTCTCCACTAGGAGATGACATCTGAGCAAAGACCCGAAGTAGAAGACGAAGCAACCCATGAGGATTTCTGAAGGAAAAGCGTTCCAAGTATAGGAAATAGCAATTGCAAAGGCGACGTGGGAAAAGGGAACTTCCAGGAGAACAAGAAAGCTAGTGTGGCTGGAGCAGGATGAGCAAAGGGAAGGCAGAAGGAGATGAATCTGGGACAGGTGTGTGTGTGGCTCTACAGGGCATTTCAGGACTTTGGTCTCATCCTCAGTTTGCTTATATTTATGTATAGATAATTATTTTTATGGAAATATTCATAAAACCCTGTTGGCTAAAAAATATAAACTTTTTTGTTCTGTATCATTAAAAAAATAGTGGCAGGGAATTAAAAGCACCTGAAAAAGAGTCTCCTTTATTAATAAATTTTACGCAGGGATGAATTTTTTCTAAAGATAGCTTGTTATTAGCATGCAAAAATTTCTAATATTAACCTCTGGTACCCACCAACAAGTTTCATACCCTGCTTGTTTTTAGCATTGGCCTAATTGGTGTACACAGTGATATTTATGCAAATGTGTCATAGACACTAACTTGAACAGATGTTCCGATTTTCTTTTTTAAGGCACTGAAAGTAGAAACCACAATTTTTGCTTTCCATTGAATCGACGCAATGTCTGAATTCTGATTAAATAATCCTGGTTTCTTTGTGTGATCTAGAGTGACCATGTAATTTGTTACCTAAAGTAGGACATTTTGGAGGAGGGCAAATGCTAAATTGGAAGGGCATAAATCCGGTCTATTCCAAGCAATCAGAATATATGGACCCCAGAGATAGATCGAACAACAGTTTTGGAGTTAAGAAGATCGAGAATTGAATAACTCCCTTTATAGATTGAAACACACTACGTAGGCTGTTTTAGACCCATAAGGTGGAGTTATAAATCCTAGCACACTGTTGCTTGGGAGGATTTATTCAGATGAAAACACATGCAGGTCCAGTACAGAGCCATTACAGGGATGGGATCTAAGCAAACATGGGAGGTAGGAAGAATTATGTTCAATTATTAGAGAAGTCATTGAAAGGGGATTATTACAAAACTTTCCTGAGCTAAGTTACCCTAAGGCCGTAGCAGTACAGAACTATAGTTAACTCAGTGAGTATCGAAGTAACCAGCAGTGATTCTGGGCACACTGTGGCATACATAATAGTACCGTCCTTATTTCTTTAACTAAAATCATAATAATTGAAGTGATGGAATCATGAAACATGGTCTTACCACTATGAACAACGAACCTCCTAACAAAGAAAATCATTTTTAAGTTTTTAGGTAGCAGACTGACTTAAAATGGTAAGTTTTGATAACAAAAGTTTCTTTGGCAAAAAATTTAAAAATTTCCCCTCTTCTTAAAATTATAATACAATGCTGTATCTACTTGTAGAAACACATTGGACACCAAATTGTCTTACACTTTACGTTCCTATGGGTAATCACAGGAGACTGGAATCTTTATGGGACTAGGCTCTTGAGATTGAATACGTGTTCAATTTTCGTGTGAAATATAAATTTGAGGGTACTGGCAAAAGATTCTAAGATGCTTTCTACACAAAGACATTGAAATAGTCTCATTTTCTGAAATTAAAGGTATTCAGACCCTTTCTCTATGCTTTTCAATTACTTTAATCTAACCTACTTGTTTTTATTTCCCAAGCTTTATCCACAGAATATGACATTATGTCCCATCTCAATTACAATTGGCTCAACCCATTACCTACTTTGCTCCCCGAATTCACTTCAATGATTATCTTTATTTCATCTTATTACTAAAATGTCTATTTCTATTTTAACTATTTCACACACATTACACACATAGATATTCATAATTCAATTAAGTACATTAGATATATATTCAAATAATGTATGTAATTATTTTTACTAAATGAAAGATGTTTATCTTGTGATTATAAAACACTGGAATTGTTTTTTTTTCCTTCTGACTTATTTGAAATTCATACATTTAAATAGTTTTTGAAGAGATTTGTAAGTAATGTGAATCTAATATAAAGTTTTGGATTTTTCTTATGTTAATAATCCACCAAGTATGAAAAATGTGTACCATGGTCAGAAAAAAGGAAGAATCCTCACATAGAAAATGATCTTCAACAAACTCATTTTAGCTTTGCAGCGAGAACCTACCCTCTGGCACCATCTATTGACTGCACTGCTTTGCTTTCTAATCAAACCACATGCAAATTAGTAGTGAATGAATAAAACATAAACTTTTCTTCCTCATTTTTCATTAATGAAGAGTAGCCTGAGCCACTGACACTGACAGTCGTTGATGCATTCAGATATGTCAGTAAATTTAATGTGCACCCTTGGAATCTGATAGTGCTTTCTCATCACTAATGAGAACTTACTTTAATGTGTCTGCAGGAGTCCACCTCCACAGGTGCCCACCTCTACAGGTGATGTTCATGCTGAAAGGTCTAATCAGAGGCCAAAATAATCTTCTCCAGGATTAAATGGCTCTGTCAAATGTCTCTCTCTCTCCTTTTTTTTTTAAAGCATTTAAACTCGGCTGGAGAACCACAGACACAATTGTCTCTGGTGCTAACTTTGAACTTAGGCATTAAAAAGACAACCGTGTGACAAGCACCAGTTGGGTGCTATTATTTAGCTAGATATTTTGACATGGACCATTCAACTTAATACCATTAATAATATCCCTTCCCAAATTACAGATGAGGAAACTAAGTGCAAATGATTAAACATCTTACATTAGGCCCTCAACATTTTTCAGGTTTTTAATTCAAATTAAAAAAACTACAAGACACTTTTTCAGTCTTTCCCTAGCTTTGTTGCCTAAAATTTTTACCACCACCCACCCCCAACATTTCTTATCCTCTTTTACTGTTTAGTAATTATCACTATAATATATTCTGTTTATGTATCTTGTTTCTTGTCTCTCTCTCCACAGGATATTGGCGGCATGATATCAGAAATTTTAGCTGTTCTGTTCATGAGTATCATCCTAGCACTAGAACAGTGCCTGGCACAGAGTAGATGCTTAATAAACATCCCTTAATGAATGGAGGAGTAAATGAATGAATATCTAGTCAGTGGTGAAACTGGGATTTGAATCCAAGACTCTTTAAGTGCTCTTCCTATTGCTACAAGCTATGACACTTTAATCCTGCGCAAAACAAAAATATCTCCAAAATCTCATATTAACTTAAACCATATAAGGAACAAAGTTGTCTTTTCTTTCAACTCTTCCTGAATTAACTAGAGCAAGGAAACATTTAAAATGTTCCACTCATTTCTCCAATCTTCAATACATTTCTGCTAAATGACTTTCATGTACTAAGCACATGTTAGGAAAAGCTCCCTCTCTTTTCTGCCTTCAGTATAGATGTGTATGTGTAATTATATAAAATATCTGAAACTTTGGCAGGTCTCTACACTGCCTTCTTCAGGATGCAAGGAAGGAGATCCATAACTCAAAGGCGAGGACTTAATGGAGTATAGTTATAAAAAAGGTTCCTTTATTCATCTTTTTTTCCAGATGCTCCTAGGTGCTTATGATGAGAGCTCATGTACCTAATGAATTATGAGACAAAACAAGAGAGAGATAAATGTTTTCTCTTTTTCAATGAATGTAGTAACTAATTAGAAGCGACGATATAAGAAAAAAGAAACTGAAAACACAAGAAGACAAATTTTACAATCTCTGCTAGGTCACTTTAAAGAAACCCACAGCCTTACCCAGTTTATTTCCAGCAAGAGTGCTGCAGAATTTATTTCTTTGCGGATAAAAGGGAGGAACATAGCCCTTCACTAAGGAGATGGTATCATATGAGAAAGAAGATTCTAACCTAGTGTCAGTTATCACGGAATGAAGAACAGAGACAAATACCCGGATAGAAAAAAGGCAGTTAGAAGAAAGAACTTAACCTCCTTCTAAGGATCCAATAGATTTAGTAGAGATCGTTTATCTACACTTCACTTGGACGGAAGTCTGGATTTATGAAGAGGAGTAACGAGGACAGGACATCTTTATTCTCTGAATCAGATCATCTACATGCTTAGACAGCCTTGAGGAACATGCTTAACTGAGCCTCAGTATCTTCATCTTTAAAGTAGCATTAATGACAGCAAATCTAGTTCTCAAGGTTGCCAAGGAATTAATGATTTAATATATGTAAAGCACTTACAACAGTTTCAGCACATACTGCACAATGTAATGTCACTATTACGGTTTTTAGTAGTATTTATTTCATTGTTTCCTCTTTGCTTGAAATTAATCTTTGGTTTATTTTCTCAGTTGTTGTATTTACTCTACTTTTAAAAGTCATAAAAGGTATAAGATAAAGGATTGTCTGGAATTCCATATTAAAAGAGTTTAGTACTTCCCTAGAAGTGTGTACAGGATGACAGTGGAAATGCACAACAGGTTAAAGGGAAAGGTGAATATGAGGTAAGTTGTGTCCAACAAATCCTATCCTGCTTCCATACGAGATTATTTTACCAATACAAAATTGGAGATTCTGGCTTGTAGTTTTGTTATGGATGAACATCGTAAAACTCTTTATGAATACCAGCATTATATTGTGTGAAGAACACAAGGTATGGAGACAGATTTAGATCTGAATACCCCCCCCACTGTAATCATTACACAAGATAATTCTGTCCTTTCAAATACACCCACCTCTTATTACTGTGACCTTTTAACCTACTCTTTCCCCCCATATCCATGGTCTACTCCAGTCATCCTCATTTCTATCCTTCAAACATGCCAGACATGCTCACACCTCAGGACTGTTGTGCTGTTTCTTCTGCCTGAAATTTTTCTGTTCCCAAATCCCCATGAATAACTTCCTAATATCCTTCAAGGTTTGCTTAATATAATTTTCTCTTTAAAAATGTTGATCCTATTTCAGATCTTGAAGATCTATAGGTTTGGAAGACAATGATGGCTGCCTGAGTTTAAATCTCCCAGGCGCCTGGGTGGCTCAGTCAGTTAGGCATCTGCCTTCGGCTCGGGTCATGATCCCAGGGGTCTGGGATCGAGCCCCACATCAGGCTCCCTGCTCAGCGGGAAGCCTGCTTCTCCCTCTCCCTCTGCCCCTGCTTGTGTTCCCTCTCTTGCTGACTCTCTCTCTCTCTGTCAAATAAATACAAGAAAATCTTTTTAAAAAATAATAAAATAAATCTCCCTACTTACCCTCCCCTCAAAACCTATAAAACCAACGAGAGCAAATAAAACAGACAATCCACACTTTCAGCAGTAGTAGGAACTAGAAAATACAATAACCTTTACATTGTCCATAGGTAGAAGAAAAAAACATTCCAATAGCATTTCCGCACCTTCCCTGCAAACACATGGGTGCAGAGATAAAGACAGAGGAACTTTAAGAGACTCCATTAAAAAGAGTAGAGGAGTAAAGATGTCTGAGAGAAAACACAAATGAAGCCATCAGTAAAGACAGAAAGTTCAATACCAAATGCCAAAATACTGAACACAGGTCAGGACTTGGAAGTCCCTAGCACTGGGCTAAGGAAAAGTGAGTGGCATTGGAAATGACAGCTGCAGGGGGTCACTGCTTCTGGGGAGAAAGGAGGAGATCAGTAAAGATGGGGAGGCATAATATTTATATATGGACGTGCCGGAAAAAAGGAAACCAGAGGGGAAAGCTAAAGAAACAAAAGAAAAATACCCACAAATGTCTCTATTCACCACACTGTCATCAAAAACACAATTCATAAAAGAAGTTGCACAGCTTAGGGCAGAATTAGAACAAGTGCGCACTCTTATGAATGAGGGATACAGGAATAGAAAAGAGCACACTATATCCATACAAAAATATTATGAAAAATCAGTAAAAATGAATCAAAGCATTTCAGTTGATGAAAATTCTCTCCACAAAACCAAAAAAACTGAAGAGAATTATAACACAATACACCAAACTGAATTAAATATCCTCAAACACAACCTTGGAAATGATTTTAAGAAATTTTGAATTAGAATTATAAAAAATGAGAGCAGAAATGGATAAGAAGATGAAGAAATAAAATGAGAATTTACTGAACCCAGACAAGAAATAGAAGAAACATTAAATATCACAAACAAAGCCTAAATCACATGATGTCCAAGGCAGAATGGATTCTAAGGAAAAGTTATCAAGGGCCTTGATGAAAGAGATAATCAACCAGAAAGGATGAAAATGATATAAAAAAGGAAAATGCAAAGGGTCAGAAAGTGAAACAGAAGAGGAGTAAAGGACGTCCAACATTTGTATACCTACCTGGTGTCCTTGACTATGAAAATCAAAAACCATGGAATAGAACTCATATCTAAAACCATAATCCAAGAAAACACGCCAAAAAATAAAATAAGATCTGAATCTGCATATTGAAAGGGCCAAGTGAGTGTCCAGAAAAACTGAACTAGAACAAGCCAGTCCAAGATATATCTCGGCAAAACTCTTTGACTTTAAAGAAAAATATAACATCCTCAGTACTGCCAGGCAAAGAGACGACAGAGTACAAAGGCAGGAGACATAGACAGGCAATCAGACTTCTCAGAAATGAAATATAAAGCAAAGCCATACGAAGTGGCATTTTCAAGAAACAAATCCTGACAACAGCTAAGTTCTTCAAGTGTCAAAGCAATAGAAAAACAATTCTGAATGTTCAAAAACTCAGACAGTACATATGCTCTTCTGAAGGAATCTACTAGAGGATGCATTTCATCCAATCAAGTATTGACTAGAGAAACCCTTCCTTGTAAAAGGATTCATAGTATTTCACATTTTTAATTATAGGACTAAGACAAGACTGAGTCCTATAGATTTATAAAACTTAGGGTTTTTTTTTTTTTTTGAAGATTTTATTTATTTATTTATTTGAGAGAGAGAAAGAGAATGAGCAGGGGGGAGAAGCAGAGAGAGAGGGAGAAGCGGACTCCCTGTTGAGCAGGGAGCCTGATGCTGGGCTTGATCCCCAGACTCCGAGATCATGACCTGAGCCGAAGGTAGACACTTAACTGACTGAGCCACCCAGGTGCCCCCAGAACTTAGTTCTTAAACTCAAAGTCTTAGTCATAGGTAGAAGAATATACATAAACATGATATGTTCTGATGAATAAAAGAAAAAGAAAACAGAAGAGAGAAGAAAGTAGGATTAGTTCATTGACTATTGTATTGCACCTGTATTAGGTAGGAGTCGAAAGATTTAAAAAAAACTGACAGAAGAGATACTAAATGTTTATTTACCTACTTATTTTTTAAAGATTTTATTTATTTATTTGAGAGAGAGCACAAGCAGGGGGGTAGGGAGGAGCAGAGGGAGAGGGAGAAGCAGACTCCTCTCTTAGCAAGGAACCCAATGCAGGGCTCAATCCCAGGACCCTGAGATCATGAGCTGAGCCAAAGGCAGACACCTAACCAAGATACTAAATGTTTAAAAAAAGAGTAAAAAAAAAAAAATTAGGATCACTATGTAAGTATTAAAAAATGCGACCACCAGTACAAAAATAGAAATCTTTATCAACTATAGAACATATATAAGCAAATTAAGAAACAAACAACATCAAACAGAAAGGACACACAAGACAGGAAAAACACAGTAAACATAAGACAACGTAATATACATAGTAACTACAACAAAAGATACTATGACAGAATTGAGAGCCATCATATCATCATGTCACTGAATTTGTTTAGGGTATACTCATTAATTTCAAAAACAGATTTTTCAAATTGGTTGATAAGCAAAATCAAACTCTGTGCTGTATACAAGAGATATACCTTAAACACAGCAATTCAAAGACTAAAAACCAAAGGACTGTACAAGACAGGATGGAACCTAAGAATGCAGATAGTGCAACCCGATACCAGATAAAGTTCAATTCAAGCCAAAAACATTAAATGAGGAAAGAATAAACTTTATAGTGCTGAATTCCCCTGCTATTGCTCCAGCAATACAGATCTTCTTTACACTGATCTTTTTCCTTTTTCTGAAAAAATGAATGAACTTCTAATATGTAATTTACTCAATTAATATGTCTAATAATAACTGAATAAATTTATGACTAAGATGTCAGCCCATGAGAAAAAGAATTTTAGCTATCTTTTTAATTGGTATATGCCAAAGCTTTAGAATAAAGCCTAACACATAGTAAATGTTCAATAAATATTTGAGCATAAATAAATATTAAATGAATGAATAAATTTAATCAGTTTTTCTTACCTGTGAAATAGGAATAATAATGTCCTTGCAGGCTAGGTGTGAGAACAGGAGGAAATGCATATCTTCCAGCAAAGAGTCATCTGACACTTGCATACAGTTAATAATAACAATAGTAATAATAATAACAATAACAATGGTGATAGTTTCAAATCTAACTCCCGATGTCCTTAAATACTTAGGAATACTGGTTTGAAAAGAGCAAAACTTTTCCAGAGAAAATAAAAACTGAATTGATAGAGTCCTATCTGATTGTGGGTTTTAGATGAAATGTCTGCAATCTGATGCTCTAGCTTTCTCTGTGATATCCATTCCTCGATGTTCGAAGAACTTTTATATTGAGTAGTAGTAAAATTTAAGAAAGGCATAATACATCTTTGTTCAATAGAGTTTCAGTTACCATGGTACACATCATACATCTATTCCTGCCCTTCATTTACCAACTCATCACAAATTAAAATAATGAATTAATACAAGAAACACATGTGGTAAGCAACCATAAAATATACTAGTGACCAATATTGAGCCATATAGTTTTCCTTTAGCCTCAACCATTTCCCCATTTTTATTGTGTGTAAGTCTGTGAAAGAATAAGTTGTATACAACATTTCAGCATGTTTAGACATCAGTACATTTAGGACCCTCTGTAATGTGAATTAGTGCTAACTAGAGTAACAAGTGAAGCAATTAATACTTTGTCTCTTTCACATGGGAGAATCATAGACACACACAATTCTGGAACTTGAAGTATAGAAACCATTAATCTTGTAATTCAATTTTACCAGACATATCCATAGCTCTATGTATATTTTGGGGGGTATAGTTTGATTGTATTCCTATTTTAATTTTTAGATATGACACTAAACTCAAGCTTCACGTGGACAGAGACAAGCAATAGCAGAATTGCTAGAAAGTCAGCATATACAGTCATTGCATCTGGGTGAAAGGGTGAGAAATAAGCTGTGAGGATGTTTTTCTGAAAGGAACATAGATATTATCTTATCCTTAAATAGATTTGAAGATGCATTTTAATACTGCTATATATTTTTTCTGCTCCACACATTCCAAAAAATACATGCCCCTCTGGGTGAAGGATTTTCTTTGTGCAAAAGAAACCAATCTAAAAAGTAAGTGTGGAATAGCCCTGTTTGTCAACAAGATAAATACTTGCAAAAGATCCAAGATTCAGTGGGCAAAAAAAGGAGAGAAACATTTCGGTGACAATGAAAGGAGGAAGTGACGTGGCATTCTTGTGGGAACGTTTTACAGACGGGCTGGCCAGCTGGACGGAACACATGGTGATGCTGTGCTACCACAGAGCACCCAACTGACAGAACCAAGATGGCACAAGAGGAGAGATCCTTTAGGGTTTATTCTGGATACTTTGACTTTACGAATAAAATGTGTGTCTTTTCTTCTCTGGTACTAAAGCAACTTGCTTACATTTAACAAACTACAGGGGAAACGTGTATTTCCACTTTGAATCTATATGGTCTTGAAAGGAATTGCTGGTAAGGGTCATAATTTCAAATTTTAGGAGAGTACCTTGAAGAAATTTCCGAGCAAATGTCAGAATAATCCCTTTAGACAGTATTGTTAAAAAGGGACATGTTTCTTTGTGGATGTGTGCAAAATTAAATATCAATAATACATAATCCTAGTCAGTAAGAAAGAAGCAGTTCGTAAGAAGGTGTGTAATACTACAAGGCTCTCAGATGGACTTCTATTGGAAAAGTACACTCTACATTATAAAAAGAGGTCAAATAAACTGGGGAAAGTGGGATGGGGTGAAAGAACTGAAAAAAAAAATGGTACCTGAGAATCTCAAGTCAGGAACAAGCAGAAGTTCATAAAGCCAAACTGGTTTTAATTATGCTCAGAGTGAGAAAGCCAAAGATGCCATAAGCCCACACACAGATTGTGTCACGAGGCATTAAGTTAACTGTTGAGAATGAGAAAGTTTATTATCCAGTTCTTTATCTCGAGAAGAGAAGACTAAGAGTAACAGGAGCTAAAATTATTGAACACCTATATTTTAGGTATCATGCTAAGAGCCTTAAGTTGAATAAGGTCCCTCCTATATTTCAAGTGCCATTTTGTCCTCTTAGATCTAAAAAAAAAAAAAAAAAAACCAATGACCCTCAAATTATTCATATCCAAGGACAAGCTGACATAATTTCACTTTATATGAAAAGACCTATAGGTTTTTATTAACTTTATTTAAATCTCTCAACAGCATATGTAACTGCTACAAAGATGAATTTAATGTCAGTAGAACTGGAGTTTCCGCAATAAGGGAAGTGAGGATATCCTACCGCACTTGAAAGACTATACCCAGAAATGCTTAAAAAGAGATCACTGTGCCCATATAGCATATCCTGATAAAATTATCCAAGAAAACAAAACACCTGCAAACTTTGTCATGAAAAGAATAGCTCTTCTGTAAAAGTAGTATTTAGAGGGAATGACAGCCACTAAAAAAAATTGGAAAGGATGGAAAGCATAATATAATTGGATTTATCTTCTCCCAGCAAAGCATATCAATTAAATACTCTTTCGGGTTTTATTTTGTCTTCAGTAAATATTGATAATAACGTAACATACTTCCTCAGAATTGTTGGGAGAAGTAAATGAGAAAACATGTATAAAGCACTTAACATATTACTTAACTCTTTATAAATGTTCAACAAACACCACTCACAGTAAATAGGATGTAAACTTCAAAATGGCAGAAATCAGGGATCATGACTATTTCACCTACCCTTATACCATCATTATCTGGCAAACAGCAGGTTCTTCCTAACTACATGATTAATACAGAGATCTGGACTTTCTAGGGTCAAAAGTAAAACTGTAAATGTATTTATAGGGTTAAAAGCTTCAACTCAATAAGTGTGGTGGAACCAAACTAGAGGAACATAGTGGTATATACCATTTTCCCACCATCTGGGTATCAGAACAAATTCAAGAAAATTGGAGTGGTTATCAAATTTAACATGTTGACCTCCCCCAAACCTTGGAGTTCTCCACTCAATCTGTAAACTACTGCCCTATGGTTTCCTTCCTACCTCTTTGACCTTTCCTTCCAAATTTTTAATGAAGTGTTCACATTGTTTAAACTTTATTCCTAGGAGATTCCCTGTCTTCATGTTCTGCTTTATCTGGTGATGTCTGTATCTAATTCTATGACTTCCCCTATAATTTACATACTAATGACTCTAAAAACTTTATCTCAAGTCGATTCCTAGTTGGTGAATTCAATGTCTAATCAACTATCTACTAAATATGTAGTAAATAGTATGTAGCATGTACTAGAATATTACTTTAACCATTATCGATCTAAAACAAATATCTTCCAAGTATTGCTAAGCACTTCCAGGAACCGGGCATATGGTAATCCTCTTCTCATTTTATGCCACAATCTCAATTCCAGACTCAACAAAAAAATACAATCTCAAATTAGACAGAAGGCATTTTGGAATTCTTCCTAACTATTGCTATTCCCACTGTTCTTGCTGAATGCACAACTGAATTCTATGATGTTTCAACCAGCCTGGGTCTTGACGGCTGAATTTCCACAACATATAGAATATATCTTTCAATTATCTAGAAAACCATATTCAGTGAGGTTTTACCCACCTATTAAAAATCCTTTCTAAGTAGTTACAGAAGTCTTATTTTGGTAAAGAGGGCTTACAAACACATTCGAGAGTGTTCTCAGCTCAGAAGCACTGTGATGATCCTCTGCTCCTGGGTAAAGTCCGTGGTTCACTGTCATTGTCTGTGGTCCTCGTTTCTATAGCTGTTTGTCATGATGACTGCATTCATCTTAGCTGATGATGAATAATGTTATAGCTACAAAGGACTGTTTGTTCAAGGCATGCTCATCCTTGGTGATGTTTATTTCCATTCAACATGAACCCTTTGGAGTCTATTGACATGGAAGGAGTTAGTTGCTCTTCCACTGAAAGGCCCATCTTGCCATTCTTACTGCTACTCATTCTCTTATCATCCCTAACTACTGACATTTTATAAAGCTGTCGTTGAGTCTGCTCCAAGTGGTTCCCACTCACTCCTGAGTATAATTTATGGTCCCGGGACCTAGAAAGAACTGATGGTTGCCAGTGGAAACCTGATGACTAATTTATTAATCCCTTAATTTAATTTTACATTTTTACTAAGTAAGTCAGTACACTCTGACCTGAGTGCTGAGCTTCTTACAGAGTAAGTCATGGTCTTTATGAGAATTGTTTTCATTAGTACTTAGAGATGTTCCCCTTTTTTTCAGGTTCACGCCTGTGTTCTTCATGGCAAAGGCAGCTGAAAATGCGACAACTAGAAAAGTAAAATCTGTAGTGCAAACTTTTATTTGTTATTATTACCTATTATTATGGATGTCTTGTTTATTGTTGTATTCTCAGTGCCTTGCACATGGAAAGTGCTAGAAAATGTTGTGGTGAGTGAATAAATGTACTGAGTACATGAGGCTATGTTATGAGCCATAGAGAATATAAAATTGAGCACATGTTGTATTTTGGCTCCAGCAGCTCACGGTGTAATGGGGCAGACAAACATTTCATAAGTAGCTATAAATACTTAAGAAATGACAAATACTGGGGAATGACAGAGAGGGACAGATTTATTTAAATTGTGATATCTAAAAAGGCTTCGTGGAAGATATAGTGATTCAGCTGGGTTTCCAGTAATGCATTAAGGACTTTGAAAAGCAGATATGAAGACAGGGGGAGATAATGTTGCAGACAGAAGATGTTGGTCAAAAGCATGGAGACAGAAGGATAAATGAAGAGGCTATGTTTCGGGGCAGCATGTAAATTCTGTGTGATTACAGCATGTTATATTATTTATATATGTACTCTGATTTTAGTTTGGAAATCATGCACAAAAAAGATCTAATAATAAAAAAATTCTAATCTAATCTAGGTATTTTATTTTATTTTATTTTATTTTATTTTATTTTAGAGAGATAGTGCACACATGCACAAGTGGGGGGAGGGGCGGAGGGAGAGGGAGAAGCAGACTTCCCTGTGATTGAGGCGCTGAACTCGGGGCTCCACCCCAGGACCCAGAGATCATGAACTGAGCTGAAGGCACTTAACTGACTGAGCCACCCAAGCACCCCCAATCTAATCTAGTTGAATATTAAAAGTTGACACCAAGACTGGATCTTCATCTCATCTGCTGCCTTTACAACTACAACTATGTTGATGACTCCTAATTAATGAGGTATATTGCTTGGTAGGACCTGTGCTAAGTTATTTATATTCATTATATCATGTGATCATTAGTCAACCCTCCTTAGAATTCTATTTTGAAAACAAGGCTTAAAATAGTTAAGTAACTTGCCCCAAATCCAAACAATTATAAATGGGGGCAAGAGCCAATTCTGGGTTTGACTGATTGCAGTCTTTGACAGTTCTTTCTATAATGCCATGATGCCTCTATGTTAATAGTAACAACAGCTGAGATGCATACACACTCACCTGCCCTAATTTGGAATAATATGACCAATAAAGTTAGCATTTATTGAAAAATAAGTTGTTTGGTTTTCATTTTCCAAACATCATTTGAAATTTAATCTTTAGTTTGTATTGGCTCATTGCCTGTTTTTAAGTTCTTTGCCATCGTTGTTGTTGTTGTTGCTATTTTCTTGCTTTAAATATCATGATGTGTTACTATCCTCTCTTATCTCAAAAACAAATAACATTTTTACCAAAAAAAAAATTATCAATGAAATTAATCAAGGCCTTGTTTTATTTGTATAAATAAATACAAGGCCTTGTATTTCAGTCAAACATCAAGTACATTTTTAAATGCGATTTTTATTGAAACATCTATCTTTTGTATTTCAAATTGTGCGCCTAAAAATAAAGAGCAAGGAAAAAGAAAAAGGAAAGAAAGATGCAATTTCTACTTTATTTACCTGATGTGATAAGTAGTCATCCCCTAACATCCAAACTCTAGGGGTCATCAGCTTGCAATTTATCTAGCTATGAACTTCACTTCTGAAACAGGAGATTTTGAAGTAATACAAATACAGTTTATAGCATATGTCTAGAAAAGTGCATTAAAATGGAGAATCACTCAAGACTGAGTTTCTAGAATTCTAATAACCACTGTTAATATTCAGGAAAAAAGTCCAATTCTATCAGTTGTAGTGAAGAAATTAATTTATGCTATCTAAATCTATGGCTAAACTCTCCACAATTTTATGGCCAGAAGAAGTACATCCAATTGCAGTTACTATCATAAACATTTGTGAGATAGATATTTAAATTGAAATCTATTCCATTTTTAATGGAATTGTGATACACATGGCATGAAGACATTACAGAGTTGTGCTCTGAAAATAGGATCATATTGAGTCAGTTACTTATTCAAGGCCACAGGAGTATGTGTAGTGGAAATTCAATGTCACTGAGATAAAAACACTGTACATTCCTCTGGGAAAAGCTTTCCTTCATTCTTATTCAAAATAATGCTTGTTTGGAGATATTCATAAGGCTTTCCAAAAAACTATCTTCTAAATAGTCTCTGTGCAGTACTTTACAAAATAATAGCATTTAACATTGCTTTCAGCTAGAGTAAGTCAAGGTCACTACTATATTAGAATATAATAAATGTAAAGCTCAGATAGATAAAGAAAAGAGTAAATTGTGTGTTTATATATTATTATATATAATATACATATTATGTTATAGATGTATATGAATATGAATCCTACTGGATTTTCAGAAATCAAAAAAAATCAGTTGGAATTTGCTGAAATGCAGAGATGTTATAAAGACATTTATCTAATTTATCAACTTAGTGACACTATCAGTAAAGGAAATGGGGTGTGGGGATTATGATTTCATGCTGTCCTCTCATGATCACCAGTTTTCTTCTAGAATGTTCTAAAACCTTTTATGTCTTCTAGAATTTTACTTGGGATTAGTTCATCAGTCGGTTGTTTATGCCATAATTTTTTATTGTAGTAAGAACACACAACATGAGATCTATCCTCAACAAATTTTAAGTGTTCAATACAGTGTGGTTAACTATAAGCATAACACAGAACAACAGATCTCTAAAGCTTAATCATCTGTATAACTGAAACTTTATCCCATTGAATAGAAAATCCCATTTTCTCCTTCCCCCAACCCCTGGCAATAGCCATTCTACTCTGTACTTCAATGTTTCTGATTATTTTAAATTCTTCATCTTAGTAGAATTTTTCAGTATTTGACCTTCCATGATTTATTTCACTTAGCATAATGTCCTCCAGGTTCATCCATGTTCTCATATATGGCAGAATGTCCTTTTTTTAAAGGCTGAGTAATATTCCATTGCACGTATATGCCAAAATATCTTTATTGATTCATCCATCAATGGATATTTAAGTTGTTTCCACATCTTGACTATCATGAATAGTGCTGCAATCAACATGGGAATTCAAATATCTCTTTGAGATCTGGATTTAACTTCTTTTGGATAAATACCCAGGAGTGGGATTACTGGATCAGATGGTAGTTCTATTTTTAATTCTCTAAGGAACCTCCATATGTTTTCCATAGTGGCTGCACCATTTTACTTTCCCACCAATGATGTATAAGGGTTCCAATTTCTTCACATTTTCACCTATTCTTGTTACCTTCTGTTTGTATGATAACACCCATTCTAACAGATGTAAGGTGATATCTCACTGTGGCTTTGGTTTGCCATTTTCCTGATTAGTCATATCAAGTACATTTTCTTTAAAGATTTATGTATTTATTTTAGAGAGAGAGAGAGAGCAAGAAGGAGCAGGAGGGGCAGAGGGAGAGAGAATCTCAAGCAGGCCATGCTGAGCCTGGAGGTAGAGGCAGGGCTTGATCTCAGAACCCTAAGATCATGACCTGAGCTGAAGAGAAGAATTGGAAGCTCAACTGACTATGTCACCCAAGCACCCTTTGAATACTTTTTCATATATCTGTTGGCCATTTGTACGTCTTCTATTGAGAACTGCTTATTCAAGTCCTTTGCCCATGTTTGATCAGGTTATCTGTTCTGTTGTTGTTGTTGTTATTGATTTGAAGGAATTCCTTACATATTTTCCATATTAATCCTTATCAGATATATGATTTGCAATCTTTAGATTGTCTTTTTACTCTGTTGATGATTCCCTTTGTTATACAGAAGCTTTTAAATTTGATGTAGTCCCATTTGTTTATTTTTGCTATTCTTGCCTGTGTTATTGGTATCACAGTGAAGAAATCATTACCAAGGTTAATGTCATGAAGCTCCTAATATTTTCCTCTAAGGGCTTTACAGTTCCAGGTCTTATGTTTAAGTCTTTGATCCATTTTGAGTTCCATTTTGTGTATGGTGTAAGATAAAGACGAGGATCCAAAGTCATTCTTTTGCATATGGATTATCTAGTTGTCCCAACACTATTCATTGAAGAGACTATTTTTAGAATTGTGTGTTCTTAGAATCCTTGTTGAAGATAAATCGACCATATATGTATGGGTTTATGTCTAGATTCTCTCTTCTGTACCATTGGTCTACATTGTCTGTCTTCCTGCCAGTTGCATGTCTATACCCTAACAAGAAACTATCTAAAAACAAAATTAAGAAAGCAATCCCATTTATAAAGTGTCAAAAAGAATAAAATACGTAGAATAAACTTGTGAAATAGTGAAAGACTTATACCCTGAAAACTATAGAACGCTGATGAAAGAAATTAAAGACAACACAAATAAATGGAAAGGCATCCCATGCTAATGGATTGGAAGAGTTAATATTGTCAAAATGTCCATACTGCCCAAAGCAATTTACAAATGCAATGTGATACCTATTAAAATCCCAATGCTATTTTTTACACAAATAGAAAAAGTCTAAAATTCATTTACAACCACAAAGGACCCCAAATAGCCAGAACAGTCTTGAGAAAGAAAAACTGAGTTCCTTATTTCAAAATATATTATAAAACTACAGCAACTAAAACAGTATGCAGTCAAATGCCATTTGAGCTAATCGATAATACAAACATTTATTCAAATAAAACTTCTGCCCTTTTATCTCTCTCTTCACCTTCTGGCACTCCTAAACATAAATATTATTACATTTAACCAAGTCACTGAGTTCTCTAAGTCTACCTTTGTGGTCCATTACTTTCCTTTCCCTCTTTTTTTCATCTTCATTACTTTCACAGTTTTATCTTCTATATCACTGATTTGCTCCTCTACTTCATCCATCTTCTTTTTTTTAAAGATTTTATTTATTTATTTGACAGAGAGAGAGAGCACAAGCAGGGGGAGTGGAAGAGGGAGAAGGAGAAGCAGGCCGCCAGCTGGACATGGAGCCCAATGTGGGGCTTGATCCCAGGACCCTGGGATAATGATCCGAGCTGAAGGCAGACACTTAACCAAATGAGTCACCCAGGAGCCCCTCCATCCTTGTTTTTATGCACTCCATTTGTGTTTGCATCTTGGTTATAGCATTTTTAATTTCAGCCTGACTAGATTTTAGTTCTTCTATCTCTGTAGTAAGGGATTTCCTAGTGTCTTTTATGTGTTTTCAAGCCCAGCTAGTATCCTTATGATTGTTGTTTTAAATTCTAGTTCAGATATCTTACTTATGTCTGTATTGATTAAATCTGGGGCTATGAGTTCTACCTCATGTTCTTTCTTTTGGACTGAATTCCTCCATCTTGTCATTTTGTCCAGAAAAGAAAAGAAGAGAGAGAAAAAAGAACAAACAAAAAAACCCCAAACAACTAAAAAACAAACAAAAAACAAAAAGAAAGCAAAAAACAAAGAAAAAGAATAAAACCAAAAAGCTGAGAAAAACAAAAATACAAAACAAGGAAACCAAAAAAATAACTCGATCTTGGCTGTGTTTTGGTCTGTTTGTTAAAAGAATATAGATCCCAAAATAAAAATATAAAATAAAATAAAAGTAGAAAAAATTAAAATATATGAAAAATACATACAAAGATTAAAAATAATAATAAAAAATTTTAAAAGAGAGTTGGAAAATATAAGAAAATAACTGAAAAAGTAATAAAAATAAAAGAAATAAAGGATAAAAGTAAAAAGGAAGCTCAATTCTTTTTCCCTTAGAGCTAAAGCTTTGCAGTACTCTATGATCAATAAACTTGGAGCGAGCTAGATGTTTACACTGGTCTTCTGGGGGAGGGGTCTGCTGTGCTGATTTTCAGGCTTACTTGTTTCAGTGGAAATGCTTCTCAGGGTGTAGGGGGATGGGGCTTGGTGTACAGGCCACCAGGCCAGATTTTGATCTGAAGGTTCTCGGCGCCTGCTCTCTAGCCTCCGAGCTGAAGTTCTCACCCCCTACTCTTCAGTGAGCCCTCACAGAAAAGCAATCAATCACCTTATTTGTTTTCCCGTTTCTGTCTGCATCCTGCGTTCACCCTACCCAAGTTGGAGGCTTTTTACCTCAGGCACATGACTGAGTTTCAAAACTCCAAATTTCAGGGAGCCCCATGGTGTGGACCCACACTGATCCTCTCTGGGGGGCAGTCTTGCCAGGCTTGCCTGACGGTCCCTGGAAAGCAGCCCAATGATCCCACAGAGGTTTGCAGTTTACAGCAGAAAGCTGGCACCAAGACCCACTGCTCTCAGCCGGCTTTCTGGCTCTTATGTCTGGGAAAAATGCAGCGCCTTGGTGCCACCCATTCTTCCTGCGACCCAGGGGATCCTTAGACCACCCTGTTACTCCTGGGATTCTTCTTCTTCTTATGTTCAGTTAGCCAACATACAGTACATTATTAGTTTTTGATATAGTGTTCAACCACTCATTAGTTGCATATAACACCCAGTGCTCATTACAACACATCCCCTCCTTAATACCCATCACCGGGGTACCTCATCACACCCCCCCACTCCCTTCTGTGACCCTCAGTTTGTTTCCCGGAATCCAGAATCTCTCATGGTTTATCTCCCTCTCCCTCTCTAATTTCTTCCCATTCAGTTTTACCTCCCTTTCCCTATGGTCGTCCCTGCTATTCCTTATGTTCCACATATGAGTGAAACCATATGATAATTGTCTTTCTCTGTTTGGCCTATTTCACTTAGCCTAATCCCTTCCAGTTCCATCCATGCTGATGCAAATGGTAGGGATCCATCCTTTTTTGATGGCTGAGTAATATTCCATTGTATATATGGACCACATCTTTATCCATTCATCTGTTGAAGGACATCTTGGCTCCTTACACAGTTTGGCTATTGTGGACATTGCTGCTATGAATATTGGGGTGCACGTGCCCCTTCTTTTCACTACATTTGTATTTTTGGGATAGATACCTAGTAGTGTAATTGCTGGGTCATAGGATAGCTCTATTTTTAACATCTTGAGGAACTTCCATACTGTTTTCCAGAGTAGCTGTACCACCTTGTGTTCCCAGCAACAGTGTAGAAGGGTTCCCCTTTCTTCACATCCTTGCCAACATTTGTTGACTCCTGGGATTTGGCCCCTCTTCACCACCTGAGTACTTCAACATCATAGAGGCCATGCATGAAAGACCCACAGCTAATATCATCTTCAATGGGGGAAATACCGAGAGTCTTTCCCCTATAGTCAGGAACAAGACAAGGATGTCTTCTCTGACCATTACTATTTAACATAGTATAAGTTTTACATCAGCAATCAGACAACAAAAAGAAATAAAAGGCAGCCAAACTGGCAAGGAAGAAGTTAAACTTTCACTATTTGCAGACAACATGATATGTTATGTAGAAAACTTGAAAGATTCCACCAAAAAATTGCTAGAACTCATACATGAATTCATCAAAGTTGCAGGATATAAAATCAATGTGCAGAAATCTGGTGCATTTCTATACACCAATAATGAAGCAGCAGAAAAAAGAAATCAAGGAATCTATCCCCCATTTGCAATTGCACCAAAAACAGTAATACCTAGGAATAAATCTAACTAAAGAAGTAAAAGATCTATACTCTGAAAACTATAGAACACTTATGAAAGAAATTGAAGAGGACACAAAGAAATGGAAAAGCATTCCATGCTCACGGATCAGAAGAACAAATATTGTTAAAATGTCTATAATACCCAAAGCAATATACACGTTTAATGCAATCCCCATCAAAATACCACCAGCATTTTTCACAGAGCTAGAACAAACAATTCTAAAATTGGTATGGAACCACAAAAGACCCTGAAAAGTCAAAACAATTCTGAAAAAGAAAAACAGTGCTCACTTTGGCAGCACATATATTAAAATTGAAAAAGAAAATCAAAACTGGAGGCATCACGATTCCAGATTTCAAGTTATATTGCAAAGCTGCAGTCATCAAGGCAGTACGGTACTGGCATAAAAACAGACATATAGATCAATGGAACAGAGCAGAGAACCCAGAAATGGACCCACAACTATATGGTCAACTGATCTTTGACAAAGCAGGAAAGAATATCCAATGGAAAAAAGACAGTCTCTTCAACAAATGGTGTTGGGAAAACAAGACAGCAATATGCAGAAGAATGAAACTGGACCACTTTCTTACACCTAACACAAATTCAAAATGGATGAAAGACCTAAATGTGAGACAGGAAACCATCAAAATCCTAGAGAACACAGGCAGCAACCTCTTTGACCTTGGCTGTAGAAACTTCTTACTAGACATGTCTCCTGAAGCAAGGGAACCAAAGCAAAAATGAACTACTGGGACTTCATCAAGATAGAATGCTTCTGCAGAGCAAAGGAAATCAGCAAAACTAAAAGGCAGCCTATGGAATGGGAGAAGATATCTGCAAATGACATATCTGATAAAGGGTTAGTATTCAAAGTCTCTATGGAACTTATCAAACTCAACACCCAAAAAACAAACAACCCAGTTGAAAAACGGGCAGAACACATGAATAGACATTTTTCCAAAGACATCCAGATGGCTAACAGACACATGAAAAGATGCTCAACGTCACTCTTCATCAGGGAAATACAAATCTTAACTACAATGACATACCACCTCACACCAGTCAGGATGGCTAAAATTAACAACGTGAGGAACAACAGGAGTTGGTGAGGATGCAGAGAAAGGGGAATCCTCTTGCTCTGTTGATGGGAATGTGAACTGGTGCAGCCACTCTAGAGAACAGTCCTCAAAATGTTAAAAATAGGGTTGCCTGGGTGGCTCAGTCAGTTAAGTGTCTTCCTTCAGTTCAGGTCATGATCCCAGGGTCCTGGGATTGAGTCCTGCATTGGGCTCCTTGCTCAGCAGGGAGCTTGCTTCTCTCTGCCTGCAGCTCCCTTTGCTTGTGCTCTCTCTCAAATAAATAAATAAATAACATCTTTTAAAAAATGTTAAAAATACAACTACCCTACCTACAATCCAGCAACTACACTATTAGATATTTACCCAAAAGACAAAAAAATACAGATTCAAAGGGATACATGCACCCTGATGTTCATAACAGCATCGTCAACAACAGCCAAACTGTGGAGAGAGCCCAAATGTCCACTGACTGATGAATGGATAAAGAAGATGTGGTTGTGTGTGTATACACACACACATACACACACACACACAAAAGAACGAAATCTTGCCATTTGCAATGACATGGATGGAACTAGAGTGTATTATACTAAGTGAAATAAGTCAGTCAAAGACAAATGCCATATGATCTCACTCATATGTGGAATTTAAGAAAGAAAGAAGATGAACATATGGGAAGGCAGAAAAGAAAAAAAGGAGAGAGGGAAACCAGCCATAAGAGACTCATTATGATAGAGAACAAACTCACTGTTGATGGAGGGAGGTGGGTGGGGGATGGGCTAGATGGGTGATGGGTAGGTATTAAAGAGGGCACTTGTGATGAGCACTAGGTGTTGTATGTACATGGTGAATCACTGAATTCTATTCCAGAAACCAATATTGCACTGTATGTTCACTACCTAAAATTTAAATTAAAACAAAAAACCAAAAGAACCCACACTTATGTTTCAGTCTTCTAATTCTATCTAAAACTCCTTGATTTTTTTAAAAAGTCTAATCTCATGTGCAAGTTTTTCTTCCTGCATTATAGAATTTAATTCTTTTCAAATGCAGATGGATTTATTAAAATATTTAGTTGTTTCTGATAATATTTGGAGTTCTGCTCTCCTTCACAAATGCATGCAGTATCTATGATGCAGCAGCCACTGAACTAGGCACTGGGAATACAGAAAATCTCACTGTCATTTAACACTTTCCAGTTTTTTGTTATACACGCTATACATACTGTTCTGTTCTATGAGCTTAGTTTTCTGAGAAATATAAACAAAACATTTTTACATCCTAATGACAATTTTATTGTTTGCTTAGGTTGCCCTCATGAATGTTCTGGAATTTGTTTAAGAAATCTGCTAGTAATTTCTCTTTGCGCCAGATACTTCTGTATTTGTATGTGCCAGATATTCTTTACGTTCCCCCCCTCCACCATTTTGCTGGATTTTAGCTTCGATTGTTGTAAATAGGGTGATCAAACCATCAATTATTCTTCTTTGACATAGTGTTTTTTAAATGCTGTGGGGCTAGACTGAGGAAACACTTCTAATCTGTTTATTTTGTCAAGTTGGATCTACATCTGTCCTCGAGAGGTGCTACTTGCCTTTGTCTTCCTTTACATGCTGCTGAATGAGGATGCTGTGTCTGGTGCTATGCAGTCATTTTGCAACTATGAGGAACAAACCAAGAACAAGTAGTCACTCCTTGGAAGATAATCTTTCTGAAAACATCATCTGTTCCTGAATTTTAACTGAGACTAAGAAGTTAATGGGAACTAGTCTTAAATGCCTTGTACCAAGTATGCTTCGTGGGCCAGTGCCACATTGCTATTTGACAACACTGAGTCCATGAGTCTAATTGTATAAGGGGCAATCATAAATCCACCCTCCTACATCATCTGCAGCAGTATCTTTTCTTTCTTTCTTTTCTTTTCTTTTTTTTTTTTTGTTTACTATATATGAGAAAAAAATTTAATCTCTGTATGTACTTGTTTTCTACTGATGCAAAAACAAATTGCCAAACATTTAGTGGTTTAAAACAATGCAGATTTAGTATCTCCCACTTCTGTAGGTCAGAAGTCCAGGTGAGCCAGGCTGGCTCCTCCGCTCCAGGTTTCACAAGGCTGAAATCAGGGTGTCAGCCGGCCTCGGCTCAGGGAGCAAATCTGCTTCCAGGCTCACCCAGATCGTTCCTGGAATCCAGCTGCTTGTAGTTGTAGGGCTGAGGTCCCATTCCTTGGGAACTGCTGTCAGTTGGGAGCCTCTCTCAGCTTCTTAAAACCTCCTGCCTTCCTCATTTGCATTCTTTGTATTCAAACCACCAATAGGGCCTGGAGCCCTTCTCCCACTTCAGGCCTCTCTGACCTCCCCTTCTGTTGGATCTGGGCTTCCTCCATCCACCGAGAGTTCCCCACTTTTAACAGCTCGGGTAATTAAAGAGCACCCACGAGGCTATTCCAGGGTAATAACGAACTTAAATTACATTTGCAAAAACCCTTTGCCATGATTCCCAGTAACTGATTCACAGGTTCTGGAAACTAGGATGTAGACATCTTATGGAGTCACTTTCCCTATCACACCATCTATGAAAGGTATTTTGTAAACCCAAAAATGTTCAATGTTCCCCTTGAGCAGTCCCTTGACTTGGCATGGAATAAATTTTAACTCAGTAACTTTAGCAGACAATTTGAAAGTATTCAAAAAAAATGAAGCATGGCAATCTTTTATGACTGACCAGTACTCAGATGTCAAAGGTCCAAACAGGTCAGTGACTATTAGTCCTTCAAACAGCAATGTTATATTGTACATTAGTTCCAAGGTCATATTTATGATGATGGAGTAAGTTAACAAAATAGAATTTAATGTAACTTGTAAGTTAGATACTATTAAATAACAAGGAGAGCCTACTATTTTATGTGAATTCTTTCATTAAAAAGATCTTTTTCTTAAATTAGAAAAAAAAGAACTCTGCTATTATTGAGGTTTGTTAGGTCTCATTTTTTATATCATAAAAATGTTGCAATGAACATCCTTGTATGCTTGCTTATTTTCTGAGAATGGATGCCCAGAAATAGTTTCCAGCCTAAGCATATGCACGTTTTTGAAATATTTTTCCCACACTCTCATAATTATGTTCTCTTTAATATTTTCCAATATGTAGGTAAAATACTGTAGTTCATTTTTATTTCTATCCACTCAAACATTTATTGAGAATCTACTATCTAACAGGGGTGAACAAAATAGATGGAAATCCCTGCCTCCAAAGAGCATACTCACTAATAAAGCATGACAGACAATAGTAAAATACATGTTACATAGTATTAGAAGGTGATATGAGCTACAGAGAAAAACCGGGGAAGGGATTTAGAGGATTTTATTTTAATAACAGTCTAGATTTTTTCTGTGGTCATCTCCAATATATTATAATTCTGAGCCAAAGTCCGAAACATAATCAAATACTCTGCTTTTCGTGGACTCAATCAGGAATTGGGTAATAGAGATGTCTATAATTGCAATTATATTTTATATATATGCCAGTTACATGATCTCAGAAAATTATCTTCCATATTTCTCTTACTGGCCACTCCACTGAAATGGGATCTTTCACCATTAATATTTTTGTTTTTCTCTCTGTTTTTTGCCAAATGTCCTTCATCTATCTTTCAATCTGAGATGGTGTATTCTCAAGCAAAATGCTATGTCTTTTCCCGTAGGCGTCTCTCTCTCCTCGTCTTCTCACCTGGGGTTTTCTTTGCACCTTAACCAAATGAACCCCCCCGCAGCTGTCCATCCCAACACATCTGTCAATAAAATTTCATAACCTCGCCTGTCACTTTCCATGGTGATTTTTTTTCAGAATCTAACTGCCATGTGGGCTGATATAAAAAAAGGATACCTACTCACTTTTTTAGTGAATATTAATAATTACCTATTATGTAGGATTTAAATGTTGTAGTGAGCAAACGCCATTCGCCTACCTTCAAAAGCATTTATATTATGACTAGGGATGAAGACAAACAAATGCCAACAAATTAGGATGTACTATAAAATAATTATGTCTGGGGAGATCACAGTGTGTTCTCAGGAAGGCTGTTCTAAGGAGGTATTACTTAATTTGAAACTTGAAAGATGAGCGAGAGCCATGGAGAATGCATCCTAGTACATGCTGTGCTGGAAGCAAACACTCCGAGCTGAGCAGACGCATAAAGGCTGGTGGCTATAAAATGAGACCAGGAAACAGAGACTTGAGGTAAAGGGGAGGTTAAGTACCAATTAAACCATACTTAGTAGGTTAGCAGTTAAAGTTTTATTTTGTATCCAACAGTCATTGAAGGGTTTTACACACTAGGTGACATCATGTTTATTTATATTTTTGTAAGATTACTTTGAGGTTCTAGAGAACAGACTGAAAGATGGGGAAGAAAGAAAGACATGGTACCAGTTAGAAGGCTAATAGCACAGTCTGAACTGGGAAACGGCAGAATGGATTAGCTACTGGGAATGGAGAGAGAAAGAAGTTGTTTCATTTGAAACAGGATTGGCAAGGTATGTTAATGGACTGGAGAGGGTGTGGGTGTTCAAGAGAAAGGGGAGTCAGGTTTCTGACTTGAACAAATGACAGGATGGATGACTGCACCATGATTCAATTTTAGCTGTAATATTGGAGCTTATGGAAGAGGTCTCTGCTAGGGAAATAAAACTGTACTTACCAGAATACAAAGTCAGAAGTGAAGGAGACAGGGAAAAGGAACTGAGAAAGAGGGGCCTGAAGTGTAGCAGGAAACCTAGGAGAACACAATATTTCAGGAAGAAAGAAATGTTATGTGTGTCAATGAGAGACTCTGTGAGGAAAAATTAAAAATTGTCCACTAAGTTGTCAATCTGGCCAGTCGATGAATTCAACAAGGCTTTTGTTTTTGTTTTTTTCCTTGGGGGGGGGGGAGGGGATGGAACTAGGTGACAGGTTAAGAATGAAAGAATGCATTACCACGGAGTCTTCCCGGAATCAATGCCTTAGTACAGAGGTCACTTATGAGAGGAATATCAGACACCTGAATTCTGAACAGAGAACTGGAAAAGCATGACGGTCTAGGAGAGGGATTATTCCAAAAGAATTGTACCACCTAATGAGAAAAAAAAAAATGGGATCTTTGAACTGAAGAGAGGAATGCTAAATTTTAAGATTTCAGAGCCCTTTTTTACGTCATCCAATCCAGTAGAGAAGTGATAGGAATCATCCTTCTATTGCTGCAATAATTTAAAAACATTGTAACATACTTAGGATATCAAATTGAAGATACATTGTTAAAGAACAAGGGCATACAATGGGTAAATACATAAGGTGAAAGGAGGTAATCGTGCCAATTTCCACTTTTTCCAGAATCTGTCAGGTGTTTAAATTTTCCCTGGGATTTGAATAGGGATTTGAATGGTCCTTCAGCATCACATGAAATAAAGCCTGTGAAACCACAGAAAACTGTAAGGTGTTCTGCAATAGCAGCAACTATATTATTTTATCTTATTTTTTTTAAGATTTTATTTATTTATTTGACAGAGAGAGCACAAGCAGGGGGAGGGCAGGCAGAGGGAGAAAGAGACTACCCCCCCACCCCCAGCAGGAAGCCCAATTTGGGACTTGATCTCAGGACCCTGGGATCATGACCTGAGCCGAAGGCAGACACTTAAAGGACTGAGCCACCCAGCACCCCAATATTATTTTATTCTAAAAAATCATTGATCTAAGGTCAAAGGCTGATAACTCTGGTACTATATATTAAAACTTGACAGAAACATACGTATAATAACTTGATAATAGTTATCTCCTATTTTAAATACATTCAAAACTTGATTCAGACTTTCAAAGTTTGTATTAAATCAGTCATTATTAAACAGTATTATGTTCTCAAGAAGTTATATCTTTATGCTTTTTTTCAGGGTCTTTTAAAGGAATTACTAAAATCATTATTCCTGAATTCTTATTTTTCAGCAATCTCAAATTTCATCTGAAATAATCTGTGGCTGGTTATGAATACTCACTGAATTTCATTTTCCCTGACAAACAGAACCTAAATTTTTCAGAGGACTATTCTAGGAGTTTAAATGTCTTTAATACATTGAATATTTACTTGGATGATTTTTTGAAAGAAAAATCAGAATGAGGAAATGTGAAGAAAGGACTCCATCGTGTGGCCAGAAGCTAATAATACAACAGCAGTTGAGAATGGGAGTTAACTTTCTATGTTCTTTAGACTTCAGAATTGTACTGACCAATCATTCAGGGGGTAAAACAAGGCAAAATTAGCATCATGTAGGCACACGGACGCAGCTGTCCTGTACCACATGCTGGAATTCCCACATGCAGCTCTCCAGCAGAATGTTCAACATTAACTTCTTTTCTGCGCTCATGTGTTCGGTAGCTTAAGTGAATGACAAAAACCTTCCAAGAGCTGTTTGCAATCTTTTGATTCCAGGTTCTCACCTCACACTCTCTCCGTAATGCACTCAAGATGATAATTCTCTTCCCATACTTTTCTAAAAGAACTATCAAGGTCAACAATGATCTCAATATTAAGAGCATAGAATCGAATTCTGCTTACTATTGGTGACTTATCCCTGGGCGGTAGGGAGACCTAAGGAGTGAAATCTTTTTCAGAATACTAATTTAGGATATTAAGAACTACAAGGGCTGACTATGCTTGAAGTGTGAGGACATGGTCCACAGACTGAAATAATGCATAGTAACAATTTACATAAAGAGTTTATTAAATTCTTCACCAAGATAAAAACTAATAATAAACTTAAGGGTTTATTACTTTCACAAAAACACCTATCCTCACAACCAAACTTCCCTTACAGAGCAAGGAATGCCTTTTAAAATTGAATATGGGTAGTAGTTATTATTTCATGTGGTTAACTAGCTAAAAATAATGTTTCATTGGCACATTAGTTCCTTATTAATGAACAACCTGCTACCATGAAGGTTTAACCGATAAATAAAAGAACAAATCTAACATCATGTCATAGTTGAGGAATGGAACTGAACGAATATTTGAAGACAAATAAAACAAAGAGCAAGTTCTTGTTTCAAAGCCACACTTAAATTTCTGTCCGAGCTATCACCATTATCATTTGTTTGTGAAAACTCTGCATATAGTAATTGACTTTTAGTTAGCCATAAGTATCTTGAATTTTTAAGCATATGTGTATATACCACACCTTAAAAGAAGGGATATCCACTTAAAATCTTACATGACTACATCAGAAAACTGAAAAGAAGTGTCTATCTATGTTTATTTTTCAGAAGACTTCAGATCTTACACTAATAAATTTACTTAGAGTTTTTTCCACACAGGTAATATCTTGGGATGTATACCTCAAATCTTATGACTTGAAACATGGATGTCTACTTTTTTTTTTTTAGTGATTTATTTATTTGAGAGAGAGAGAGTGCATGAGTGGGGGGAGGGGCAGAGGGAGAGAATCTTCAAGCAGACTCCCTGCTGAGGGCAGAGCCCAAGACAGGACTTGATCTCATGACCTGTGAGATCATGGCCTGAGCCAAAATCAAGAGTTAAAGGCTCAACTGACTGAGCCACCCAGGCACCCCATGGATGTCTACTTTTCAAACGAAAAAGCATTTCTGCTTCCTTTTGTCCCCATTATTTTGTACATGGACTTATCATGACCCACAGGACTTTATGTTGGGAGGGTCTATATACCACATTGGTGTTTTGATCTTTCCCATAGGACAGTAAGGAAATTAGGGATTTATTTAATGGCCTTTAAAAGGGATTTCTCTAGAAAAATTATACTAATGCACATGAGACTCTGTTGAGCATATGACCTGACCCCTGGACATATTAACTCTAAGGACACTCTTCTTCTCCCCACATTTGTTATAGCCAATTTTTCTAGAAAATGACTATAAATCAGCTTAAAGTTCAATGGCCCCGATTAGGTTCTAAAATTTTCAAAGCCTGGAACATAGTCTGGCCCAATAAATAATGAATGTTCATGCCTGAGACTGAATTCTGGGCTCAAGGAAAATCATTCTTGGGATTTATTTGACATTACCAATACAACAAATATTTCTCTATTCCTCCTGGAATAAATTTTGAACAAGCCCTTCCTGCTGAAATATAACTTGAAATAAGCTTTCCCTTGCTTCTCTCTAGGTGATTACCACCCACTGTTCTCTCTGCTTTGTGGCATCAAACACATCCTTCCTCTCATTCTTAGAGAGGGAAAGCTCCAATTTTCACACACTACTACTTTTACCTTGAATTGTTCTGTCCAAATTCTATTATTGATGCAATAACATTAATTCACTGTGGCTTCTCCTGATTAATTCTATGCATTTGAGGTTTTAACTCAAACATTTAAATTAAATTATTGATGTTATTAAGTATAATTATGAAGCTACAACTTCAGGAATAGCATAGAGCTATGGGTAGAGAAGCTTCTGCCAAGGGATGGAAGATAATCTCATAGAAAAGAAACTTGAAAATAAAGGCTATAATAGCACTTGGGGGTTTAGGAATCTATATATTACACGTATCTATGATAGTCATGCCTTGGAGGGGGATTGGAATTTAGAACCCACCCTTTACAGCGTACCCTCTCTTTGTGTCCTTGGGGTTCCTGCCAGCTATAGTCTAAATGAGTACAGCAAACTTTGAAGTAATTTAACAACCTTTTGTTTTAGCAGTGACGTTGGTTTTATAAGGTTCATTTACTTTATGAAAATTCTACAATCAGGTTCTTGTGGAACCTATTGACTTAGAGTTGTGGTAGACTGTTTAAGCTGAGTATGAAAACTTTATTTAACTCCACAAAACTTTCCTTGAGAGGTTAAGCTGTTATTATTCTTTTCTGGAAGAAGGCAGTATATAAATTCACACTGACGTTGACTGCCTATTTGTACAAAAGCCCACACTAACCACTAACCACTATCTGGTTTTCCTTTACTTTTCTCTTTTTCTTAAAAAAATATGATAGCACGGAAAGGGGTGTTGAAAGCTGATGCAGTTGGGAAATAAGAGCTAAGAGGTGAGAAAGAATCGGTAACCTTTCTCCAGGACTAGTTAAATTATGTAAAGTAAACTCAGTTTAATAAAAGAGTATAGGAAAAGAATAATAATTCATCTTAGAAAGATTTCCTCAAAATATTACAAAGTATCTTACAGTGGAACTGTATAAGATGGTTCTACTTTAAAAGGACATGTGCTTATATATATTTAATAATATTTTTGAAACACCTATTAGCCACCAGGCACTGTGAAGAGGACTGAAAATCCAGCAGCACACGAGGAAATGCTTCTTCTGCCTGGACTGGTCTTACAGGAATCTATGCTGTCATTCTTCAAGGACGGGAATCAGGGAGATGCGGTTTTACTGAGATCGGGAAACGGCCTCCTTTTTACCGTCTACAATATGTAAATATTTTCAGAAAAAGAAAATGAAAAAAGGAAAGAAGGGAAGAAAAATCTGACTGTGTCCTCCCTCTTTTACTAAAGCTAGCTCACTCTGATTTTATAGCTGTCTGTAGAAATAAGAAGTCGAATTAAATGGCTGAGGTCCCTTCCAGATTTAAACATCTAAGAACCTCCAAACAATTCTACAGGTAATCGAAGCAACCCATTCCTGAGGAAGATCAACGAGGTAGCGCCCGAGTCTACCTGGGAAGATGGGGGAGATGTCAAGAATAGGGCCCACTCCTCATGCGCCGGAGCCCATCCCTATGTGTCTTCCAGATTCTGCAAAGCAACTTCAAGCCAGGGAAGACCCATGTTGCCTCGTGGCCTTTGTGATGTTATTGGTGTAATTTTAGAACAAAATTTGAGAATAGAAAGATTAACTTTTTCTCTCTTCTTGGAAGATTAATTCTGATACCAATATTAATACTTACACTGACAGTAGTGCTGATACTAGTACTAACAACAGCAACAACTAAGACTGAGTCTCTACTGGGTGAATTCTATGTGCCAAGCACAGCCGGTGCATGAACTTGAGAAAATCTCATGTGAGAGATAAGCATGGAAATCATGTATTTATAATGTATAGCTAAAATTAAAACAACATTCCTTCATAAAAGATATTTATTGATCTCCCACTACTGCCAAGCATTTATGAAAAGCACTGGCTAGATCCATGAACAAGACAGACTTACACGTCATAGTGACTTCTGCAGCACTGCTCCCAGCGTGGAGGGCCAGCTCCATGGGTCCACCACGTAGGCAGTGGCACAGGGCCTGTGCTCAGAAGGACTTGTACGTGATTCAGTGCTCTGCAGTTCAGAAATTATTAGCCAGGGGCCTCACACTTTCAACCCAGCAAATTACGTAGCTGGCTGTGACGAGAGGCACTGGCATTGCCCAATGGGTTTGCAGACATGCAGATGCTCAGGCTCCACCCAGACCTCCTGAATCAGAACCTGCAATGTCAAAAGATCCCCAGGTGGCTGGTGTGCACACTCAGTTGTGACAAGCCCTAATACACACCAGATGTTCCCAGGCAGATTGCAACTGGGTCTGCATCTTCCTTTTGCCTATTACTTTGTGAGTTTACGCAGCTCTCAGAATCCTCCCTTGCAACATAGAGAAAATAATAGTTGCTAAATTAAGTAATACAGTGAATTCTTAGCACAGTGATGGGTACATGGAAAGTTATGGTAAACTTTAGCTTAGAAGGGCCATTATTATTACACTACGGCCTCACTACTTCTACTTTGCTGCTTCTGTAATTATTGGCAACAATATTCAGGGGCTTAAAATCTTGCCTAACTTATTCTCAAATGCATTACCACTTCAATGAAGATTGTTTGTCGAATGCTAGTACGTTAGTAAATGAGCTTCTTCTCGCCTTTTGTTAGGAAGGGGGATCCCTTTTTCACTTCGAAAGAGATTGTAAGCAATCCCCCTGTGTTTCTCAACAAGGCGACAGTTCTCTCTCCTAGCAGACCCCTGCCCAGTCTAGCCTGCAACAGACCCACCTGCGAGTGCAGGTAATTATCCCCCATCTAGGCCAACTAACTCAGAATCTCCAACGATGCAGCCTTGGAAACCTCTTGTTATTATTATTAATTTTGGTTATGATGTATTTATTTATTTATTTTTGCTTTTTTGCTTATAGACTGGGTTGGGTCAGGCAAAGTGTGAGAAGCATGGTTAGTTCTGCACCAAAGGGTAAAGCAGAGCCATAAATGGGAGAAAAATGGACCCTGAGCTCTGAGACAGAAACGATATACAACCTGTCAGGAAGGAGAGTCCAGTGTAGGTCTGGAAAGTGGTTCAGAAGGGAGTGATGAATTGTGTGAGGGCCTGGCAGCTCTGAGTGCTTGATGCCTCCTGCTCAATGCAGGGTGATGTGGTCTCTTAAAAGCTCCCAGGAGGGTCAGGTGAATCGAAAATCTTCTGCACCTTGTTCAGGGTGGATCTCACTTTACATCTCAGGCATGTTTCTGACTTTATTTTTTTTCTCCTTCCTTCCTTCCTTCCTTCCTTCCTTCCTTCCTTCCTTCCTTCCTTCCTTCCTTCCTCCCTCCCTCTCTCCCTCCCTCCCTCCCTCTTTCCCTCTCTCCCTCCCTCCGTCCTTCCTTTTCTTTTTGTGGGGAGAGGGGAGAGAGGAATCTAATTTTCAAGGCGGATGATCTAAGTTTGGACCTAGGTCCCTTTACCAACAAGCTCTCTGTGGCTGTGAGCAAAGTATTTCTATTCTTTTGTAGTGAGTTCCTGATCTGGAAAATGAGAAACGGGCTCAAAATGTTGCCTATGTTTTCTTCCAGGGTCAACTTTCCATAATTTACAGACCTGGTAATTCTCTCTTTTTGTTAATTCTGCATAACTCAAGGGTCTTTCTGAGGTATCCTGCAGGAAACCTAATTTTTAATAGTATTTTCATCCATAATTCTTTTACATACCACAGTTAAGGAGTCGTTGTTCTAGAGGGTGCCTCTGATCATTACAATGCAGTTTCAACAGTTAAAAAATAACAATTTAGAACTTTTTTGCATCTCACCAGTCAATGGCTCAGTTACACATCTTTTTTTATTCGTTTCCCAGACTTCTACAGTTGTGTTTACTGGGATCAGTTACCAATGATCTATGTTGAACTGCTATCTACTCCAGTTATTGTTTGACTTCCCATAACTTACTTAACTTCTCCGTGTCTGATTTTCCTCATTTAAAAAGGGGATAATAATAGCAGCTCACTCATGAGATTGTTATAGGGCTTTAGTTAGTTATTACATGCAAGATACCTAAGAGTCAGTGTCTTGAACATGGCAAGAACTCAGTAGATTTCTGTTGTTATCATGATTATTAACATTAAAAGTCAAGATATCACATGAGCTTTCTGCCAAAATTTTGGGATAACATTTGGAATCTGTTAGTTCTTGAGAGAATCACTACAAAGTAAGAAGTTCAGGGATATAGATTTTTAAAGAAGTATATCTTTCATGTTTCTGCTCTGTTTCCAACTAAGAGTTTACTGTGTTAAAATTGGTATTTTTAAAGGATTCGTTTTCAGTTCTTACAAAAATAAAGGCTTTAGGGTTTCTGATCATAATTCTCTAAGACAAGCATAACTCTTCCTATTTAAAATCTTTTATACTGAAATTATGTGTTTACTTAGATATTTTATATTTTCCAGCATTTGATTAACTTCTTTACCTAAAGCAATTCATAAGCCCCTAATCTTTTCAAGAGCTTCCACATTCCATGAACTTGGATCACAAGCAAACATACTTTGCAACCATCTTCAAAGGAAAGAGTGGACAGAATCCATTCTGCACAGTGCATTTTACTACCATCACTAAATTATATTTACTGGAAAATACAAGCAATTTACATGCAGTGACATTTTTTTTCTTTATACAGTGTCACTGTGGATTCATAAGCATGCATTTTAAAATGACATTAGCAATGCTGTTCCAAGCATATTGAACAAAAGCTGTCTTACTCTCTTTATCCCTTGTTTATTCAGAGAACATTTAAATGATTTTTGTAATTCTCCCCTTTACACCAAACCCCACAAAGCAGTACTCCCAAGTAGCACAGAGTTGTACATTTTCCGAAAGTTTTTATATTGTTGTAATAGAAAGAACATGAGATACCTCAAATAAAAGAACCATATTTACTCAAAAAGAAATATTGAAGCTTATTGTTTTTCAGAGTCCCTGTGTTTCCTTCTGAAATACAGTAATAGGTTGGCTCTATTTTCTTTCTTGTAGTTACTTCCCCAAGCAGGTAATGGCTGTTTACTGGCTTTATAAAATGCATTAGTGGTCTTGTTCTGGCTCACAGATAAGCACTGTATAGACTATTAACAAATCCTACAAAGGGGGGACTTTGAAACAGAGACTATGCTTTTTTTGCTGTGATTTTGTAACATTTGCCATTCCAGTAACAGAATATAGCTAGGTGTTCATGGGTTGGGTAGTAAATACACAGATAACCACGTGGGCCATTTTTGGTGCTGTTTTTTGTGATGACGACAACAACAGCAACAAATTTTTTCAAGTCTCACAAATTACACCAAAGCCAGAAACAATAAATAAATCATAAATGCATTTGACGACTAGAAACAAACAAAAATTCTTCAAATAGAAATCTTCTATGTGGCAAAGAAGACAAACCACAATCTGAGAGAAAAAAAAAATCAGTGTCTGTTAGAAGACGGGCTAATAGTACTATTAGGAAAAGAGTACTTATTACTAAGATACATGTACAAATACAATTTTTTTTTAAATGAAAATGATAGAGCACGTGACTCTTGATCTTAGGGTTGTGAGTTCAAGCCCCACGATGGGTGTAGAAATTACTTAAAAATAAATAAATAAACTTAAAAAAATGGGGATAGCAAATTTATTAAAAAGCAAAGAGCTTTTTAACTTAGGAAAAACCATTCAAGCTCACAAATACAAATCCCATATTTTGGCTATCGGGATGACAGTACTTTGTATTACTGGGGGTGTGAATCCACCACAGATGTGGCTGTAACAGTAAAGTTTCTAAACTATCCTCAACGTTATAACATATCTACAGTATCGAGAAAATATGGATATACTGAACTACTAGGATAAAGAAAAAGTATGTACAAATATTACCAAAAACAGAAATGTAATATGGAAGTACTTAACAGAATGCTTGACCATATAATTATTGCATTAATCAAACATGAGATGGATTCATTAAGTAATATAATCAATCACTCATTTAATTTGCAAATTTTATTGAATGCACACTGTGAGGCATGCATTAAACCTAGGATACTGAGATGAAAATATTCAGATATATTCCCAAATTTCATGCAGTGTGTATGTGAGTGTGTATCTGTACACATTCACACATACAAATACACATACTTATATATTTCTACCCAAGTCTCTCTATGCCTACTGCCTAGTTATAATTGTCATAAGCGCTACATGTAGGGTGCCCCCTCTCATCAGTGCTTCCTCAGGACTTTCTTGGTTTTAAAATAGAAAGCCCTGCATTCTGGAAACCACTTCAGTCCCAGAAAAAGTAAGATGGGGTCACCTTAGGAAGAAAAAGTATTGGCAAAATGGAAAAAAATGTGTATACCAGCATTTATTATCTATAAAAATAATCACTTTACCTCTTTGATATACATACTAACTCCTAGCAAGTTAATGACATTTTCTACACATCAAACCACAAGATAGTTACTATCTAGTAGCCCTATGGGAATAAAATATTTCCAAAAAGCACTCAGGGGTATTTTCTTAAAATATCACTTTCCATATTCTGCAAGGTAGGATAACCTGTGATAAAATAACACCATGAATGTGGGCATTAAAATCCAAATGCCTAAAAGAAATGGCACTCCGGTAACAACAAGACGCTCAGTACCCAGATCTTAGTTTCCACTGCCATTCTCCATTAAAAAGAATAGCTCCTTGTAGAAATGGCTGATTCTAGGACTGGGGCAGGTAATAGACAATATGAGCCTGGAGCATCTTGTAGTGTCAGGAAGTCAGGGGGTGTTACCACACACACACACACACACACACACACACACACACACACACACACACAAACTGATGGGGATATGCCACAGAGTAGAGGAACCAAATCAAAGAGTTCCCAATAGGCAAATCTAGAACAATCTTGAGTAACTAAACAAAGTAGTATTGGATTTTTTTTAATGGTATTGGATTATAACCCCCAAATAAAATAAATATCCATGACTCAATACAAATACAAATAAATAGTTGAATAAATTTATAAATGCAGGAGAATATCTAAAAATAAATTAGGTAGATACTCCAACCTTAAAGACGGAGAGCCTAACTTCCCATCGTTTAAGTGTGGGCTATGCATAATGATTTTCTTCCAAAGAATACAGTACAGAGGGGCGCCTGGGTGGCACAGCGGTTAAGCGTCTGCCTTCGGCTCAGGGCGTGATCCTGGCGTTATGGGATCGAGCCCCACATCAGGCTCCTCCACTATGAGCCTGTTTCTTCCTCTCCCACTCCCCCTGCTTGTGTTCCCTCTCTCGCTGGCTGTCTCTATCCTGTCGAATAAATAAATTAAAAAAAATCTTAAAAAAAAAAAAGAATACAGTACAGAAAAGGCAGTGGGGGACAGTAACTTTCCTGAGGAGAAACCTGAAACTACTTCAGCCAGTTGATGCCTTGATCGGCATCAACAGTTGTAAATATGTTGACAGTATATAACTTTGTATGATGTGATGAGAATGTCACTTTACCTCTGTGGCCTTCCTTTCCAAAACCTGTAACTCCAGTCTAATCTTGGTAAAAACATCAGACCAAATCCAGTAAGAAAGGCATCTCACAACATACATGGCCGGTACTCCTCAACACTATCAAGGTCATTGAAAACAAGGGAAGTCTAAGAAAATGTCACAGCCAAAAAGATGCTAAGGAGACAAGATAATAAAATGTAATGTGGTTTCCTGGATGACATCCTGGAAGAGAAAAAGGATATATGGCAAAAACCAAGGAAATCTGAATGAACTATGGAGTTTGCTTAATAATAATGATCAATATTTGTTCATTAACTAGAGCCAATGTATTAGATATCAATAAGAGGAGAAACACGAGGGGGCTGGAATTATACAGGTACTCTGAAGTACCTGCTCAATTTTTTCCCCCTACGAATCTAAAACTATTCCTGCAAAAATAGTCTATTGTTAAAAAAAAATCCAGTACTGAACCGGGCACCTGTTACAGTGAACTTGCTCCCTCCAGCTGGTATTCTTAACCTATGCATTCACACCTAATGGGCTCAAGGGTTTGGATTTCAAGAAATGGATGAGAAAGAGAAAGGAATTTCCATTTATCAGGTTGCTAATATAACAAAGCATCAGTGATAGGAACTTTGACATTTATCTTTGTCTTTAATTCCTTAAAACTATGAGGTAGACATGATTCCCACTTTACAGATAAGGAAACTGAGGTTGAGAGGTTAAGCTGATTAAGGAGAAACTGTAAATTAAGATGCTGTTTAAACCTAAGGGGTGTGATATCCAGCCCCTGATTCCCTTCCACCACTCCATGCCTCCAACAAATTGGAAGGGTTATAGGAGACCTAGTAGAAACTCCTAATTATATAGATCTCTTGAATGCATACAGTATGCAGCCAAGACTGACATAACTGAGACATTTTTACTAGCTTGAGGAAGAATGACAATTGAAAAGGTCACTGGACTCTGAGCCAAGGTCCTGGTTTAAGGCTCCTCCTTTCACACACTAACTGTGAAATTTGGGGTAACTTCCCTCGACTGTCTGGACTACAGATTCCACAGCCGCCTTAAAAAGGCCAATCAGACTGTACACTCCTTGAGTGGCTGGGCTTGGTCTTATGCAGCATTATACTCCCAGCGCCCAAAGAAATGCCTGTCCCCTTGCAGGTATGCAACATATCTCTGCTGAATTCAGCTGAACTGAAGAATCATGGCAGATTGGGGTCCATGGCCAGAGCCTTCCAGAGACCTTTCACAAGTAGCTTGGCAAAGAGGTGTTAAAGCAGGCAGAATTCAGAAAATCTGTGTCATTCCTACAAAAATCTTGGAATCTTATGCATTTAGGATATGCACGCTTTACTTCCCTTTAAGAACCTCCTTATAGTTTAACCGGGTCATGCTCAACTAGAAAAAAAAAACAGAAATAACCCTGGATGGAAAGATGAAACAACTGCATAGAAAATGAAAGCCTGCAGCCCTGGGAAAGCAACAGGAGAGGCAAGAGAGAACTACAGTATTGGTGAGTCAGATCCGGGGAGACTGGACTCAAGAGCCAGCAGGGCTGGTCAGTAGCAGAGCCCTCAGAGGAACAGAAGCACTGACAAGACAGCAACGGTAACTCACCCTGACTCTAATGTTTGCAAGGGGAGGAGCAAGAGCGTAAAAGGAGGAACTGCTGGGGCCCTGGGCCTCTCTCTTCTCAATACACAGTCCTGCATGGGGGCTCATGTCTTCATGGGAGGACACCTTGGTCCACATGCCCGAGTTCCAGCCTCAACCACACAACCTCCACCAACAGCTATCCCTGGGCTACCCCTCGATCGAAGGGGTTTGTCATGACCCTTAGGAGAATGAACCTGAAGGAGGGGCTGTTGGAGCCAGCTTGGGTAAGGAAGCCTCTGGATAGGGGATTTTGGAGTCTTGAGTACAGCACTGTGGTTGACGATGGTGGTACTCAGTGTGTATTTGTGGATAGCTGCTGTCTGCAAACTTTTACTAGAATTCAAGCAGATAGCTACAAACAGTGAGAGTAAAAGCTTAGGAACTTTACAGTAGGGTGACGGTAATTTTAGGTCTGTTGAGGCTAAGAATAAAAACCTTGGGAGCCTACAATTTGTACATCTTTTAAAATAAATTTTATATGTGTAGGAATTTATTTTTTTATAGTATGTTATCAAATGATTTAACAGAGTGGGGGACAAAAATGAGCCCTTTCCCTCTTCAGCACTTGAGAAACACCTGCTGAGAAGGATACAGGTTCTGAGTGGGCTCACACCTTGGACCTACATATTCCTAAGCAGGTGAGGAGGCCAGAGTGGATCCCTGCACAGCTCAGGGCCCAGGGAAGCTGAAACAGTGGCCCACGTTGACTGAATGGCCCGGCTTTCCGGTTTCAGAAAGGCAGACAGTGAAGCTTGCACGGTGATCAGGACTCTGCCTGGCTATGGGCTGCAGGCATATAGAAATGCATCTGAGAAAACTGTTGGATATCTGACCTGATCTCAAATTTTAAATGAACGTATGCTACTGAAATATCCTTTGTAAATCACAAAATTTCTTAGGAGAAAGAAAGAATATTATTGGTTAAGTGTGTGTGCGTACGAATTGGCTTCATCCAGAACCATACTAAGGAAAACGTTTTCAAACTATAGGTCTTATTATGATACCCCCAAAACACTAGTTCTGCACCTAGTAAGTTCCCCAGAATTATACAGCAAACATAATGTTGGGTCACTTAAAGAGATCTCTAGGCCACTTAGAACAATTTGGACAGTCTGTTTGGCTATTGACTGGTGGCTCGCAAATCTTCAACTGTCTGCAGATTTGACGTTATTCAACTTTGATCTAGAAATTATATTAAAGATACATATTTTCACTATTTGTATGGTTTTGTTTTAAAGATTTTATTTATTTATTTGACAGAGAGAGCAAGCGAGCACAAGCAGGGGGAAGGGAAGAGGGAAAGAGAGACCAGACACGCTGCTGAGCAGGGAGCCCGATGTGGGGCTTGATCCCAGGACCCTGGGATCATGACCTGAGCCGAAGGCAGACACTTAACCAACTGAGCCACCCAGTCACCCCATTTGTATGGGTTTTATGTTATGTGCATATATACATATGCAATTATATTTCCTTAAAATTGGCCTGTCACCAATATTTCAGTCTTTCAGCATGAATTACTTTCATGCTTTTTTGCAAGGTGATTATCAGTCAAATACTCATTAACTGGGTGTATATTTAAATTAAATAGGAATTAAGCGGCCTTAGGAAGCTCGTTTCTTTTAAATATAAAATAAGTTTTGTTTTAGAAAAACCAAAACCAGATATATTTTCATAATCTCTGGTAGATGACATTTTAAGAGCAGGGACTTTTGAAGCCATGGATAAATTTTTTTGCGGTAATAAATAAGCATTACAGGAAAGTCTCAAAGGTATATGTGTTACGGAAAAAGGAAAGAAGATTGTTAGTTTCTCTTAATATATTGAGAAAAAATCTTAAATTGCACCCTTCTCAACACTTTCATAAATCATTATATGGCTAGAGCACTTTATAGTTTCTAAAAACTGTTCAGATGCACAGGGTTTATCTCCTTTTATTCCCACAAGAATTGTATCCAATAGAGCAAAAAGATATCTGGCTTTATGTGTCTCAAAAATAGGAGAAAAGTGGTCAGCCAGTGACCTGCCCAGAACCACACCTGGGCCTGCTGACCTGGCCAGTATCCTTTTTTCACTATTCAAAGGTTCCCTCTTCCTGAACTGTCATTTTGCTAAATCAATACATTGCCGAGTTGTCTTTAACCTGGAACATAAGAGATGTATTTCTGCAATTTAAAAATCAGTTTGAAGGTCTGAATTAATATTTAATTACTCCCCTTCCAAAATGGCCATTATAAACGTTCCCAAATTTAGTACTGAATTACTGCAGTTCATATCTGTCCTCTGACCAGAGACGGTCAAAGGAAATTAAGCAGCACTTCTTCTTCATATTCTATGGCTTTTTAGGAAAAAGAAGAGGGAAGAAAAGAAGAATAGAAAAGAAGGAAAATTAAGAAAGACACAAGAAGGAACAAAAAAGAGAAATGCTGTTTTATTTTATTAAACTGAGCTTAAAACTTTAAAAATCCATTATAGAATAATGAAAATGTAGCAGTCATGTGCATGACACTTTAGATTTATCATCCTTACACACACACACACACACACACACACACACACACACACACACCACTTCCAGAAAGAGACCATTAATTTTTCAATTTACATAAAAAGTTTTTACTGAAATAAAATGCTGATAAGTCATTAATACAATTGTGAGCAGAATTAGAACTCAATTCTGTGACTCCAAATCTTTCCACTATACCACACTGAGTTTTTTGCCTATATATAATTATAGGCCTCAAACATATATATGTATGGTGTATTATTCTTTAATGATTAGACTTTTTTAATACTCTTCTTGCAAAATAATATGCATGATACAAGACAACATCTATTAACTGTAAGAATCCCTGGCCATGCAAAGTGAGGATGGATAAACATTTAGAAGCATATGCCAGCTGTGTTGGGATTTTGTGCATGCAATGGAAAGACTTTACTTCTGTACAGAAAAACTTAAAACATATTGGTACCTTCAAGGGAGGATTAAAATGGTATCCAATTAAATTATTCAGTACTTCATATTAAGTTATTTTCTGTACACACAGAATTGATACTATACTCCAAAGCTATGCTCTTGTGTTTTTTAATTAAAAAAACATTAAAAAACACCTTCAGTCCTTCTCAATTCCAAGATTTTAGATGCATAGGCAACTCAACACTACATTTAGGGGCTAGTCTCAAGAGCAAGGTCACCAGTGCTTATGGCACATTCCTGCTCAAATAATTGAAGGATTTTTGCTGGCGATGATATATTCTCTTTCTTGTGACTGAAGCTCGTAAATTCTCCACCTCAGGTTAATTTGCAGAGAAAGCTTTGTGAGAGACAGAAAATATCAGCAGTGTTGTAAAGAAAGGGGGGCTATCTCGTGTGTGTATGAGGGTGGACGAGCATCATGGGAATAGGGTAGCACCCAAAACAAGTGGGGGTGTTAAGCAACAGAAAGCAATGGAGAAGACATGAGCCAATTTGTGTGCAAAACCTCCTGAGATCGTAATAACATAGTATGTGCTGAGGAGGAGTTCGGAGGGCTTCAGGAGCGAGCAGGGTGGGCATTAAGTGTGAGGTAGGCTCGCGCAGGGTGTACCCGCAGACTCATTAACTCCACAACGAGCTCTGGCTACCTAAGTTTGGCTCTGGTAGACTTAACCTGGTAGTGGAGGCATTTCAAGAGAAAGGTGGACGTCATGGCCACTGGCATCATAGTTGAGTGTTCTAGAGCAGGTCAGAAACCAGGGTAGTGTTCTTCCCCACTGGAGACGTGGTGTGCTTGGTTCCTGAGGCAGGACTTCATGTGGTTGGGCCAACAGCACAGTGAATCAGAATAAGGCCACCAGCTGACCTGAGCATTTACAGGGCTCATCACTAGCACAGGAGAATCTAGGTTTGGAGTCAAAGGACTAGTGATGGATCCAATGGACCGAATGATACTGTGGCTACTGACATGAACCTACCTAGCACTGTCGGGATCCCCTCAACAACTAAACAGGGCTGAGTCTGTATACTGGGAGCATTAGCTGTGCAAGACTGCAGAAGTTAGAGGCTGATAGGATTGGGCAGCAGGTTAGCCATGGCAATGTGCAGTGGAGGGGGGTCTACAGAAGAGGGAGCAGAGCACAGGGCTTAAGTGGAGTCTGAGGATGATGATGGTGTTCGTTGTGGTGACAGTATCTAGCAGAAAGAGTTGACGAGAGGATTAAATGCTAGCTTTTATGGATTGCTTAGAATGGTGCCTAGTTCCTAGTAAGCCATATTAATGTCTGTAACTAAAAACAGTCAGATACAAGATGGTCTTTTATTAGAACGCAGAGATACACATGCCTGAAGTTGTGTACTAAGATGCAAACCCAAGTAAGAGGTATTGATTTAGTTCAAAGATAATGTTCTTTTATTGGAAATAATTAAATGAAGCTTGTAAGGTAGGACTTTCTCCCTATTTAACATTCAAAGGGAAAAGAGAAAGAGAGGAAGAGAGAGAGGCGAGCACTTCGGCTGAAAAGTTCAATGTTCTCCAAATCAATTTCCGAGACTTCCCTTGATTTACTTTATAATAAAAATTCACCTTTTCAAGGATAATGGGAGAGTTAGATCTTAGGAAGGTAATGGAACAAAAATTGTGTATGCAGGTAGAATGTTTGAAGAAGCCAATGTCCCAAGATAGTTTTGGAAATACCATATCTTTACCACATGGTGGCACCAAAGTGCTTTTGAAAGATTTCTCTCCCTGCCTTTATACATGTGTTGCATTTGCTGTTTTCCTTCATCTATCACATATAATAAGTAAAAGCTACACAGCATTCTTTATCCTCTAAAAGGGAACAGGAAGCCTGACAGTTAAGTTTCTCTTGGAAACAAATCCCGACTGTGACACATCGATGGATTTCAAATTGATGTGAGGTTAAGGTGGGGAATAAGAAGAGATGGAAAACAACCCTATGAAAATGTGCTGCAATTTTAGAGACAATAACCTCTTAAAGAGTGTGTGGTAAGTCTCCCTGTATTTGCAATACATATGTAGAAATACCTTAAGTGCTTTGCAGACATCCAAATTAGAAGTATGTAGGAATTCTTGCAAGGAAATAATACAGTACACCCTGCTGGCAGATGCAGTAAAACGGAATTATATTTTTGGCACGAGGGGTATAGACAGCCTCCGTGTATTTCGTGTCAACCTCACATTTGCAAGTAAGGCACTGAGATTTACCTCGTTGAGTGCATTAACGCGTGTCCTCTATATAGGTAGCAAAGATTTAAGAT
Organism: Ursus americanus; assembly: GCF_024610735.1. NCBI lineage: Eukaryota > Metazoa > Chordata > Mammalia > Carnivora > Ursidae > Ursus > Ursus americanus. Next base: position 48,357,173 of record NC_142135.1, read on the forward strand.
ACAAGTGGTTGACACAACAAAAAGGCAGCCAAAATGGAGATCTTGTATTGAGAGACAATAAGCCTCATGTTACTTTGTCTATTTTCCCAACTTCCACAGCTTACAAGCCACCCGGAATAAAACATTTGCGCAAGTAGGACATGGAAACTCGTTATTCACCGTTAGAGGTTTGAATAGATTGGTCTAAAGCCATGCCGTTAGGAGATTGGCACTCTATTTTATAAGAGGAGGATAATATCTGTCTTATTTCTAATCGGCCAGAGGAAACTTTGTGGAAGAAGGAGCTATGTATTAGCTTTCTCATTCAAATCATTACTGACCTCCATGTTCGGTTCTGCTGTTAGTAAGAGTGGGCAAATGAATAGAAAAATGCCAGCTAAGCACAAATGTTATTTAAAAAAAAAAACAAAAGAAAACAAAAAAAACAAAAAACCTGGGAAAGCAAATCTAAAGGATGGTGAGGTTTTCCCTAATGTGAGCTCAGGGCAAGAAGTGTTTCTCACAGTGACATTTTAGCAGAGACCTGAATGAGGTGACAATGAGCCACACAGATACTGGATTTAATCAAATCATTACAAGAACATATCTGTAGCCTTAAGTGCGAGTATCCAAATATGTCAGAGAAAGTGTTCCTTATATTTAAGTTTAGTTTTCAAAATAGGAGCCTCACTTGCTTTGCAGGCAGCCAGGCTCAGGGTCACATCCCAGCTCTATGACTTTGGTGCCAGTTTCGGGGAGTTACTTGACCGTTCTCACCTGTGTTCCCTCTGCCCTAGAGCGGGTAGGATGACAGCCCACGCCTCACAGCATGATTGTGAGGGAGATGAAATATCACACCAACAGCCCAGTCCTTTCTTCTCTCCCATTGTCTTCCTAATTCTTATATTTCCTCAACCATCATACAGTAGTAGTAGTAGTATAATGTTCTATTCTTCATTCATTCGTCCAGTTGTCCAACAAGCATTTATTAGATTCTCATGAAACACTAGGCTGCCTGCTAGACACTGAAGTTTTAAAGATGAATAAGTCCCAGTGTAAGCCTTTTAGTCTGACGGGGGAAACAAACAAGTAGTTATAGTAGAATGGGATATTACTATCGAAGTCATTCACTGTGTCAGATGAGAAGATAGAGGAGTACTTAATCCCTCCTTCCCAAAAGAGTTTGAAAGAAGATTAGAATTTAACCTGACAAAGATGGAAGAAGGAAGCTTTCTAGGTAATCATCACAACCCATCATCATCATCATCATCACATATAAAGAAGAAGTAATAGAGAGTGTGTACTTTTGGGGGAGAGATTATAAAATAGTTCTTTTTAACACCATTCCTCCTACCATTCTTTCTCCTCCCTCATTGGCTTTCTGGCAATTTCTAAAACCTGCTAGATCCTATCTCATTGAGACATCTGTAATTTCTGTTCTTTATGCCTGGATATCCCTACCGTCAACACTTCACGTGGCTGAGTCCTTCTTTTCCTTTAAGTCCCAACTTAAATATTATCATTTCAGTGAGAACTTCTCCGCCTCTACAGTACAAACTACTCGCCCCCATCATTGTTCTCAGTGACAGAAATCTGTTTCTTTTAATTTAGTGATCGCTAGCTGATCTCATTTTGTTGACTTTTTAAATTATCTGTCTCCCCTACTCAACGGGACATGCAATGAGGGTCAGGAAAAGTCTGTCATCCCAGCAGTTACTGGTTTTCACACACGTCATGTAAATTGTAACATGTCTTTAGTAGATAAATGGAAATGAGTCCAAGAATCAGAACAAGAGAATAGATTAAATAAGCAGAGGTGAGGAAATGCCATGTTAAAAGTTTGCACTCTATCTTAAAGGCTCTGTAAATTCCTTGAAGGATCTCAGCTGACAAATGGCACCAGTGCATTTTTATTACAGAAAATCACTCTGCTGAGAGTGTATGGGCATTGATTGGAATGAGTGAAGACTAGAGTCAGGGAGATCCACTGAGGGCCTGCTACGGGAATGCAGGTAAGAGACGTTGCAAAAGCTTCGGCTAGGTTAGTGGCTATAAGGATGGGATAAATAGATACAAAGCTTATTGCCAATGGACAGAATTTGGTGTGTAACTGATATAAAGGGATAACGCAGAAAAAGTCTAGAAGGACTTCAGATTAATGACTTGGGTAACTGAGTACGTAAGAAAATAAATGTGTATGAGATGAGAAGTAGATATTCAGTGTTTTGAACTTGAATATATTTCAGTCCGGAGCTCTGAGGAAAGGTCTGGGATACAGACTGGGAGTCAAATCCATCTGTGGCATTAGGGCATGTTTATGCCAACAGTACACGGCTATAAGACAACAAGGGGTGGGTGAACTCTCTTAGAGAAAGAGTATGCAGTGAGCAAATTAGAAGAAAAGAATAGAACCCTGGACATGACATTTTTGTCTCCCCTCAACAACAGTTCAGCACCCACCCATGGACAAAAGTGTCTGTGGGAGCTATGGGATCCAGCACATCAGCCAAGAGAGACATCTGGGAGGCATCCCACCCACCAGTGCATCCGATAACAGGCACAGGGACCACAGTCCCAATGAGGACCCTGCAGTGGTCTATGAACTGGTTCTAGCCCCTCTTAGTCATGGTCTGGGAGCCCCTGGAAAATACTGTCTTAGACAATCACCCCCGGACGAGAGTGCCTTTGTGGAAGTCCTAGTTTCCAGAGAAATTCCAGCATACTACTGGACCAAAAATTACAATGTTGGAGGCACTGGAGAGGGTAATGACTTTACCCACATCTCCCACCCCACCCCCTTTCCCACCTCAAGGTGGCATGACTCAGGGCCAAAAGAGGTATTCTGAGCCCGTGATTTCCCTTACAGGGGCAAGTGAGAGCATGTGAACAAGCCCCCAGCTTCCCTGGCTGTGTGGGATGTTGCCAAAAAGGTTCATTTTACTCTCATCCAAAGTCATGACCTGCATGACTGGGGCAGGAAGAGGCTGGGAGAGTGACACACGGGACTCTCAGAGGGAATTATAGCAAAGTGGGTCCAACTAACTGCGTCGTGGACTCCATCAAGAAGCCCAACCACAAGCCACTGGGAACGCCTCACATGCAACACCCATCCCCACCTGGCCCATGGGCACCCCCATCACTCACTCCATGTACCTCATGCATACATTCCCCAAACTCTGCAGCCAGCTCCCTGTGCACACTTCTGACGGTGGCGGCACAGCAAGCTTTTGCAGCTGGCTAGTGAGCACACACCAAAAACCAAGCCTGAATCTGTGCAGCCAGAGAAAGGCCACAGACTTGAGCTTTAGTACCACCTTTCAAAGAACCAAAGGGAGGCCATCAGCACCCAGCTTGGCGCATTCATTGCAAGATCAAGAAAAGGCAGACAAGCTTAAGAATTCTGCCACAAGAGGGAGTAAGAAGTGTGGAGAAGGGTATCCACAGAAGGTCAGAGAAAGCATCAAAAGCCCTAGTTCCAGGGCTGGTGGAAGGCATTTCTGTCCCATAGGCAGTTACTAAAGACTGGAAGAGGTGTCTGCCACATCATATGCAAAGACAACAGTGCAAAACTTCAAGGAACATGAAAAGTCAAGGGAACATGACACCCCCAAAGGATCACAATAATCTTCCAGTAAGTGATCCCCAAAACATGGAGATCTATAATATACCTGATAAAGAATTCAAAATAGCGGATTAAAGGAAACCTAATAAACTATCAGAAAGCACAGGAAGACAATTCAATGAAATCAGAAAAACAACACATGAACAGAACGAGACATTTAACAAAGAGATAGAAATCATTAAAAAAAAAAAAACAACCCAGAAACTCTGGAGCTGAAGAATGCAATGAATGAAATAAATCATGAAAGAGAGAGATTCAGTAGAAGAACGGATGAAGCAGAGAATGAATCTGTGAAGTGAAAGACAGGATCTTTGTAATTATCCTTACAGAGAACAAAGAAGAAAGAAGAGTAAAGAAAGCCTATATCATCCTTAAGATACCTTCAAAAGAACTCATGTATAAGTTATTGGAATTCCAGAGGAAGGGGGCTGAAAGTGGATTTAAAGAAATAATGACTGAGAACTTCCCAAATCTGGGGAGAAATCTGGAAATCTTTCAAAAAATGGTGCAAGGAGAACTGGATAACCACATGCAGAAGAATGAAATCGGACCCTTTTCTTAACTATTCAAAAAAATTAACTTTCAATGTATTGAAGACTTAAATATTAGACCCCAAACCATAAAACTCCTGGAAGAAATATAGGGGAAAAAGCTCCTTGACACTGGTCTTGGGAATAATTTTTTGGATATGACACCAAAGCACAAGCAATAAAAGCAACAAAAGTAAAATTTAGTAAGTGGGACTACATTAAACTAAAAGGCTTCTCTGCACAGCAAAAGAAACAATCAAAATGAAAAGGCAACCTATGGAGTGGGAGAAATTACTTGCAAATCATATCTCTGATGAGCGGTTAATATCTAAAATACATAAAGAATTCATGCAACTCAATAGCAAAAACCACAAACAAGTCAATAAAAGGATGGGGAGAGGAACTAAATAGACATTTTCCCAAAAAACACATACACATGGCCAACAAGTACATGAGAAGATGTTTATCACCATCAGGAAGATGCAAATGAAAACCACCATGAGATATTACCTCATATCTGTCAGAATGGCTATCATCAAAAAGACAAGAGATAACTAGTGCTAGTGAGGATGTGACAAAAGGAGAACTTTCGTGCACTATCGATGGGAATGTACATTGGTACACCTGCCATGGAAAATGGTATGGAGGTTCCTCAAAAAATTAGCAATAGAAGTACCATATGATTCAGAAATCCCACTTCTGGGTATATATCAAAAGGCAATGAAATCACTACCTTGAAGGGATATCTGCACCCCCATGCTTATTGCAACATTAGTCAAGATATGGAAGCAACTTAGGTGTCCATCAGTGCATAAATGGCTGAAGAAATGGAATACTGTGTACTATATGCAATATATATAATGGCATATTATTCAGCCACGAGAAAGCAGGAAATCCTGCCATTTGTAACAACATGAATGGACCCTGAGGACATTATGCTACATGAAATCAGTCAGAGAAAGACAAATACTATATGATATCATTTATATGAGGAATCTACAAAAGCCATACTCATAGAAACAAGAGAGTAGAATGGTGGTTGCCAGGTTGCTTAAACCAACAAGGCATTATTTTTCTCACTTAACAATAAATGCGGAGCAGGACAGCTCCTAGTGATGGTCATCAACTTATCTGAGCTGAGGTCTATGGAATTCTCCTGTTTTGCTTGTTTGTTTTTTTCTCATGTTGTAAGATGGCAGCAGCGGCTTTGGTCCCTGCATCTGTGTTTAAGGCAGGGAGACAGAGGGGAGCCTGGGCGGCTCAGTTGTTAAGCGTCTGCCTTTGGCTCAGGGCATGATCCCGAGGTCCTGGGATCGAGCCCCGCGCGTTGGGGTCCCTGCTCTGCTGGGAGCCTGCTTCTTCCTCTCCCACTCCCCCTGCTTGTGTTCCCTCTCTTGCTGGCTGTCTCTCTCTCTGTCAAATAAATAAATAAAATCTTAAAAAAAAAAAAAAAAAGGCAGGGAGACAAAGCAGAGTCAGCCTCATCTGACTTAAAATCCTATTGGTAGACTGGCTGTTGCACAGAAACTGTCTGAAAATCAATGTTTCAGGAAGGCTGAGAAAGTGAGTGTTTCTTTATTACATCATCTCTATTGGAAGAATTCATCTGCCATAGCATCAAACACATTTTTGGTTTTCCTCTTCTCTGTCTTTGCTTTCTCTATGCAATGTCATTCATTGATAAATATCATAAGTATGAGGATAGGATAGACAGGCCCCACTCCTAACTACCTATCATACCAGGGGCCACAACTTCTTTGCATCTCCAATTTCCTTCCCTGTAAAGTGGGGATATAAGATTGATGTTATAAGATTAAACTTAGAAAATATATAATGCACTTTAGTGAAGTAATAATATATAGTACAGAGGTATAAGTGGTATCAATATTAAAAGTATCAAATATATGAAATGCATTTATATTATTCTCTGAATATATCTTAGCTCTGCCATGCTTCGTACAGAAACTAATCAAGGGAAGGAACCACATCACAGTCATTTTTGCATATTTAAGATTTTCTAGAGCCTTGCTGTAGACATTATAGGACCTCACTAAATGTTTCCTGAACCTGTTGCTGAGTTTAAGTCCTTGACAATAACCAACAGCACCAGGATGCAAACTGTTAAATAGAAACATACAACATTAAATGTAACACCCATCCCAATATAAATGGACATTTCAACAGGCTCTGCTTGATGTTTATTTCTAATATCATGTTGTCAGTTTTTGCAGGATGGCAGAGTCATGTCCATTCCAACAATGAGGTTTTGCATTAGAAAAACAGACTATGAAAGTAATTTTTTTCAAATTCCCTCTTCATTCCTCTCAGACATATCCAAATCAACTTGGCATAGGTCTGCTCCAACAGATGGGCTGTGCATGGAGCCCCAAAGGCCTGCAAATTCAGACTGTGAGATCTGAAAGGAAAGCAAATGTCAGCCATGAGGATCCTCCAAGGAAAACATTTTGCCTCAAATACCAACCTCTCTTTACCTATTAACTTCTTAAAGAGCAGACCTTTCTATACAGTGTGTAAAAGCAAGAGTGTGTGCTCAGCAGGCAAATAACAGAAAGCGGATGGTTATAAAATAAACTAAGTAAGTCAAGCCAAGAGAAAAAGTCTGGCAGAAACCAAAAATGTGGAAACATAGCTCACGATCAGTCTATGATTTGTCTCTACAAAAAGTACCAAATGCTTCAGTTCAGCCCCCCGAGAGGTGCTCCTATTTCACATGGGTTAAAAAAAAAAAAAGTATTACATTTGATGAATTGAGGATGAGCCTTACTTAAAGGATAGAGTATAATTAAAGATTGCACTAGTTGCTTTGTTTTTAGGGAAAAAAAGCCAAATAATAAAACCAATATTAAAGCAAACAAGTAACAGCAAGTTTTCAAATTAAAAGTTTCAGGAATAAACAAGTCAAATAGTGATAGAAAACACTGGGTAGTAAGGAGGGCACGTATTGCATGGTGCACTGGGTGTTATACGCAATTAATGAATCATGGAACTTTACATCAGAAACCAGGGATGTACTGTATGGTGACTTACATAATATAATAAAAAAATATTATTAAAAAAAAAAAGAAAGCACTGTGAAAACCCACAAGGATATGTGCTTAGGATACTGCCCATCAATTTGGCAAAGACTGGCAACATAAAAACTAGATTCAAAACTGAAAGTGACCCTATCATCAAATTCGATCCGGCCAAGAGAACTAATGGGGTTGTACAGGTGATGACAGAAGCAATAATACATGTGTATCCTGCTAAACCCTAACCCAATTTCTCACACTACTCTGCAATAATGAAAGCGGAGTGTTCTTGGAGCAATTAGTTTGAAGATAAAGCACTTTTTAAAAAATATCTGAAGCAAAGCTTTTATTAAGAGATGCATACACATATATTTACACGTAACTGAATCAGTCCAAATGGTTATTTGAGGGGAGGGAGGCAGATAAAAGGAATGAATGATAAAATATTTAAAACATTAGATTTTTTTTCTAGCTAGATATATCAAAGGATGTAGATTTTTTTAAATGACATTTCGCTAATATTTAAATATTGATATATTCACTATTGCTAACTTCCATGGGAGGGAAGCAGCTTATTTTGCAATACAGTTTCTTGACTTACAAAATAAATACAAAGTATCATCTTGAAATTTAATCCCATCGTACTACATCTTTTCTTCTAGCCAAGATTATGCATGTAAAATATTTCAGCACATGAGGTTTTAAAATTCTCTATTTATAATCATAGTGCATTTATGAAATTTTTAATGGTCAGTGATACATGATAATAAGGGATAATGGCAAGCTGGGTTGTTTAAATATTTATTAAATGTGTTATCCAGCCCTATGACAGAAATTTATTTTGGCATATAAAGAAGTTAGCTTAAGTTTGTATTTTTTTGGTGCAATATTCCCAAACCAAAAATTAGATATATTTGTCATAAATAAAAATGAAAGTTTTTAAAATAATTTTAATGCTACTTTTTGTTACAGAATGATATTTTTTATAATTATATATAAAGTCCTCTGCTAAACCTAACAATTGTTAATTATGTGTCAGGTATTTTAATTCATTCAACAAACACTGATTGAGTCAATATTAAGTGTGACATATTCATGGGGAATAGAAAAATAAACAAGACCCTTTTCAAACCAATGGGCTTGTAATCCAGAGCTTGCTATTTATTTATTTTTATTTTTAAAAAAGATTTATTTATTTTAGAGAGAGAGAGAACATGCATGAGCAGGAGAGGCAGAGGGAGAGGGAGAATCTCAAGCAGACTTTGCACTGAGCACAGAGCCCCACACGTGGCTTGATCTCACATACCTGAGACGGCAACCTGAGCTGTAAGCAAGAGTATGATGTTTAATCGACTGTGCCACTTAGGCGCCCCCCAGAACTTGCTATTTAGGCACATGCAGAAATAAGTATTCATAAAATAATGTGGTACTTAGGATAACAGAAGTCAGGGAGGACACAGCATTCCAGGCGGAAGTCTAGGGAGATTCCCTGGAGAAGAGGACCTCAGCACTCTTTCTAGAGGGATGAGAAATATTTAACTCAACAAAATGAAGAAGTAAGGCATTCTGGGAGAAGTAAGGCGTTCCAGGAACCCAGGCAGGGCATTAGGATATAGCGGCAGGTAACGTTACGAAGGAGGCTGAGGCTGGAGAGACATAAGGCACAGAAAACAGAGGTCTGTATGTCACATTCAAGAGCCTGGTCTTATCTTGCAGGCGATGGAGTATCACTAAACGATTTTGAGCAGACGAATGATGGGGTCATCTTTATGCTTTACAGCATGGGTGGGCAACCTTTTTCTGCAAAGCGCCTGACAGTAAATATTTTAGACTTCGTGGACCCTCTGGTCCCCATTACAAATACTCAACTCTGCTGTTAAAGCACAAAAACATCCACAGACAGTAAGTAAACAAAGAAGTGGGGCTGTGGGCCAATACTTTTTTTATGAACACTGAACCTCATATAATTTTCATGTGTCACAAAATAGCATTCTCCTTTGATTAAAAAAATTAAAAAATGTAGAAACCGTTTTTTGTTTGTGGGTCATACACAAGTAGACAGCAGGTCAGATTTGGCTCGCAAGCTGTCATTTGCTCACCCTTTAGACCTATCACTCCGGCCAGATCTGTGGAGCATGGATTTCAATGAGACAAGGCTGGAGTCACAGAGACCTAGGAAGTGACTATTTCAGTCACTCAGTACAAGAACTAGACAAGTCTGAAAAAAGATATTGGTAGTAGAGATTGAAAAGAAAGGGGAAAATCAAGAATATTTCAACACTAAATCAGTAGAATTTGGTAATTTAGAGATGAGCATAAGGGAGGTATCACAAAAAAAAAATACTCACGTTTCTGAAATGAATGACTGGGTAGAGGGACTATTCCCAAATACGACTGAGAATTAGGAGGAAGAGGGTATAGTTTAGGGCACATAGTGATAGATCCAGGGAAGTCTGAGAAGCTTAAGAGCTGTGGACATTAGGCCTCATGCCACTGGATTACCTAACGCCATGTTCATTCCTTTGCAAACTTTGGACTGTTCTCTCTGCTTTTATACTTAACACATAATACACTTCACTGTCCTGGGCAACTTGCATTCTTTCAAATTTTCTTATTTCAGAGAAGCTAGTCTTTCCATGGTTCACCTTCCTATGAAGTTTATACTCAGTTTATTAAATCTGTAGCCTCTTGTTTTCTATCCTACGGTCGTTTATATTACCTTCAGTTCTCATCCTGCTTCTTTAAGGAACTCTACCAATCTCTTCCATTCCACTCCCTCCATTGATACCAGTGAGAGTTCTAGTTTCTTTATACAAATCAAGTCCCAGGGAAGAAGCTAGGGCAAGAGCAAACCAAGAAAGTCAATGAAGTAAAAAATGCTTGTAAACTCACGGATTCCTTTCCTATTTCCTCAACTGGGAGACTCAGAAGTATCCGGGGGAGTTGGGACCACTAAAAATTTGTCTGTTGGTATCAAAGAACAGGTTGGAGAAGAACTAGAGACACTGGGGAAAATAATCCACTTCTGCTTCTTTAATGTGGGTTAGGTTGGCTTCACCTTAACCCTTGATCCCATCAGATTATCTGGTCACAGGGGTGTCAGAAACAATAAAGTAATTAAGGCTAGTGAATTTAGGGCTATTTAAGTTGGCAAAAGGCATGAATTAGCAAAAATGTAAGTGGGAAGAAGGTGTTTTTTGCTGTGCAAGATTGTTTCTCCTAATGCTGGAAAACTAATGGCCCTGGCCCAGACTCTCCTGAGAATTTAGAATGAGGTATCAGAGAGGCACATATAAGGAGACTTTGCCAGACAAGAGACACGTGGTTTTCAAATAATCGTGTCACTGAGAATAACACAATTGAAAAAGCTAAAATACAGATCCATTGAAAAATAGTAAGTGATGCGAATACAAAGAACACAAAACTGCCAACAGCAATAATGAGGACAAACGGACAACGGAACACAACAGTGACTGCATAGACCTGTTTGAAACCGTCAGTATATTTGAGCTGCACCAAAATACCCGGAGTTTTCCTCAGTCTTTGCACAGAACCCAAGTAAATGGAATTGAGACTTAGGTGTCACAATTTGCATAGCTGATATTTTTTTTTTGTCCATTTGATAGTAAACTAATAGGATGCCTAAAACATTATTAGCTGAACAATTCACGTCATGTGTAAGAAACACGTGTGTCATTTGAACTTTGGTAACCAGAAGGAAAGAATGGGTAGTTTGAGAAGAAGCTTGGCTGAGTTTCTCCAACCCTGTATGGCGACCCTGAAGATTTCATTTGCTCAGTTTATATGAAAATGTTTCTATTTTGAAGACGGCTGCCTTAAACATTAGGCTTATACTACAAATCCCTCTTCCTCTGATTTCTTGGACAAAAACCAAAAACTAAAACCAAAACCAAAACCAAAACCAAAACCAAAAACCCCAAACCTTCTGATTTTAATTTCATTCCCTGTGATTTTCTAGCAGGGGGGAAAAGTATAGTTGCTAGAAGATGGGATTTTTTTTTGATGGCCCTCGGCAGTTATGTTTCCTATTTTGTTGTCACCATTTGCACTGTGCCTTCTTAAAAAAAAAAAAAAAAAAGAAAAAGATTTATTTATTTATTTGAGAGAGAGAGTGAGAGAGAGAGCACAAGCTAGGGGGAGAGGGAGAAGCAGGCTCCCCACTGAGCAGGGAGCCTGATTTGGGGCTCAATCCCAGGACCTTGGGATCATGCCCTGAGCCAAAGGCAGATGCTTAACCGACTGAGCCACCCAGGAGCCCCAGGCTCATTTTTTAGAAAGCACAGTTACAAACATTGTGTCTAACATGCATATCCATGAAAGCGCATATTATCCACACTTTAAAGGGCCAATGGATGTTAGGAAACTTACCCAGAGACACATAACTTTAAGTGCTGCTGCCAGGATTCAAACCTAGTTTTACTGAGCTCCAAAGCTGCATTCGAATTACTCCACCATGTAGCCCCACTATAAATCAGTCACTTAGCTCTCTGGTAGGTACTCCAGTCCTTTGTGAGCTGCTCAGATTAATGTAGTTATCCCGTGTCCAGTTAATTCTGAGCACCAAACTCTGTAAATCACATCCCAACAATGCCTTTCTTTTAATGAGTCAAGAGGCAAGACATATAACTGCTTGCTCAAGGACATTTTCAACTCTTCATAAACACGGTTCAGTAATTTATTAACTTGGGGATACCATAATTTGGTGAATAAAAGTAATCATTGGGGAATTACCATTTTTATTGGAGTGTTTTTCTTTAGTAGAGCTGCCAGTATGCAATGGGTCCTGGCACCCATTCAGTAAGGCTTACTGCCTACTCACTGCTCTCCATGTTATCTAGCTTTCATATTTAAATATGCACATTGTTCATTTTGCTTCTGTGTGGGGAGATTATATACCACAGAGTTAGTTAGCTCTAATGTCTATACTCTAACTTGTCAATGCTATAAAATGTTACTGGAGATGATTTCTCTTTCTCTCTCTCTCTTTAAAAGCAACCATGCTCTAAAAACTCAAGGTTAATAAAAGTGTGACTGGAAGATCAATTTTCTAAATGGAGGTGGTTCATTCAGGCTGAAACCCCAAGTTGATAGACTTCTCTAGTTTAAATATTCCATTAACGAAATAAATCAGTTTTATTTGAAGATTTCAATCTAGGATCAATAGTTGGAATCATTTAGGTTAAAAAAAAATCTCACAACTATTAACACGAAAACATCTCCTCTTTTATGTTAGCCAAAAGCACACTTGGTTTTACCTGAAGTAATGGTTGTGGCAGACAGAAGGAATAATGATTTGTGCTGTTATAATAAATTTTATTCTCTATTAAAATTTTCAGGTTGATTGTTGTCAGTACCTTTTTAAGGTAGAGTAGAATGCTTCAGCTATTTGCCCCCAGAATTATTAATAGCAAAATAAATACTCAGAATACTGAAATTGTACTGAATTATGTTTATTTTTACTTATATATGGATTTCAGTATAATCTTGTTTATAAAATAAATCCTTTAAAGTCTCTTGGGTGCCCTAAAGGGGGTTCTTGAGTGGTTCAGTCAGTTGAGTGCCCGACTCTTGGTTTCAGCTCAGGTCATGATCTCATGGTTGTGGGATCAAGCCCCACATCAGGCTCTGCACTCTGTGTGGAGTCTGCTTCAGATTCTCTTTCCCGCTCCCTCCCACTCACTCTCTCTCTCTCTCAAATAAATATATAAAATCTTAAAAAAAAAGTTTCTACTCAAGACCAAAAACAAAAGAACTTTTTTTGTCTTATGATGAATAATTTAATAACATAGAATATTTTTCAGTGCATCATTAAATGTTAGACAACATGATCATACTGTTTAAAATATCCTATTTTGTCTAATTTATTGTAGACTATCATGATTCTTTCCATTTCTGACAAAAAGTTATTAAATGAGAATAACTATTTCAGAGATGTTAATGCTATCAGGATTGATTGACAGATGATATTGAAAGTGGGCTGGGAAAATGAGAAGCCAGATCTGTAAACCTAATGAGGATTGGGGTCAAGATACGGACGGAAAGGAAGCTAAGTAAAAAATGTTGAGATTGGTAAGAAGACATTGTGGGGGTTGGTACAGAAAGAGATACAAAAGGCATTAAAATGGGTGCAAATGCTACCATGAATGAGACAGTGAGAAAAAGAAGAGTGGGCCATGAGGCACGGCCACATGGAAGCTGAATGTAAACAAGTAGATGAGAAGGTTCCAAGAAAGAGTGGTGCGTACAATGGTGTGCTCATTCCAGGAAAATGGAGGCTAGATCTGAATTTAGGCAGCTGTGAAGGAAGATATTCACTTTGGAAAGGAAAAATTCATTTCAAGCCAAAGAAATATATGTGGTGTTCCCCTAGGCCTCAGGTGAAGAATGAATAAGCTATTATGACCTCTGCTTTAAATGAATCAGTTAATCAGTCTGGAGACCAAAAAAAAAAAAAATACAATTTATGAAATTATAAACAGTCTGTGTATAGATGTTTACATTGGATACATAAAAACACAAATGGCTGATCTATTGAAAGCTTACCTTCTAACAGGTCCATGATTTCTGCTCTGTGAGAAGGCACATGGCCACACACTACGTAATATATGAAGTGTCCACATTCTGTTTCATATGATCCCCTATTAGAGGGTAAATGCAAAAAGTGTGTGCCTTTACTGCAGAAAAGCCAACTGATAATCCACCATGGATCTTTTCAAAAGCTCTGCCCAAATAGAGAGCATGGTGTTTAGTGCCAGCTACATTTTCTTTTGCAGGACTCTGATTTGGAAATTAGAGATGCGTGGAGAGTTTATCAGTTGATAGACAAGAAGTTAAGGTTTTTAAGACAGAACACATATAATGTTAAACAGCTGAAAGCTTGTGTTGCAGAAACTATTATCAATCAGAAGTTATGAATGAGCTGAATTCATGAGGTAGAGAAGATTAGATATATACGTGAGTCTGAATTAAGCTGTTGATAAAGTAAGAATTACAGAAGCAAAAAGAATGGATTTGAACCCCTACCTCATACCATATACAAAAATTAACTCAAAATGGAACAAGACCTAAATGTAAGAGCTAAAACTATAAAACTCTTAGAAGAAAACAAAGATGTAAATCTTCATGATACTGGATGAAGCAGTTTTCTTAGATATGACACCTAAAGTACATGCCACCCCCCCAAAATAGATAAACTGGAGTTCATCAAAATTTAAAAATTTTGGGGTGCCTGGGTGGCTCAGCCTTTAAGCATCTGCCTTTGGCTCAGGTCATGATCCCAGGGTCCTGGGATTGAGACCCACATCAAGCTCCCTGCTTAGTGGGAAGCCTGCTTCTCCCTCTCCCTTTCCCCTTGCTTGTGTTCCCTCTCTCACTGTCTCTCTCTGTCAAATAAATAAAATCTTTAAAAAAAATTTTTAAAAATTTTGTGCTTTGAAGAACATCAACACGAAAATGAAAAGCCAATGCACAGAATCGGGAAAATATTTTTATATCATATATCTGATTAAAATAGGCATTTCTACAAAGAAGATATGCAAATAGCCAATAAGTGCATTAAAAGATGCTCAATATCATCAGCTACCCTTCAGAGAAATGCAAATTGAAATAATAATGAGATAATGTTTCACATCTACCAGGTTGGCTATAATCACAGCAGATAGTAATAAGTGTTGACAAGGATGTGGAGAAATTGGAACACTTAAGTATTGCTGGTGAAAATGTAAAATGGTGCCACTTTAGAAAACAGTCTTGTCATTCTAGTTAAACATAAAGTTACCATATGACTCAGCAATTCTATTTCTAAGTATGTACCCAAGAGAAATGAAAACCAATGAGCACACAAAAACTTGTACATAAATGTTCACCACACATTATTCATAATAGCCAAATAGTAGAAAAACCAAAATGTGTATCAACTGTCAAATGGATAAATAAAATGTATATCTACATGCTGTATCTTGTATGAAACAAAATATTATGCTAAGGGAAAGAAGACTGCCCAAAAGACCACATGTTGTATGATTTCATTTATATGGAATGTCCATAATGGGCAAATATATACAGACAGAAAGTAGATTAGCTATTGCCTAGGACAGGAGATGGAGGACAGTCACTGCTAAAGGGTATGAGGTCTCTTTACTTGGGTGATAAAAATGTTCTAAAACTGATTATAGTGATAGTTTCACAACTCTGTCAATACTAAAAAAATCATTAACTATACACTTTAAATAGATGAATAGTATGGTAGGTGAATTATACCTCAAAAAGCTATTACAAAAAAAAAAAGCTGGATCCCATCAGTTTCTTAATGACTTTTTAGTGTCCATAAATTATAGCAGTGTCTTCTCCTGTTCCCTTGAATGCTGCTGTGTAACACAGATACTTATCTCCCCCATTTCCACATTTTCCATTTCAAGAAATCATCCTTGTTACCATATAGCATGTTTGCCTCTACTCTACGAATCCATACATACTAATAGAAGGTCTTACATGAAGATGCCTGCAATTTCACAGTCTACACTGTCTGAGTGTGTGTTAGGAAGCTACACCATTATGCAGAAAGCTTTCATAACAATTAAAGGGAAGATTCCGAAGTCAAAGGAGCAGAAACCATTCCTGTCTTGGGTGTTAGCAGTGGATGCTTAGCAGAAAACTCCCATAAGCTTATCTGGGGGACAACTTGGTTCAAGTGAAGATTTTCATATTTTTACATAATTTACAAATTTTACTTCAAAAAGAATCAATGTGTTCAATATATACTACAGGCATATTTTTGCTCTTCTTTCCTAACAAAATAATTTTGAAAATCTATAGAAAGGGTTAAGAGACTAGTCTAGGTTTCAATATTCCTGCTGTCAATGGCATCTACTGTGAAATCAAGTGTCTAGACTATAAGCTCAATGATCTTTCTATAAAAACTGTTAATTCATTTAAAACAGTTTTTGTGTGATTATGATGTGTGCTATGCCCAACTGTTCTCCTAATATAAAACTGATATACCAATGCACATAGACAAAAGACCTTGAAACACCCAGCAGTGCTTGTTAGTACAGTTAAAGCTATGAATTTCAAACAGTGTCTGTCTTTGTTTTTTCTGGTCCTGGAATTACAAATCCTGATTTAACCTTCAAATGGTGCCTGTTAAGGGTTGAATTATGTCTTCTGAAGACATATATTTTGGACACACTGTGTTTGATATGAATAAATTAGTTCAAATCCTGATCCCTAGTACCTTGTATATGTGACTATATTTGGAAACAGTGTCTTTACCAGGTTAAAATAAAATCATTAGGGTGAGCCCTAATCCAACATGACTGGTTACCTTAAAAGAAGAGACACAGATGCACAGGAAAAATGGCATGTGACAAAGCTGAAGTTGTAGTGATTCAACTACAAGCCAAGGGACACCAAGGATTGCTGGCTCCGAATGAACCAATACTGCTGGCACCTTCATTTCAGACTGTTAACCTCAAGAACTGTTAGAAAATAAATTTCTATTGTTTTAGCCACCCAGTTTGTGATACTCTGTTACAGTGGCCCTAGGACACTAATACAGTGTCCAAAGGTGACACACTGTACATATAAAATAAATCCACTGTGGCCTCAACTTTCTTTTAAGGGAACTAATTTCACCTTGGGAACCCAGACGTTTACAGAAACACAATTTGTAAAAGTATGGTATTAAAGATATCACGGGATATCTCTAACGTGAACACTTGAAAGTAACAAAATTATAACATTTGATCAGTGTATACTCTCTCTGTCCTTAGCATACAGATCACTTAAGATGCAGAGACAAATTTTTAATTATGTGGTATGGTAAAGAATAAGTATTTTTTGAAGCAGGTATATTCTACAACCTTGTCACAGTGACAATCAGCCAGTTCTGAGAAAAGCAAAAATATCTCCTTCCTTTGGGAATAATATAGGGTAGGGTTAACACAGGAGTTGGCTCTTTGGAAATAATATTTAGTAGGTCATAATTTTTAAAGTACTCCATTCTGTTCATTATCATATGGGCTGGGTGCAATTGAACATGAGAGAGAGCTTGTGGTTTGTTCGTCCCTTCCACTCCAAGTAACCCAGTCAATGTGCAGGAATCCAAGAGGGCATCCTCACTCTGATATTACCAAGAGATGTTGGCTGTTGGTTGAATGAGGTAGTCCACAGTTTAACAAAGGAGACAAAACAGAGATAACAGGCTATAACACAAACTGAGGACTACTATAGCAGAACTGTTCACAAAATACTGTCAGCCGAGATGACATTTAAACTAGTTGTGTTGGGGATTTCAAGAAAGCCTGATGGAGAAAGGCACATTTTATAAGGTTCTATAAGGAAGATAAAGGCGCATTCCCCACATGATGGAAGGAGAGAGGCAGACCAACTTACTTTTCATATAACACTGAGCTGCTGAGATAGAAGATGCCCAGAGTATTTTCACTGAAGCCAAGGAAAAAAGCCCCAATGCTACTCAAATGAACCCTATAGGTCCCAATTTAGGAAACTACTAAAGATCTTTCAGAGAAAGAACCAGTTTTTTTATGAAATATTTCAAAAGACACTAAGATATTCATTTAAGAGATACGAATATGACTTTCAAGATTTTTAGATAATAGAGAAAATCAAGTGACCAACTTCATCTTGTTTCGGCACATATATTCACTCAGTGGCACAGATAATGGGGTTTTCTATGTTCCAGTGTTATATCCATGGCTAAGATATGGTCCTCTAGCTACTTACAATCTAGGGAAATGAGTGGGATATATCAGATATATCAACAATGACCTAATACGAGTCCCGCATTTGTAACTACATTGGCCTGCCAGAGAGGAAGCCCGCTGAGCTCCTGCACAGTACATTGGCCGTGAGGTTGTTAGTTATCTATATGTATGGGTATTATTCTTCCCACCTAAAATTAAAACCTCTACAGTTATGACCTCAAAAGATGCATATACTTTTTATTAAAATAGGTAATTATTGAATAATATGCCTCCCATATAAATCCTAAATTACCTCTCCAGTAATTTTTCTGATTAAAGGTATTAGAGATACCACTTACTGCCAACTTTCACGCTGAAAAAGAGTTTCTAAACTACTTTAAGTGTCTAATGTAGTATCAGATATGTCTAGACTTTAGGAGACAATTGAGTTTACCACCTAATAATGGTTGGTCAATTGGCCTTTACATATGTGAGGCTCACTTTTGCATGTCAAGAGCTGTTCTCAGTGAAAATAGAATCTGCATCTCAGAACTCTAATTCTGTTAGATGCCTATAGTGTCTGTCATACCCTATCCCCGTTCTTTACAATGATAATCTCAGAGTACCCGGGCTGTGGAATCCTGGACATGTTCAATCTCAACCTGCCACCTTCCCCACCGCCCTCTCTCTCTACTGTTCTCATTAGTGATTTAGTTATCAAATGTGAACCAGAGTCAGGAAAGTAGCAAGATTATGAATGAAAAATGCTCACATGCCACATCTGGATATTAGACATCTGTCGTGATAGCATGGAATACATTTATAACCATACATTTATGTTCTAGTCCCTAGATCCTACACAGTTCAAGGGTTTAAAAAAATATTTTAGAAAGATAGCAAAACTGAGCAGAACCGCAGGTAATAGCAAATGAGGAACCCCAACTAAAAATTCAAGAGGATGCACAAATTTGCATATTAAGTTGGAGCTAGAAAATCCTTAGAGATCATATAGTTCAATCCTATTTTTAGAGTAGAGGAAACTGAGACCCATAAAAGCTGAAATCATATGGTTTAATATGTGTGAGAAGATGCACTCAGTCCTTTGTATACATTGTATCATTTGTGTGCGTGACCCTAATCTGGTAGGTATTGTCCCCATTAAACAGGAGGAAACTGAGGACCAAATTGGTATGATTAAGTAACAACCTGTAATCAGCACAAAGAGTTAGGGGTAGACTCAGAATTCCACTCACTTCTCTTTTCACCAATCTGTGCTCAGAACCACTTCATTACGCTGAAAGAACAAGGGCCAGTCTGTAGTTTCTGGAACCTCAGTCTAATCTTTAAATAGATCCTTTTCTGTTTTTCCCCTGAAATGAACAGAATAGTCATTTCATTATTCTTATTTGAAAGTGAAAGGATAAGATCCAAACAAATATATTTAAAAATGTGTTATACGTAGATGAAGTGTAAAAACAGTCACTTGTGATAAAGTAATGTGGAGTCCAATGCTGGTGCTCTGAATGTAGATTTAGAGGTCAGCAATGCAGTACATTCACCCAAGAAGCATGTCTCCGTGATCTTCGAATATGTTACAAGCTAAAAATGGGTATATTACATGAGGCAATGCTTATCGATTAGTGGACAGTATCTTTATTCTTTTGTGCCAACAGAAGGGTGATAAAGGCAGAAATAAATTTAATAACAAAAATATGATATTTAATTCTTTTTATGATTATTGTAACACTTTATGAAAGTTGTAATTTTAATTCTTTGTCCTCATAAACCCAGTAAGCTAAGTTTAACGAAAGTTATTGGCTCTTTCCTCTGTTCCAGGTGTTACTGTGAGATAATATATCCCGTTTTAATCATATACTTGACTTGGGGATCATTAATTATTTTTGTTCAATTGTATTCAAAAGCCCACATTCAATTGAACTTTTCATAGTGTTTGATGTTAATGATGACAACAGATTCAGTGAGATTAAAATTAGTGATTATTTATAGCAAAAAGTTCAACAGACTTTAAAGACATTTAAACAATACCTTTTGGATATCTTAAATAGTCAGGTCTGTATCAATTTATAAACTGTCTATCTATAGAGAAAATAAAAAAGAGAATGAAAGCCTTGGTTATTTCTGCGTAGAATGAACACTGTTATTTTTAAAAAGAAACTTGCTATCTCTAAAACTTTTAAAGTAAAAAAGAGTTCTGTCCCTGTGTATTTTCATGATAATATCTACTATCGTCTTCCTATGGCTTTTAAATAGAATTGCTGGTCTGAGGTATGGGAACCAAGCAAATTACAGAACGCTTATAGAGGACCTGAGTTTTCGGAAATTGTATTTTATAGATCATGGGTATTTTTGTTTGTTTTGTTTTTACTTTTCTTTCTCTTTCTTTCTTTCTTTCTTTCTTTCTTTCTTTCTTTCTTTCTTTCTTTCTTTCTTTCTTTCTTTCTTTCTTTCTTTCTTTCTTTCTTTCTTTCTTTCTTTCTTTCTTTCTTTCTTGTCTTCCATCCTGATTAGGACCACCAGCCCTCCCTCCCAAACGAATGCTCAGGTTAGCTGCTCACTTATGTGGCCAATAAAATAAAAGCTATAGCACAGATGAACAAAGGTACAAAAGTAGCAACTGAACAACAAAAGAGAAATAAACCATCATGAAGGTAGAATCACAGGTGTCCTAACAATAAATAAAAGCCACAAATATCATGAGATTCAGAGGACTGTCACGGCAGATACTAAGTTCAAATTATTTATCTAATGATAATTCATAGTTTTGAGGTCACTTCTGACACAGTGGATGTGTAAATTTCATTTTCCATGAATTTTCCATGTTCTTTCCTTTCCCCCATCATTATCACACAGTGCTACACCAAAGTCTGGCTCAAAATGTGCCCCCTTTTTTTCACAATGTAGAAGGATTTTATGAATTATATCGTCGGGAGACAGTTCTCTATGGGTCTCTTGTGTTTCTGTATGTCTTATAAGAGATACTAACTAAACTTTCTTTGAACTATCTCTTCAAAGACCTTTGTACAGCAAACAGCCTAGGAAGATAGGATCCTATTTTCTCCCTTTGGAGCAGAAGAAAACCAGTTACTACCCATTAGAAAATATTTAGGGCTCCTAAGCAAGCTCTGTCCTGTAATAACAACCGCTCGGGCATGCATGCACACTCTTACCTCATCTGTGTTACTTCTCTGCGCTATGATGGCTTGAGGAACTGACCGACATATGCTGATTCTCACGCTTTTTGTTGTATTGTGAGTAATCAAATCCTCTGTCTCTAATCCAGGAGTCTTGAATCTTTTGTTAACATTACGAAATTGCAGTATCCTCTGACCCAAGAATCTTGGGTGTTGATACAGCATCCCTCAAACTGAGATAGGCTAACTTGTTAGCGTGTAAATTGGGTAAAACCACCCAGACTCTGCATAGTTCTTGGAAGGCATCTCTCATGAAAATGTCATTATAATAATGTAAATATTTCTCTTATATGTTGTTCAAGAAAGTGTTATTATATATTAATTTCATAATATACCGAAAGTTTTGGGTGTGCTTTTACTTCAAGGCTTCTTTTTTGTTTGTTTAAAATTTTTAAAATTTTTATTTTTTTATCTTTTTAAAAGTTTTAACTAATTATTTTTTAATAATAATTTTTTTATTATGTTATGTTAGTCACCATACATTACATCCTTAGTTTTTGTTGTAGTGTTCCATGATTCATTATTTGCGTATAACACCCAGTGCTCCATGCAATATGTACACTCCTTAATACCTATCACCGGCCTATCCCAATCCCCCACCCCCCCTCCCCTAGACCTCTTACAGGACATAAGGATGTAAGTAAAATGCAGTTACCAATCTTTCGGAACTTACTATCCTAGGAAAATAAACCTAGAAATGAACTAGACATCTATAAGAATACCTATACTTAATAAGACAGCATATAAATGCCAATGAGAGTGTCGGTGGGTCATGTAAGTGAGAAAAAAAATACAATGCAGGAATCTTAGAGTTAATTATTTCTTCCAGATTGGATTGCAGAAATGCCTTTTATATAAAAAGCTTTCATGACACGTACAGTCATTGCTTGGAAGTATCCAAGGACACCACAGAGAAGGCACTCACTACTTTGCAAAACACCCATTTCTGTATTTGATAGCTGTGGTTGTTAATATATTATTTCTTGAATTAAAAATTGCCTAAAGAGAAATTCTATAGTCTCACCTGCTTACAGCTCTAATCCTCCTTCTGCAGAAGCATCCTTCAAATGTTGTCTAATCTCACTCTCAACTGGGCTCTTATTCAGCCATTCATATCTCAGCATACATCTCCCTATGTGACATTTGCACAAATGATCATTTAAGCCCAGATACACAAGCTTTCGTTTCCCCTGTTAAATTTCATCTTACTGATTTCGACCTTGAATTCCAGCCTGTTGAAATAATTTTGAATCTTGATTCTGTTTTATGGCTAGAGCAAGGTTTTAACATAATTTTTGATCACAGGACATGCTACAAAAATTACCGAATGAGCTTTACAATTATATATTGAATCAATGAGTATACATAAGCTTAATGTTATTTACCTGTGGAAGTTTAGCAAGAACTGAAGAAAAAATTGAAGCACAAAACCTCTGAATACCATTGCATGGATTTCAGGTGATATTTCTCCTTGTTATTTTTAGGAAGATGATAAATTAATTATCTGACCTCTCTCTAAAGAAATGAGTTAGGAAGACTGTGTGTTCCAAAGTGTTTGGAGCAGAGGAGTTAAACCACACAGTGTTCAGTGTTATTAATGATAATGTATAGCTACTGGAGCTAAAAAGCTTTCATATGTTCTCTTCACTTCTCTAAGTAATTAGATCCTTTCATTAGAACACAATCAATTTATCGTGTTCAATGTACAGATAATATGATGATTGATGTCTTTGCCACCAGCTACATGATATAGAAATATTATATATGAATTTTTAATAATTTTACAAAACAGAATGTCTGAGTTTATTTTATATTCACATGTTTCCTTTTCCCTTTTGGCATTCTTATTGTTCTTCTCCTAAAATTTGACACAGATAGTTAATTTAAGTTGCCATTAGCCCTCTGGTTCTGACATTACCAGACATTATCAGCTGAATGTGACTAATAGTTGGGTTCTTGGCTATGAATTAAAATAATAAAATACATATTAGCTGTTTAAAAGTATTTTCCTGATACATAATCTGATGTTCTAACATATATATTTTCCCAATGAATTATGTTCTTTAATATTTCATAAAATATTTTATATAAATTATGCACTTGTGTATATACAATATATGCTACTTCTAAGTTCGTTGTAGAATCAATCTCATCTGAAGTTAGTAAATTTGTATTATTTTAGCTAAACAATACAATAACTTGATAATTTAACATAAAATTAATGACATGGAAATTAAATGTAATGTCTATAACTGGCATATTAGACAGGCTGAATCTAATAATGTACAATTAGAAAAAAGCTTTATTTTTCTTGAATCTGTATGTCCAATATGTTTTAGGGAATCCCTCTCAGGTCCCTGAAATACATCTCCAAGAGATCTTATAGCATTAGAGTCATTGTCAATGATCAGAATTAGTCCTATATTGGGGGTAACAGTCACTACGTTCATGTACATTCCTTAACATAATGAGCTGGGCCAAGCTCTCTCAAGAATAATCTTACCGAGTGTTCCTCAAATACAATGTTAGTCCAAGGCATTTCTAAGGCTGAGCACTTCATCAACTGAGAAGAATGATGCTACCCTGGACCTTTCGGTAGATCCCCCAGTTTTAAAGATGGTTCCCTTAGCTTAGAGGAGAAACCACCATTCTCCTTCTGTGTGTGTTCATATGTGTGTGTTGGGGGGGGGGTGGCATCAGCAGAAAATAGAGGAGGGCATATGAAATCACACAATATTCTCCATGAAGCTGACAACTCTACTTCCGTGGCTTTCTCCCACCATTCTGTTGGATTTCTGGACCTCTCTTATACGGGTTGATGGAAAGTTAAAATCTGTTGTCAGTTATTAATGTGCTTAGACATTCTTAGCAGATTGTGGACTATTAATTATCTGTTGTTCTCAATTTTGGAGTTTCAGCAATAATCTGAGACATCTAGAGAGTCCTATTCAATTGGTCCTTACCTTTTATATACATATAAGTACTTAATTTAAAATTTCAGTTAATAACTACAGCATGTGACAGTGTTTTGCTTGGAAAAACCCTTCATTTTGGTTTTGAATCATAAAAGTTCTCCTACTGAAATCAGTTTGGGACTGCTGCATACTATAACTCTTCCCTTGGAGATGAAAAATTCTGAAGTGTTACAGGAAAAAAAATACTTAATTTTGTTTACACACTTTTAAAATATAAGCTACTTATTTTTATTTATTATATCTTACAGAACAAGTACTGCTAGAACACAATTTGGGGGACTGATATTTGAAAATAACATTTAAAAAGTAATACAATGCTTCTGAAATTCAATGTGATCACTCTGAAGACGAAACAGATTGCAGGTTAAAGTCAACTATCAATGTCTTAAAAATGAATGATTCTCTAGGACTTATTTTCTTGCTACTCCATCTCAAAGAAGCTTGTGACTTAAGTTAACCTAGAAATCATCAGAAAATCTAATCTGACGCTCTTAACATTTAGCTGAAAAAGGCTGTATTTCAGTTTTGCCATCAGAATGAGTGAAGAAAAGGTCCACTTTTGATGTAATTTTATTCTATAACCCCTCCGTTCTATGAACAGATAAAAGGCAACATCAAGTCAAAATAAATTTGCATTTAACTGTGCTATATATTACTTTTTTTCTCCTCAAGCACAAGTATTGCTACTTGGAGCCTGTGCTGAAGTTACTGATTGTCGTGCTTAATGATACGTTTAGTAGCAATCCATTTTTCAGGCTTGGACAGCTGAGACACCAATGTTGCTCCTTAATCCAGACAAAGTGAACCAAAATGAGTCACATAATTTTCTTACAGTGATGCAGGGATCACAAAAATATATTATGCTGTACTCCAATCATACTGGGTCAAAGCATATGAAAGAACATGCCTCTCCGATAAGTCCAGAGCGTTATCAGGCCATGAGATACATTTATAAAAAAATAGGAGTATGGGGTAAACTTTAGCCCCAGGACCAAAAGAAATCTGCAATGGACAGTTTTTTAAAGAAAAGAAAACATTAAAACATTACTTAGTATAATTTTCCAGCTCAACTTTACCGTATTAGCTTAGGATTGAGCATTTAATCAGTTGTTAAGCTTCTATGGACAATAACTATCAATAGTTCAAATTATAGGCTCATTATACATTTATTAATACATCAAAAGAGGGAAATCTTCCTAATTTTCTAACTGATTGGATCTTCAGGCTTTATTTAGGGAGTGATTAAGGAGACAGAATGTCGGCCTCAAGTATGGCAAAAATGAATTCAAACGTCTGCTCTGTAATCTTAGATGTTCATCATAAATTCTCCCGAGTTGGTTTTCTTGCGTGAAAATGGAAATCAAATACCTCTTAAGTTTCTTTTGGAGCCTAAATTTGGCTAGCATGTGATAGTGTAAACAAGGCGAGTCCCCTACTGGAATCAGGAAAGTATTCTAAAAAAGCAAACTTCCTAAGGGATTCCGTACCTTTCCTTTTCCCACACCTGACGCCATGTCTCAGCATTCAGCAGCCTGGAGTGCAAGTGCCTCCTCACTGGTGTGCACCTTGCATGATGGGCACATTGAAGACAGGAGATGTTTCTTGTTTCTCCTTTGTTTCCAATATGCAGCAGGTGACTAGGTGCATTTGGCATGTGTTAATACAGATATAATAAGCATTTTCTAAATTAACTAAAGTGACAATGCAAACAACATGTAGATGTATTTTGGCTTATTTTCATGATTACTAAAGTGTATTTAGCTGAAGAATAAAATGTTCATCTAAAAATATTTTCTATTACAATGTGGACATGAAAAACAATAGCTGTTGACTATACACTTACATGTATATGTAATATAAGTGTATGTGTATGCGTTTACACATAATGTATACACACACACGTTAACTGTATTTTCCTCATTAAGAACACTTAGGTCTAGTACCTCCTTCCAGTAATAATAAATGCATTTTGTTATCACTACTATGAATCAATAATTCCACTAATAATGTTGACAATTATATTCATTAATAAACATTTACTGAGCTCATCCAATGACTTTAGAATGTACACAGCGCCAAATCAGACTTTTCCCAGAGGGCTTTTATTCCAAATTAGACAGACAGACCAGACATAAGCACAGAGAGTGAAGGTTAATGCATTCAGGAAAGAATGAGTGACATCATGGCATATACATCAATACCTAATACTTGAAAGGAAAGTGAGGGATCCTAAACTGCTTAATGCAATTTCGTCACCATTATAAAAAAATACCCATAACAACCATAAGAACTCAAGCACACATTCTGGGAGAAGGTTGACACAAATGTCTCAAGTCAAGGAAGGACCCTGAATACATTAATCACTAACAACTAGTAAGGCAGAAACAAGGGTTGCATTACCCTAGATTCTGAGTAACATGGCATAGAACAGAGTTGCTCTAGGGAAAACTGTTCATAAAAAGCTTTTAATGGATGTGAAACATCACCTTTCTAGCAGTTTCTTTATGATCCCAAGAACATATGAAGAGATGAAAAGAGATGTGTTTTAGTGGACCTATTATCACTATATGATCTTTTTTTTTTTTTTGATTCATGACTTTTTAACACATGCTTTTGTCAAGTTTCTTTTGCTTCTGCATATCTCAAGTGATTACAAAATGATATTATTTCAAGGCAAAGAAAACTTGAAAGAAAATACACTTAAATATTAATAACTTTTTAAAAGAATAATAATAATGATAAATCCCCATTAAATTGAATATATCCCTAAATATATTTATTAAATATCTAAAGATATTTAAGAAAGGTAAAAATTTTTGTGACTGTGGTACATTTGTGTCTACAAATTCCTCTGTATGTGTTCTGCCATACAATCTGTTCTGGTATCATGCAGATTTTTTTTCTAATTAAAAATATATCCACTATCATTAAATATGTGAGTTAGCTAAACTTTGCAATCATGGGTTATATTCAAGCTCTGAACCTTTCAACTGAATAACTTCGGCTAGTAAGCTCCCCTATTCTAAGCCTCTGTTTTCTTGACTCTTCAGTGATAATTTACATCACAAGTTATTGCAAGGATTTAGTAATTCAAGATATTTTAACCTCCAATCAATGCCTGGCACCTAAGCAATACTATTTCATCAAAAATGTTAGGTTTTTTTTTTTTTAGTAAGTTTTATAATTACGTAGGGATTTTCCTTCACTCTATTAGAAATATAAAACAATTTATTTTTACTACTATTATTATTATTTTAGAGAGAGGGAGGAAGGAAGAAGCAGAGCAATAGAGCCCCAATGTGGGCCTTGATCTCACAATCATGAGACCAGACCTGAGCCAAAATCAAGAGTCGACGCTTAACTGACTGAGCCACCCAGGCGTTCCAGAAATATAAAACAATTTAAAGATCATTATAAGATCTGAAAGTAAATAGGAAGAAAGTTTACTACATTCAGATACAGTTTTCATCAACTGATTTTATTACTCATACTCAGGAAATCAACACTTAATTCGGAAAACATTCCAACTCAACAATCTGAAAGCATTCTTAGCTTAGCCAGCCACGATTCTGATTTCAGTAAGTTCACATGTGAACTGAAGAGTAAGAAGTCTATAAAGTTATTTTATTTCATGAAAAGAGCATTGTTATTTGTCAGAAGATCAAGAAAATGTTGGATCAGTTTTACCAAAAAACAGAATACAAGGACAAGGAAATCAAAGACCAAATCGCTATCATCGATGTCTGTTACTAAGGCAGCTCAATGTCTTAGTGTGCAGCTGGATGGAGTTCAGGAAATAAGTCAAGAATGTCATTGATTATTTAGGAGTAAAGGAAGTTTAAATTAGTATCTCACAGCATTCCAAACTACATGTAGCTTTTAGTGTATTAAAATTGTATATTTAACATTGGTAATTACAATGAGACACAAATCTATAGCATATTTTATGAAATTATTTGTAGATAATTATCCTTATAGGGTCTAGGCCACAGTGATCATTATTCAGGGGTTGGGGATGAGTTCAAAGTCAGTTATTTTGTTAGCAGCTGAGAGAGGACAAGAACACAGCTCTCTCTTACTGATGTTTTCACTGAACACCATCCAGATTTTTAAATAGCTTTCTTACCATCGTCTGTGAATTATAAATAGGAAGATAATAGTAATGTTCGAGAAAATACTCAATATTTGTAGCAGTACAAATCAACTGGGCCATATGAAGAACTGACAGCCCAGAGATCCTTTAACAAGCAAATGCACTTTATTTCGTTACATTGCAGGATGGGGGAAGAGCTGTGGTTAACGCGCCAGCGCCAGCCTGATACACCATTTCCAGGATGGTATGATTCTTCGTGGATTTATGCCTTTGCACTATTCAGAAAATAAAAGTATAACTTGAATGAAAGTCCAAGTTACATTTGCTGTAACAGTAGTTATCATTACAATTCAAGCATTTCTTTGATATTTATTGGTCAAAATTAACCAGTTTTAAGTTGTGAGAGTCATTGTTGGAGTATGAAGTTATGGTTATACATACATGAACAGCAAAACCACCAGCGATTTCTTAGCCATTTAGTAAGGACTCGGATACACTGCAATTTATAGATAAGGAAATCAAATGAAGCTTTGTGTGGAAGTATTTTCTTAATGGTTTATACTAAGATAAGAATCAGTCATGTAAAAAGACACCTAATTATCCTAATTTCATATAAATGTTTTCAACAGATTCCCAGTGATGATTAATACCAACTTGGAAATTTACTTGATATGATTAGTCTTAGGCTATTTCAAGAACACAAATGATATTATGTAATAAAATATATCATAATTAAACTGCTCCAGAATTGTCCTCTCGCTATTGAATGGAATAGGTAACTACTCCATTGTTGATTAAAAGTCTTTTCTCAAAAAAAAAAAAAAAAGTCTTTTCTCCATGGAATAATCTATTGAGAAATTTGTCATATATAGAACTTCTGGACAAATTCTCATAAACTACATTGCTTACTGTGTACCAGATACTATAATAAGCATTTTATATGGATTATTCCATTTAATAATATTAATATTCTATAAAATGGCCTATTAATATCTTCAGTAACAAAAGAGAAATAGAGGCTTAGAGAATTTCAGTAATTTAATTAAAGCAAAACTTGTTGCAAGAGGTGGAGCTGGACCTTAAAGATTCATCGTTATATTAATAGC
The DNA here is from genome assembly GCF_024610735.1 of Ursus americanus. Taxonomy (NCBI): domain Eukaryota; kingdom Metazoa; phylum Chordata; class Mammalia; order Carnivora; family Ursidae; genus Ursus; species Ursus americanus. Next base: position 48,386,446 of record NC_142135.1, read on the forward strand.
TCTCTAAGACACTTAAACCTCACAGTTATTGAGCACATATGGTGTGCCAACCCTCTGCAGAATACTTACTATGTTATCAGTTAATGCAGTCCTCACAATTCTATAAATTATGTGTGCAACATGATGGCATTATGTCACTCTGGGCATACAGAAATTGAAACTCCTGTGAGTCTCTGTGTACAGTGAGTGAACATCTAAAGTTACAATAGATAAAAACTGGGCAGGTTTTGTACATCACACACAACTATGGATATAGGGAAGCAAAGTTTCAGAAAGTAAAATTATGTGGTGGTTTTAAAACATGAGCTCATGTTTTTTTGATATTCAAATGGAGAGGTGAGGCCTATGTCAACGTCCTTTGAATCTGGCTCATCTGGAACCAATAGAAAGGAGAGGAAATGACACTGTGGTACTTCTGAGGCTAAGCCCTATGAGGCAATGCAACTTGGGTCTTACTTGCTGGAACACCTGCCCTTGGAGCCCAGAGTCTGCATGTGAAAAGCCTAACCATGGAGTCACTATGCTGTGAGAAGGCCAGGCCACACTGAGAGGCCTCGAGTAGATGCTATGGGTGGCAGTTCCTACCTTTGCATTATCCCAGATTAGACACCAGATGTGTGAATGAACAGAGATTCCAGATGACTCCAGTTCCCAGGCACTGAGCCATTATACAGCATCTAGTCTCGCATTCAATCTCCAGAATTTGTGTATCAGAAACACACCACTCTAGCTCTGCCCTTTTAAATACTGACCATACAATCTGTGAGCATAATAAAACAGTTGTCTTATCTTGATAAAATTTGGGGTGATCTGTTCTGCCGCAATAGCAATTGGAACAATGTTTTTAACAATTTTAAAAATAATCATAATGCTAAGATATACCTCTAACAGCAGACATTCTTTAGCTGAAATAGACCAAGACTAAAAAGAACTTGAAAATATAGTTTAGTGTGTCATATAGACTATAAAATACATCTACAATTAATATTTCATTTATGGATTTCAAGAAATAATGAATGAAAGAACGGAATGAAAGTAAAGTGATCTTAATCTGCTGCTGATTATGGTTGTTAGTCATTAGTCACGTGTAGCTAGTGACTATATTGAGATGTGCCTAAGTGTGAAATACACACCAGAGTTTGAAAACTAAGCATGGGGGCACCTGGGTGGCTCAGTCGTTAAGCGTCTGCCTTGGGCTCAGGGCATGATCCCAGGGTCCTGGGATCGAGCCCTGCATCGGGCTCCCTGATCCACTGGGAGCCTGCTTCTTCCTCTCCTACTCTCCCTGCTTGTGTTGCCTCTCTCACTGGCTCCCTCTCTCTCTCTGTCAAATAAATAAATAAAATCTTAAAAGAAAAAAGAAAACTAAGTATGAAAAGAGTTGTAAAAAAACCTCATTATAATTTACACAGATTCACCACCAAAATAATATTTTGGACATTGTCTCAATAGTTTTTACATTGATTACACATTGAAATGATAATATTTTGGATAGCGGGTTACATAAAATATATCACAAAGTAATTTTTACCTTTTTATTTATTATTATTTTTTTAAATTATTATTGTTTTTAATTATTATTGTTATTTTGACTCCTGAAGATTTAATATTTAACTGTGCTTCAACTGATACATCTATTGGACAGAACTAGACTAAACCATTATTCTTTCTTAAAAAACTTAGACACTTAGTAAATAAAGAAATAGAGTGGAATCTAATTAATAATCCTCATCTTGTCACAATTTTTGGCAATTATGAAAAGGAAGACAACTGATTTTAGTTTATCTAATGACATCTATAACCCAAGTCACTAATTGGTGAATTTTAATTGCTATCACTCTAAAATAAGGAGAAAAAAAGACCTAGTTTTAGAAACACACACAGTAAAGCTAATGCTGTCACATCAGATGGTGAATTTTATTAAAGCAAAGATGCTTTATTTACTATTTTGTTGTGACTATTTAAAATTCTCATTATTTTAAATTCTTTGTTTTTACACTAAAACAGCTTGAATTAAAACTTTTCACATATTTTCTCATTAACTTTAAATTTATTTTCTTGCCCCTCTGACCTCTTATCAATGTAATTGATTTATATTTTCCTAGATTTTCACGCCTTTTAAAGCAGAGACCAGAGTGATAAAAATGTAATAAATAAAACGATCTTTAAACAGAATCTCAATATCTTAGGAACTGTTAAAAAAATAGAAGAACACATTGACATTTCAAAAATAAGAAGATTTCAGGATTTATTACAGTTACATCGTGGAAGTTTCTCTTTGAATATTAAAATAACTGTGCACGTGTAAATCAGTATACATTTTAGCCTTTCTACCCCTAATCAAAACCCGTGCATACTCTAACCACAGGCTGACTCTTTTCTTCCACTCACGAAGGCTTCTCTTTACCACTCGCCATTCGTTCCTCTGTCACTCTTAACTCCAGACTTCACTCTGTCTGCCAGGCTGCTTGAGAGCTGCCACCAGTTTCATCTTAAAAGCCTGACATTTAGCCTTTTCTTCTCAGCTTCAGTCAATCAACTATTTGAACTTTGTGAATGTACCTTGCAAAATAGGTGGATAGTGTCAACCTGACTAAAAACTGTGAGATTGACTGTTTTCTTCCCTCGAGAAGTGTGTAATTATGCCAAATGCAACTGTTGGCTTGCTTGTCTGATGGCCTTTCCATCACGCGCTCTCCTCAGAAAGACCTGAACGCTGTCAGATAACAGCTGTGGGAAGCAGTTGGTGTCACCTCTGGGAAAACACCTGTCAGCCTCTATGTACAGTCAAAAGTTCAGTGAACAAGAAGACAGTCAAGGAGGCTCAATTACAAAAAAAAGAATTAGATGCCTATAGAACAGAAAGCAGATTGGCCAGAATTTCTGCCAATAACCACCCATCATTATGTTCTGGAACAGTGTAAAAGTCTAAGGTTTAGAGCTTCTGTTACAAGTTCAAATGTCTTTAGGAGCCAGGCAGGTGAAATATATTTCTATTATTATTGCTACTAGTATTATTAAAATTGCTGCTGGCATACGTGATATGCCAGGTATCGTTTCAGGCAATATACAAGATATTCATTTAACCCTTACACAAAGGCTAGACGGTAGATACTATGATCCCCTATATTTTACAGATAAATAAAGGAAGGCATTGAGTAATGTGCCCTAGGTCACACATTAAGCAAACGTGGGATTCAGTTTCAAGCAGTCCACTACCAGAGACTGTGGCCTTCACCTCCAGCCATACATCTCCTGGGAGTGGTGACACCTGTCAACCTAAAGACATCAGTTCTGACTACAAAAAGTCCAAATGCATCTGCCATCCCATTCAGCTACTGATTTGTCTATAGTCCCGGGCAAAATAAAAGTTGGCACAATTTTTCTAAACTCCAGCCACGTGTTCTCACGTAATGTGAAATAAGCCTAAACATCTAACTGTGAAACTACGTTTTATTTATAGTTATCAAAACACATGTCTTTTTAAAGATCTTCTTTATAGTATTCCTTAATCCTTAAGTTCATTGCTTGTTTTATTTATCGTTTTAAGGTGAAGAAGAAACAAAAGTTTTACAGTATACATAAATAAAAGTTGTTCACTTCTTTAGTCTTAAAGGAAAGTTTTAATGAGTCTTTTTTTTTTTTCAAAATGACAAGTAAATGATTGAAGAAAAAAATACACTGTTGCTTATGGTCCATTATTTATGATTAAATCTATGGTCCATTATTTTATAATTAAATCTACAACTATAACACTTGACATTTTAAATATTAACTAGTGGGTAAACTACTATAAAATATTCCTCTTTTTTATAATTAATGCAGGATGTGATAAAATACTCACTTGGTTTGCATCCAGGATTTTGATTTCTAAAAAGTGTGGTAATCAAAGCTGAAGCTGCCTTCAATCACTTGCTATCTCAGAAACTAGGTTGCTGACATCACTTCTCTTAATTTTCTTTTTCTTTCTTTCTTTCTTTCTTTCTTTCTTTCTTTCTTTCTTTCTTTCTTTCTTTCTTTCTTTTTTACTTCTTTTAATTTTCTAATACAGAGTCTTGGCTATGCAAAAGAAAATTCTCTCCTATCATCTTGACCTGCTTAATAAGTAAAGAAGGGAATGTCCAAGTCTGTATCCATTATGGCACAAAGGTACTTGCTGATACACCTGTGCATTAAGAGCAAGCTTCTGCTGCATCAGCAGGACAACCCCCCAAAGAATGATCCTTTATTGACTGAACCGTCCTCCTCCATCTTGTGAAGAAGAATACTTTCCATGCTGCACTAGACAATTATTGACCAGTGCTAATGCCTAAAAATGTAAAGTAAATTGTCTCATGGAAAAATGAATTCTCAAACCAAACTCAAGAAAAACAACTGTGCCCTTTCTGGGATTCTATGGAAAGAAGCCAGTCTTTCAAACTATCTTTAGTTACATTTTAAAGGATTTTAAAAATGAACTTTCACTATTTCACATAAAGGCATGTATTTCAAATACAGTATTTTTAAATTTATATTTGATTATAAACAAACAATAGACACACATACTTAGCTTTGACTTATAAATAAGCAACAGACATACATGAGATTTTAATGGGAGATTCAGTAGGAAAATAAATAGAAGTATTTTAAATAAATAGAAAAGACTTTTAATTTCAACTGTAAAATAAAAATATAATGTTATTATTATAAACCACAGTCATTTTTTTTCTTTTTAATTCCCAAATCTGAGGATAAAGACCTCTCTATTATCAAGGGAATGAAATGAAAGCAAAATCTTATTGTGATTATTGTGATACAGGGAGAAAATAGTAAAAATTTTCTGCATTCCAGAAACTTTTATATGTGACATAACCAATGGTTCAATTATGGACACAAAAGATAAGAATATTATGAAAATTCTTAATCAAGTTTAGTCTGAGGACAAAATAACAGAGACATACCCAAATATTTAGTTTTGTTGATGGTTTTAAAAATGCAGAATAAGGCATTATTTATTCCCATTTTCACCCATGACAGAGTTGCTACAATCATGTTGACCTACTGCCATAAACAACGAAAAACCTGAACAATTTATATGAAACAAATGTGTTCAGACATTGAACAGCAGACAACACAGGACTGAGAACACCAAGAAAAAGGACATCTGAAGTCAGTCTTATAATAACCCCCTCAGCTTCCTGCCAGGAGGCACTTGCTAGATCATTGCATAGGAAGGGCAAGCAAGAGAGGCAGCTGAGCAGACAGAGTAATCTTTTTGAGTTGAGAGGGCAGTTGGGATATCTACAGCAAAGGACTGGAGATATTGGAGCTTTGTGGAGAAAGAGATCCAGAAGTCTGCAAAGAGGCCTTCTCCTTGAAGTTCTTCACCATCCTACTAAGTATGTAGCAGTATCTCATTGTTGTTTTAATTTGCATTTCTCTGATGATGACATATGACTTTGGTGAAGTGTTTGTTAAGGTCTTTGGCTATTTTTAAATCAGATTGTTTGTTTTCAGCATGGACTTCAAAAGAGGCATTACAAGCAAGCTCAAGATTTAAAGGAAAACATGAATGTAATGAAGAGGTAATGAAAGGTATAGTAAAAAAAAAAAAAGCCAAATCGAACTTCTTTGGATTAAAAACACAGTCTCAGAAGTGAAGGACTTAATAGATGGAATTAATAGTTAATTGGACACTATCCCAAATCAATCAGTGAAGACACAGCAGTATTAAATATCCAAACTGAATCACAGAGAAAAATAAATAGAAAAAAAATGACAGGTACTTCAGAAACCTTCTAAAAATATGAAGATGTTTAAAATACATAAGTTGGAGTTCAAGAAGAGGAGGAAAGAGAAAGTGTATTTGAAAAATATTCTAAATTCAATGAAGCCAATAAACCTGTCAAAACCCTAAGCTAGATCAACTAAAAGACACCATACCAAAGTGAACCCTAATCAAACTGCAGAAAACCAATGAAAAACAGAAAATCTTAAAAGCAACCTGATGAAAGAAGACTTTTTTTAATACATAGGAGCAAAGATTATTATAACCGTCTCATCAGAAATTATGTGAGTCAGAAATTAACAGAATGACATTTTGAAAGAGCAGATAAAAAAAAAACCTGTCAAGCTAAAATTCTATATCCAGTAAAACTGTCCTTCAAGAATTCAGACGAAGTATTCATAAACCAGAAGCTAAGAGATTTATTGCCAGCAGATCTGCATGATGTTTTTCAGGTGGAGGGAAAAACAGCACCAGAGGGGAATCTGGGTCTACATAAAGAAATGAAGAACACTGGAAATGGTAAATATGTGAATCAGTACAAAATATTTTCCAAATTTTAAGTTTCTTAATTGTGTAAAGCAAAAAGTTTAAAACAAAGATAATAACATATTATGCGTTAACAATACATGTAAAGTAAAACATGAAAAAATAGCTGAGGAAGGGCAATAGAAGGTCATGGAAGTATACTGTTGTAGGGTTTTTATTTTATGTGTGAAGTGATGTAACAGGATATGAAGGCAGAATTTTGGTGGTCCTGCAAAAACGATTATGTGTTGAGTATTGGTCCTGGTTTGTCCCAGAAGTTCTGTTTTATGCCTTCCATACTGACATAATTATTAAAGAGAACACTTTTTCACTCTCAGAGCAGCCCTAGTTCAGAGAATACATTATATGATTGCTCTAATCAAGTAAGAAGATGTGCCAATACTTAGGCCATAAATACTGGTAAATGTGATGCATCAGAATCTAGTAGGGAGCCTATTAAAAATAAAGCTGTCTCCCCCACTCACAACACTCTCCCCATCCTGGTAAATCTGGGGCAGGAATTGGGTCTTTAAAAATTTAACATATTATTTGATACAACTCAAATTTTGAGAACTGCTCATCTCGGTATTACAAAAACCTTTCAATTATTATACCAATAGCAAACACCAATGTAAACATTTTGTGTAAGCTACTACTACTACAAGGCTTTCAAGGGATCCTGATGGTCTAAGTGTTTTTTCAAATACACTGCATAGCCCAGAAAGACCTCGGAAGGTCTTTAAAACCAAACCATTATTGGGCTTCTCAGTTCTACAGAAATCATGAAGAAAAAGTGAGAGCAAGTAATGATGTAGTTCAATTCTTAGGCTGATAATTTGAATTACTCTAAGATGTGATTAGGTCCATATTAAAGGAAAATGAGGGATGGAAAGAAGTTGTTCTAGGAGATGGGAGAAGTTTAAAAAGGAACTGTAAATAAGATAATCATATTCAGATAAATAAACACAGTCACTTTGAAAAACCTAATATAATCACAGACTCAAGAGTATGTTGGTTGTAGACAATAGCATTAACTCTCTTATTTTAAAAAGTTGGGGAAACTGAGGCTCAGTGAGTTTCAATAATTTAAATTAATTATCCAAAAATAATTCTTGGTTTTAAAAAAAACTATATTTTGTTGGCTGGCTCTTATTTCAGTTTTTTTTTTAAATCCCATATTACCCAGTAAATTTTGTGTTATTTACTCTCAAGACTGGCTGTCTGAGTCTGTCCCTTCATTAACTTGCATAATTGAACCATAAAAGTCTACAGCATCTGAAAAAAAATCATGGGTATGAAATCTCATTCAGTTATGTTATTTCTGAATAGACATCCAGAGGGTCAAATATGCTTTTTTAAGTACATGAATAAAATGTCTAAGGAAAGCAAAAGTGACTACAGTTATATAATAAGTATAATGTATATCAAACAGAAAATTAAGTGATTCTAGCATATGTAAAGAAATGAAAAAAATCTTTGGTATTGCCATAGTTTCTAAAATCATTCAATATTTAAATTCAGTTTCTAATTCAGGACCACATCTCACTGTTTTGATTGTTTTTTCATAGTCCATACCCTGTCCCATCACTTTTTCACAGTGTGATTTATTTGGGTGTTAGTTTTTTGTTCCAATATAGCAAAATATCATCAGGATATAGTTTAAAAATTATTTTGTTGCAGGAGTACCTTCTCTTAAAAAGGTAAAGAGTAAAGAGTATAGCATGAGAAAGCATGAAATGTTCTATGCAATTCAAGATCATCATTCTTTCTTCTAAAGACATCCAAATGGCCTACAGTTTAATGGCCTCTATGATAAAATACACACCATAATACTTCCATTATGGATGGATATTAGTAGCCAAATGACTGAACTTTTGCCTGACCTAATTCAAATGAATTGGTTTTGTGTTCAATGTATTAAGGCACAAGGCAATTAATCCTCTTCTTAAGTTACTGGAGGAGGGATGGGATAAAGAAAAGAAGGAAACTTACAATTTTGTGATGTTATATTTACTTTATATAAATTACTTAATCTTAATAATCCTTTGAGGTAGGTGGTATTACCCATATTTTCAAGATGAGGAAACTGAGGCAGCTCAGAACGGTTATGCATTCAAGATTCACAGTGTAAATAAATAGCAGAGTTAAACTTTGAATCCAAATTAATGTGACTCTTAATCACCTCCCTGCACCAGTGTGGAAATAAGGCCTACTCAACAGCAGCTTCAGGAAAACTGAGTAGTTAATTTGTCCTTAGGAATGGCTGTGCTTCAGATATTTTTTAAAAATACCTAGCTAACCCATTCCCCCACCCCCCCTCCCCTCTGAAGCCCTCAGTTTGTTTCTCAGAGCCCATAGTCTCCCATGCTTCACTCCCCCTTCTGATTACCCCCCTTTCTTTAATCCTTTCTTCCCCTACCGATCTTCCTAGTTCTTATGTTCCACAGATGAGAGAAATCATATGATAATTGTCTTTCTCTGCTTGACTTATTTCACTTAGCATTATCTCCTCCAGTGCCGTCCATGTTGCAGCAAATGTTGAGGGCACATATTGCATGGTGCACTGGGTGTTATATGCAACTAATGAATCATTGAACCTTGCATCAGAAACCAGGGATGTACTGTATGGTGACTAACATAATGTAATAAAAACAATTAAAAAAAATACCTAGCTAAAATCGCTCTATGGCTTGTGTCCAAGGAGTCCCAAATACCTGCTCTCGCAAATCACTTTACCTTCCAGAACTTCCTGAATCTGTCCAAACTTGATCTCTTTTATACCATTTGCATTTCCCGACAGATTCCTGCTGCCCATGCCCAACCTTCTGGCTAAGTGAGTCAGACAATGACCATTTCATGTTGGGCAGCTCAGGCTGTGTGAACATGTGATATTCCGTGGTTAGTCCTTGGTCTCTAGCAAGGCCCCATAGAAATCAGAGCTGTTTCTCAAAAGGCAGGTAATTATTTGCAGAAGATGGCACACACGTATATACAGGCCAAAACCCAGAGGTCTGCTTGCTAGAGGTTCCATACAGGAATCCTCTTTGCCATGGATACTTCAAGTATCATTACTGGATCTGCTAGATAATGAGGCCTTTTTGGTAGGGAAGCTTAAACTGCAGCCTGAACCTGCTGCAGAGCCTTTTTTTTCTGGGCCCCACTCGACACTAGCAGCCTGTCACTTTGTAAATGGGTCAAAATTACACATGTACATAAATGGACCACGTCTTTTTGGAGAAGGATTGGAGGGAGAGTTCTGATGGGTACTTTCACCAGTGGTCAAGGTACTTCCTCAAGGGGACTTGGCCTCCCCTTAAATCAAGAAACTCTGGATCTGTGAATTGACATAAGTCTGGAAAGGGAGTGAGGAGCCATGGTTCACCGTTGTAGATATTTGAGTCAGGTTTACGGCTACCAGACCTAGAGCTTTTTCAGTTACACAGATCAAGTCATACTGCAGTGGTCTGTCCATTTATTTTGCTTGGGACACCATGATCAATTACTACCTCCAAAGATCTCCAGGGGCCAAAGTATTCTGATGATCTGTATGTCCTTGCTGCTGTTTAAAGTAGTTGTTTCCACCTTTCTCATGGACTTCTGCTGCTCTGAGATCCTATAATTCTCATTGATATCAGGGAACCCATTTTAATAGTAGTAGGCTAGGTTGCATAATGTCCTCCCTCCTTCTCTGCAAAGATGTCCATATCCTAATATCAGATATCTGTGAATATGTTACATTACATAGTAAAATAGACTTTGTAGATATAGTTAAGGATCTTGAGATGGAAAGATTATTCTGGATTATCTAGGTAGGTCCAATATGACAGGAGGTCAGAAGGAGGCACTGTGCTTTGAATATAAAGAAAGGGACTGTGAGCTGTCTCTAGAACCTGAAAGAGACAAGAAACAGCTTTTCTGCTGCAGTCTCAACAAGGAAGTAGCCTTGGTTTGAGCCCTGTAAGCCTTATTTCAGACTTCTGACTTCCTGAAATATAGTAGAATAAATTTATGTTGTTTTAAACTACTGAATCTCTGGTAATTTGTTGTGGTAGCAATAGGAAACTAATACAGATGTCACCCTGTAGAATAGTGGTTCTCAACCAGGATTAATTTTGTTTCCTCTAGAGCTCAATTGGCACTACCTGGAGGCATTTTTGATTGTCATGATTCAGGGGAGGGTAATACTGGCATCCAGAGGGTAAAGACCAGTTTATCAGGCCCTCAAAACAAAGAATTATCCTGTCCAAAATGTCGATAGTACTAGAATAAAAAATCCTGCCCTGCAGTTACGCCTGGCCATGAAAAGAGAGGAACCACAGAGAATCAAGAATGCAGGTATTCCCTCAATAATGTATTTCTCAAAGCCTCACTGAGGGCAATGTCTTCTGGACCTTCTCATGGAGCATAGTTGCACATGATAAATCCAGTCCAACATTTCTAAATCTCTTAAGTCCTTGGATGCCCTCCTCCACATCATGCTAGAGTAGCTATGGCATGTCAGCCTCATTAATTGTAGGCTACTGTCATGGAGACCAACTTTCAGTCAATGAACTACATAATCTTTCAGAACCATCTCTTGCTGCATAAGCTAATACATTAAAAAGCAGAATCTCCCTAATTGGTTGCATGAAAAGAAAGAAATGGTATTATGTGATATAACAGAGGTATTAGCTAACACAGTGAAGTTATCATATTGCAATATATAACTGTTTCAAGTCAATGTTTTACCCCTTAAACTTACACAATGCTAAATGTCAATTATATATCAATTTAAAAAAAGAAATTAAAAGAAAAATTAAAGGGGCACCTAGGTGGCTCAGTAGGTTGAGTGTCTGCCTTCGGCTCATGTCATGATCTCGGGGTCCTGGGATTGAGCCCGCATCAGGCTCCCTGCTCAGTGAGGAGTCTGCTTCTCCCTCTACCCCTCCCCTCCGCTTATGCACTCACTTTCTCTCTCAAATAAATAAATAAAATCTTTAAAAAAAATTAAATTACCTCCCCAACCCTGAATCTCCAGCAAGTTTATCCTTTCAATGAATTCAGCCAGAGTTGGGTTTTTATTTCATTCTCCTCTAACAACCTTAGAATCCATTCCGATTCATTCCTTAGGTTTCTGTTGAAATATGTGCAAAGACTCGCAATTCTTTTGGTGTGTAAGCTATTTCCTCCTGGTGATATTATGTACCTGTCCCTCTTGGAACATACTGAGATTTGATCTTAGTTACAGGTCTAGGAGCAATAGGAGGTATTGACATCCTCTTACAACATGTTCACCCTGGACAAGGTTATCATAGGATTTTCAAGCAGAAGGCTAGTCTCAGATACTGGAGGGAAAGCTACTTCTCATGTAATGGGAGTCTCAGAGTGATTTGGAAGCTCAAGAGCGTCCATTTCATCTGTGTCCAACAACAGATGTACCCATTCCAAGATTCAGCGTCCCATTCTTTATCAATCAATGCCCTAAATTTCCCGTGAGAAATTTGTTGAGACTGTGAATTCAACTAGCACTGTAATGCAGCAACTCACACAGTTACATTTTGTGTTTGATTTTCAGCAATATCAACCCTACAACTACCAGACATAAGAGCTTAGTTTAGGGCTATTACAGAATCTCTCTGATTCTCAGATAGTGATTTAAGTTTAGAGTTAACAGGCCTGAGCTTGTCATTTTCTCTTTGTTATCCCTCAAGGGCACTCCAAAGAATCCACCCACACCACAGTTATCCTTACAGTCATATGGCCACATCCAGTTCCACATGGGCTCCCACAGCAGGAGCTTCAGTTAGTACCTCAACGCAATCAACCACAGGCATTCATTCATGCACTAATGCCATAAATATTTATTGAGATTCATTCTTTACTAGTTCTTTTTCTAGGAGTTGTTAAAGATTCTAACAACTTCTCATCAGAATGTTTAATGTTCTCAAGAAAAATTTTAGAACAGATTATTATTAAACAGATCTTTTTTCAACCCTTCATAATCTCTTATAATGCATTTATATTTGTAAAATTTCTAAAACTATTTAATTTTTTATTTTATTTCTTTAAAGATTTTATTTATTTATTTGAGAGAGAGAGAGAGTTCACAAGCAGGGGGGAGGGGCAGAGGGAGAGGGAGAAGCAGACACTCTGCTGAGCGGAGACAAGGGGGCTGGATCCCCGGATCATGACCTGAGCCGAAGGCAGATGCTTAACCAACAGACCCACCCAGGCACCCCTAAAACTTTTTTATATACAGCATAATCTTATGTAATCACAGGAATCCTCTTTAGAAACTAACATGAGTTTAGCAAGACTAAATGATACTAAAATAAATATTTCCTGTTTTGATATCAGACATAGTAAATAAGTTAAATGATACTGAACTTAAAAATCTTGATTTTGGCAAGGTATTTTGTAAATTTTTGTACGCCAGCCAAATAGACAATATTAGAGAAATTTGGCTATATAAACTCATAGGTTGGTGGATTTAAAAGTCTTTGAAACTCTGCAAACAGTAATAATTAACTTATTTTATCATCATTTACATATATAATTTATATAGTCCTGGAGAGAGATCTTCTAGGATATAATTTACCACGATCTTTTTCATTAGTCACCAGAAGGTAGGTTGCTCAAGTTTGGGAGAGGTTGCTAATATATTAGAAAATAGAATAAAGGGGCGCCTGGGTAGTGCAGTCGCTAGGCGGCTGCCTTCGGCTCAGGGCGTGATCCGGCGTTCTGGAATCGAATCCCACATCAGGCTCCTCCACTGGGAGCCTGCGTCTTCCTCTCCCACTCCCCCTGCTTGTGTTCCCTCTCTCACTGGCTGTCTATCTCTGTCAAATAAATACATAAAAAAATCTTAAAAAAAATAGAATAAAAATTTTAAAAGAATGTTTTAAAAGGAAATTATAAAACAAAACTAACAAGATGAATGTCAGCAGTGAAAAATATAAAGCAATGATTTTACATTCAGATAAATAAATTGCATGAACACAGCATGAAAGTGCACTTGCCTAAATTGTATTTTATATGAACAAGATTTTAATATTTTTTGATTGAAAAATCATTACAATGTAAAATAAAAGCACTGCTAAGTAAGACATCCATTAAACTTGGTCGCATTACGATAAACATGATAAAGTGTAAGTTGAGAGATTCAGGCCTTAGGAAAGCCTTCCTTTCTAGAGTTCAGGCAATAATAGAAAAAGTCTAGATATTTAAAGTCCCCACTGTTTATAAAAGTTACCAAAAATTTGGGGAGATGTTGGGTTAACGTAGAGCATGAAATCAGCCATAATACCTGGCTTGCTAAAATGTAACAGAGGCCACTGGAGGCGATGAAAAGTTCCGGAGAAGGGTGCAGGCCTTTGGAATGGTGAGGCCGGTGGGACCACTGTGCCCTTCGAATGCCTGGGGGAGTTGCCTTCCCCCAAGCTTTCTTAGCCCATACAGTCGCCCTGTGACCTTAAAGACGCTGGCATTGTCCCCTAGGCTATGTTTGGCAGAACTCATAGAACACGTGGATTAGCATATCGAATACACAGATCAGCATATCATATCTTTGCGGTAAACAGATCCTCCTACTTTCAGTGAGACCCCTTGTCACACATCATGTGCTTGAGAAACAGTGATAAGGATTTGTGATTATCCTGCGGGATACAAAGAAGAGCAAAGTGTCTTCATCTCTGAGTGCTGACTCCCTTGCCTTCTCTCTTTCACAGCAAAGTTTGGAGTAATCTTTCATCCATCGGTACATGGCCATTCCCAGCAGGGAGAAACCAGGCAAGGACAGCAGGGAAATAATAAAAGGTTTAGACACAATTCATGGGAAGAATGTTGAAGGGGCTGGGACTGTTAGCGGAGAAAAGACAAGACTAGAACAATGATGGTAGGTAGTCTTCATACATCTGAATGGATATTAACTGCATAAAGGGTTGGGCTTCTCTTAAAGATGCAGATGGTGAGCTTGGGACAAGCGTAAACATGACAAATATACAGAATTAAGTTTAGTTCAAGGATATATTCCACAATAATAGCAACTCATTCTTGAAAGTGTTCAAAACAAGCCAAATTACTACTTGTAACAGATATTATAAAGAGGCATTTCTACAGAATATGAGATTGGGCTAAGGATATCTAATGTCCTCTTGCTTTCTAAGATTCATTATTCTGAGTTCACAGAGCACCTACTAAAAGGAGATTTATAGCAAGAGATGATAGAGAAAGGCAGAACTATTTAACTTCTATTTTTGGACCATTTTTTTTCATCAATTATATTGAGCTTAAGGCTGGAATTGATAGAACCAACATGGTTAGAAAATTTAAATCTGAAAGAGGTAAGACAACTGTAAAATAATGCCCCGTCACTTGAAATTAGTTTATGCGAAGACTTTTTCTTTTTTTTTGTATTGTATAGCTACGTCTTCAACTTTTCCAGGAAAGTTCTCAAGTACACTTTCACATAAATGCAAAAATCTAGGAATTTCTGAGTACATACTGAAATCTTTTCATATCGTTAAACTTATGGCCCTCCAATGTAAAAATAAAAAAAAAAGCAATTAAACATAGCATTTGGCAAAATCCATAATAAAGTATATCTCCCAAATACATACAGAATCATGTTATTAAAATGAGCAACAGATTTATAACACTATAAGCCTTAAAACTGAAAGAACAGAGAAGTCTTCTTTTAAAATATTAACTTTAACCACCGTTTAAGGCAAAGGAGCTTTATTTCTAGCAAAGCAATTTCGTGAACATAAAAACAACAAGGAAAAGATCTAAGTTCACCACAACATATTGACCACTGGGAATCAGGGGGAAAAAAAAGTTACCCAGTTTAATCACTCAGGTTTAGCTTACACTAAATGCTTTCAATCTGTCCCAAACTACTGGTGTTTCTAAGATAAAGCACAGAGTTTTCCCTTAGGTTCCTCTGCACAAAATTTTTCCAAGAGAGTCAGATTAAATGCAGAAAGACTATACTCATCCACATGCTTAACTATTTAAAAGACATCAAATTAGAGAATATAATTATATTAATCATACATAATTATTTTTCATTTCTAATATCAGTTTCTATGAGATTATACCTGTATTTTATATTTTAGGTGAGTTGAGTTTGCTAATAATTGTGTGGCTTTGCTGGATGAAATTGCTGTGATACTTATGGTAACTATGGAGTAAGGAAAAGATTTCTGTTTTTTATCAACCACATCCCATCCTTATCCCCAAACCCTTCCATGTGCTTAGGTGATTGGTGGCAAATTAGTGGATACATGGATACGTTCACCATTCTTAGGTTTTCTCCATTAAGACATCTCTTCTTGTTCCTTTTTTGAGATAGACATGTCCTGGAGTGGATTAGCTCCAAGACCTGATGGGACCTGACACAGATCTACTAAAGGAATTTCCTGTCCTCCTGGCCTCTGTGGCCTTGGAGGAACTGACTGAGCAGCTGGAAGCAGCAGAAACTCAGGTGTGAGAAGGCCGACGGACTCAGATTGTTCACAGTTAAACCCATTTTAGAGCTGAAGACATTGAGGCATAGATGAAGAAATTGTGATCTTGTAGTTATATCACATTGGCACTATTTCCTGACAACCTTTTTTATGAGTTGAAAATAGTCTCTTATCTAGCCAAGTAAACTTTAGAAGACTTGTATCTAGAGGATTAACAATCACATAGAATAACAGGCTATAATTTGTTTTTTGTCTGAAGATTTTATTTTTAAGTAATCTCTACACCTAACATGGGGCTTGAATTTACAAGCCTGAGACCAAGAGTCGCATGCTCTACCAATTGAGCCGGCCAGGTGCCCCACAGACGACTTTGAAAAGAAAATTGGACAAGTTCATGAAAAGTTTAGAATCATTTCAGATGTGCTCAAAGTGAACTTTCCAATGTGTATTCGAAGATTCTGACTGTAAATGTGATAAATTATCTTTTGTAGACAGTCATCTGATAGCTTTCACTTCTAAAAATGGGAATTTTTGATTTTCTTTTTCATATTAGTGATGACTGATGAAAATAATTGCTCCTATTCCAGAATCCAAACAATAAGAAACCCCAAATTACCAGACATGTTGGAAAAATATAATAAAAACGGTGTTCACACGAGGTTTTTAATTCTAAAGATGTGATTATTAGATTAAGTGGCAGAGAGTAAAACGGATGCTAAACATTTGTCTACTGTCTCCTTAGAAAAATTTAAGTAATTCTATAACACAACCCTCTTGAAATTAAATCTTCTTATGTGATATTCCTTCCTACTCAGGATAACGAATTTTTACTGGGTGGCTGTATCAGAGGCACAACTCTGATGACTGATAAGTACCTTGTACCCAGTAGCCTTTTCCATTCCATGAGATGTGTGCTCCTCACTTCCACAGTCATAATCAGACACGTTTGTAATTTATGAAAGTAAAATATAAGCTATATCTGTTTTCCCCCACCTGCTGAATACCTCTACCCTTCCCCATTTTCCTCCCCTTTTTCAAGTCAATGAGCTTTACAATGTTTCCCCTGCATTTCTTTCTTCTCCTGCTCTCCTTCCCACAGTGGAATGCTTTTACTCTACTGACACTGTCCTCCTCCAACACATCTTGGCTCTACAGAGATTGTTTAAAACTCTTAATTCCAAACAATTATTAAGATTTTCTTTAAGTCTATTTCCTCTATTACAAAAATCTTATTTAGCAATTTTATTACAAATTACCATTCTAATATTATCCATGTAGAGTCACACACACACACACACACACACACACACACACACACAGAGGCATGCACATGAGCACACACACAAATGAACTTTGCAACTATTCATTGCTTACTACTGTTTCCTTATCATATCACCTTTTCCTTTCTTAAGGTCTCTGCTCTGATTCATTAAGAGACTTTTTTAAAAGATTTTATTTATTTGAGAGAGAGAGAAAGAGAGAACATGAGCAGGGGAGGGTGGGGGGGCGGCAGAGGAAGGAGGAGCGGCAGAGGAAGAGGGAGAAGCAGACTCCCCACTGAGCAGGGAGCCCGACCTGGGACTTGATCCCAGGACCCCGGGATCATGATCTGAGCTGAAGACAGAAGCTTAACTGACTGAGTCACCAAGGCACCCCCTCCCATTAAAGTTAAACAAAGTTTAACTTTAAGAGTATTTTTAACAAATGGAAGGCATGATGGATATAGTTTCTAGGGCTAGTTTTCTTGCAAGCTTTTTGTTTGGTTGGTTTTGATTTTTTTCCTGACAGATAAATGGCATTTTTGCTGGGCCGTAATACTTCTGTGGTAACTTTTTTTATTCAGTATTAAGTCTATGGATGTTACTTTGTTCGCTTCTAGCTTTCAGTGTTGCAAGTGAGAAGTGGGATGCCAGATTATTTTTTTTTCTAAATTAGTTTTAATTTTGAAAGAAAGTTTGCAACTTCTATTTTTAGGTATGTATTTGGAGAATTTTAGCTTGATATGTCCAACTCATTCCATTTGTATTCAAGCTTTCCTGGAACCCTTTCAATATGAAGACTCAGGGAAATTTTCTCTACTATGTCTTTCCTTATTGATTTTCCTCCATCTCTAACTTTTCCTTTGTATAAAGTGTTTCCTTGAAATGCCTTGTCTCTTACCTTTTTCTCATGGCCTCTATCTCTTTGTAATTTTGCTCTATGCTTTGGAATATTTCTTATTCTAGATTCTGATTCTAATCAGTTCTCAGCAATATTTATCCTTTAATTCACTTACTGAATTTTTAAATCAAAATATTTTTCCAGTGTTAGTTTGATGTAGAGTCCTAGTTGTTTTTGATATGATTTTTGTTTGGTGAAAGTTACAGTTGGCCTCCCCCCGTTGTTCCTTCTCCCCAGCAGATGCCTGTGGAGATTACTGCTCTTGGTCTTTCTCTGTATAATTTTGCAGTGCTCTTAAGGGACCTTGGTTTTGTTCGTTTCTGTTTTTTCTCATGAGCCTATTTTCGTATGAGGATCAGGTCAAGATGATACAGACAGACTCTTATGTAGAAATAACCTGCACTTTCTGTTCCTATGGGTCTGTGATGCGCCAGCTGGCAAGTTCTCTGGTCCTCTGCTGAAGGCATCAGGAATTTTCTCGGTTACAAGGCCACTGCTATCCCATCTTCAGAGCTATTGGAGATTCAGCTCCCCTGTGTAGTTCATCTGCTATAAATGAATCATCAGGGAGGTACTCCTCGGGACTGCCCACTGACCAGTGACTGCAATCCCTTTCCAGAGGCCACACTTCTCTGTAGGCCATGCTCTTTCCAGGCATTCCGACTCTCACATCCCAAGGACTCTACCATAAAATCACAGGCTCCTATATCGCACATAGAGTGAGTAAGGCCTGTGTCCAAGATTTCTCTGCATGGTATCCCCAGTGTCTGATCATCTCAGGAGATCAACATAATGCTTCTCCTAACTATAACGTGCACAAAAATTACCTGGAGATTTTATAAAAATACAGATTCCGGTTCAGGAGGTATCCATTTGGACCCAGGTGTCTCTCTCTGTAAAGTAGATGTTTCTGGTCTGCAGACCACACTCTGTATAACAAGGGGGTCGTTAAGGTAATTAGTAGTGATTTATAAAGAGAAAAGTGACACGGAGGTCTCTACTTGTCTCCATCTTCGTAAGCTTCCTTCTCCAACTCTTTAAGTGCCCTGCCTGCCTGCGACCCCATGAGGGGTAAGGCCCCTGGGCCACAAGTTTTGCTCATTGCTACATGGTGGTCGATATTAAAGCCAAATGCCTGAGAACCTTGCCCTGTTACTATCATTTGCCCACTTGCCAGAGCCCTAATTACAACTGGTTGGAATTCATTTTTTTCATAACATTTTGATATTATTGGCTTCTTCAACTCCATTATTCACTCCAGTCCTAGGTTACTGACCTCTACTAATTTGCACAATCTGCTCTGGCTGTTTTGGCCACAACCTACTATAAAACAGGAAGTTGACTTAGCATGCTGGTGTTTCTGTGGACATTTCAAGTAAGATAATTGACATGGATGACCCAAATATTATTTATTTATTTATTTGTTTGTTTAAATAAGAAGTCTTATAAAACTAAATAACTAGCTGATATGCAATGCTAATTATCCTCTAAATATTGCTGTATACCAAAGCCTAAAGACATCCATGCATTCTAGAACAAAGAGTTGCTTGATTCCCCTCATCACCAAATATAGACTGGAAATATATTATGTGCCAAGCACTCTACAAGGTGATTGTGATTTAACAGTGAGCAGGACAGGCATTGCTGGCAACACTTAATAGTCAATATTGATTAGAGAGATTCAGAAATGTATTTTACCAGATTAAGGGAATTCATTCAATTAATAATATGCATATAAATAGAATTTGGTTAAAGAGTGTGTAAAGAAATCTCATAATTCTTTCCTTTGAAATGATTTGTAAGTTATATTAATATAAGTTTATTAGTAGAAATATTAAAGTGGTGAATTTGGAGTTTATGTAGTCATAGTGTGGATGAGATAGGTTTTGCTTCTGTTTTTGATACCATTAAAAATGGAGTGCATCAACGTCAGTGCTGAAGATAACTCCAAGGAAGCAGAAAGGGATGGGCAGGTTTTAACCCTGATGGTCAGCTCCAGTTCACTCTCCTTATGCAAGTGACAGTGCAATGAGTAACACCACAAGCAAATAAAATAAATCCCAATCAGGGATGGCGTTACATGATAGATGGCAAACTTTCCTCTGGTGGAAGGAAATGGGCAAATTTGGGGGGTCTGAGAGATGGCACAGCTCATTCTTCTAGTGGCTTTTCTGAGTTGGTGTGAGTTACAGTTATGCCAGGAGTAGCTTTTTTTTTTTTCTTCTTCTTAAGATTTTATTTATTTGTTTGAGAGAGAGAGAGAACATGAGCAGGTTGGGGGTGGGGGAGAGGAGCAGAGGGAGAGGGAGAAGCAGACTCCCCATTGAGCAGGGAGCCTGATGCGGGACTCGATCTCAGGACCCTGTGATCATGACTGAGCCAAAGGCAGACGCTTAACCAACCGAGCCACCCAGGCACCCCAGGAGTAGCTTTTTATTGCTCTCCTTGCCCTTGCCTTTGAGGGTCCAGCCCATCTGGGTTGAGGCCATAATATATAAGTTAGAGAATATCTGGTATATGACATTGTGAAGCTTACAGTCTAAAAGTTATACAATGTCTTTAGACATCTATATTGTAAATACCTGAGTTATTCCTAGGTCTAAAGGATATCAAAATTACATCTGCACCTGCACCAGGAATGCAATATGTAAAGCCAACATACTTCAAGAAATATATGGAATGATGCTGTTCTTCTCTACTGCACGATTTGATTACTAATAATCAAACAATAGGAGACAGCAACAAAAAATGGGACTCGTAGGCCAAAATGCAGACAAAACTAAGGAAATGACTATGACCAATCTTCTACGGGGCTCTTACTGAACATTAAATAACAAAGTTATATCAGTGTCCTATAATTGTCGAATTTATCCTAACCAAAACAAGGGTCATTCAAGTGGAACTCTTCTAGAATGACTCTAAGAAGAGAAGCCTGTTGAACTGAACAACGATGTAGGAACAGCTCATACCTTTCAAATGCTCAGTATGCACCAGTACCCAGCTAACCATTTTACATGCGTGGGACAGGTACTTTCTAGATTCACCATTCTGCTAGTTACAAGGAAGCAGACTCAGAGGCATATGGTTCACGAAATTACCCAACTAGTAAGTGATGTGGTCAGGATTTGAATCCAAGAGGGTCTGGCTATTGAGTTTACGCATTCAATCACTAATGTAAGCAGAGGAGATGAGCAAATACTTGAAAGTTTTATTGGGCTATAGCTTCTGAAGCTTGGCTTAACTGTGGGTCTCTGTGAAATGTCAGGAGACAAAACCACCTTATATACTGAAATCAGAGAATCCCTGCTCAGGGGAAATCCGAAAGGCCTACCTGAAAACAGTTCATAGATACAGTCTTCAGTAATACTTCAAAGTCTTAGATGATTTTCTAATGACCTAACAACACAGTTCCTTTAGCCATTAGGTTTACAAAGAGAAACACAGAATGAAACACAATTTATGTGTGCTATTTTTTTTCTTTACTGGAGCCATTACCTAGACATTATTCTTTACATATTCTTTAAGTATTCATATATACCTAGTTCTAATTTAAAAATTAGATTAGCTGACACTTGTTAACTTCGGTATTTTCAGTGAGAGGTTTTCATGGTCTTTTTCACAACACTACCACTTACAGAAGAAAAAATGCAATAGCATATGCAATCTTAAATCCTACTACAGTTGGGTCCCTGGTTTAAGAAGGATTAGATTTCCAGAGACTGGCATTAATTAACATAATTCTTGATCTACTCCCTGATCTAGGTATTTAATAGCAATTCATTAAAATAAGAAAGGGAGAATCTTCTGAAAAACACGGGAAATTTCTAAGATTTCAGACTGCTGTTGCACTCAACCCCAGAGATGGTACCTTTGCTTCATAGACACAAAATCTAGTAGAAAGGATTCAGTGATAGAGAGATCCAGCAAGTGAGAACAGCTAACTGATCAAACCAACAGTCCTGAATCTAAAAGTTCAACTCTAAAAGAGTTGAAGTCCTTAGAGTATCTTTCCCCAATTAGATAAGCAGGGTGCTGGACTGCTTCTCTGTTATAGTCTCTCTGGGCATCTGTGCCTATGATCTCCTCTCTTCTTGACTTTGAAATCTGTCCTCCATTCTCATTCGCCATGGATACAAGATTTACCTAATCCGTATTACACCGAACCAGATTTTTTTTTTTTTAATGCACAGTAAGCGGTAAGTCTCCCAGGAGAAGGTAACTCTCTGGCAAAGAAACAAACTAGGTGTTAGGGGGAGAAAAGCACTGGTACAGATACTAATCACAATTAAGAAACTAAAATAGCAATGAATAAATGAATGAATTGTCATGGTGGATTTCTTAATAAAAATATCATTATACCCCATGCTATGGTGCTTCTGTTATTGTATTTTACATATCTATACATTTATCCCTGGCACTAGACAGTTTTATCTTTTGTTGCTATTATCATTACTATTATTATTTGTTGTTGTTGCCCGTTGTTACTCAGATTCACTTCACCTTTTTTTTTTGGTTTTCGTAATTTCTTCTTTTGAGAAACTGCCTCTTCTATTGTTTAAAGCCCAGTGGGAACTTGATTCAAGGTGTGTTGCCCTTCTCTTCGCAGAGGTAGATGGGTAACCAAGCTTCGCCTTTGGACACTCTGTAATCTGAATTGTGCATAAGAATGAAAACTGACAGGCACCTGGGCGGCACAGTCAGTTGAGTGTCTGACTCTTGGTTTTGGCTCAAGTCTTGATCTCAGGGTCATGAGATCCAGCCCCACATCAGGCTCCATGCTCAGCACGGAGTCTGCTTGAGATTCTCTGCCTCTCCTTCTCCTTCTGCCCTTCCCCTTGCTCTCTCTCTCAAATAAAATAAATAAAATCTTAAAAAAAATGAAAACTGAAAATGTGCCCCCATGAGTCCAGAAAGCAGTCATACTTTTTATACTTTGGAGTTGCTTTAGATTCATCATTTTCCATGCCTGGTTCTCCAATCTTCTCACAGCTGCAGTAAGCTCTCATATAGCCATTTAATAAATTCTGGTTTTGCTTCGGTTAGCCACAGTTGTATCTGTTTCTGGCAACTTAAAAAAACCCAATAACTTGTTTCCATGTGACTGGAGATCAGTGCTCTCTCTCATTATGCCTCCACAGCTCCCTGGCAACTTATCACCCACCCCTCCTTGTCTATGAGTGGTCTCCTGTCCCCACCACCCTTGCCCCTTCATAGGTGACCTGTGTTAGCTTCCTGCTCTGACCTGATTTTATCTATTATAAGTACTTGACCTTAGTCGGGTCACATTCTGAGATAGCTAACTTTTCCCTACCTGTATCCCTTATATTCTAAAATAAGATATCGTTGTTGACAGTATTTTTATTTTTATCAGCCAGATCTTTGCGTTATTACTCTTGACTCAGTAATTATATACTAAGACTTCCCATTCTATTATACCACTCTTAATCTTCCTATTATTAACCAATAGTCTAATCTAATAAGCTAAGTCAAAATGATTTACATGAAAAAGTGCATCAGGATGAATTGCAAATTTAATTCTGTCAGGTGTAAGTATTTTCCAAACTGCTGGCAAAAGCCAGGTGAGGGGCTTCAAAATTTTAAAAATAAATGACAAAAAGAGTCTCATTTCTGGCTTTTGAGTTATCCTTAGATATATTTTGTTGTATAGGAGGTTAAATATAATTCCTTTTTGCTTGTAAGAAAACTCCACGTCTACTTCCATAAGTACAATTATTTCTTTATGTTTTTATACTGTGCATTTGTATGGTTTCAAAATAATTCTTACATTAAATACTTAAAAACTTGCTACAGAAACACTTCATGCAAATTACTAATATGAAAATAAAAAATACTATTTTATCATCTTTTCCCCAAATGAATAAAAAATACAGCTCAGTAATTCCAACAAAAATGTTAGATTTTGTACATGAATGAATGGAAAGTGCTATTTTGGGCCTCTGTTAATGAACATCCTATTAGTTTTCAGGAAAAAAGATGATAATTACATGAAAATGTGGTTAGTGTTTAATGGGATTTTATTATGTTATTTAGGGCCTAAAGTTATTGTTGACTGCTATTGTGTTCCTTCACAGTTGAAGTACAGTGCAGAGGGTAAAGGCTAGTGACCTTCACAGGGAAGAGAATGATGTGTTTCAGGTGCTGCTGAGCTCAAAGCACGGTACCAAGGGCAAAAATCAGAAAGTGCCAGAAGTAATTATAGAGGACAATCCTCACTGAAATTTACAGCACAGGTTGAAAAACTACATCCATACTACCTAATTATCTCTGTAGGAGAACTTTCATCTCCAGCGACCAGAAATTTTAAATTCAAATTTTAGTATATATAGGTCAACATAAACCCAGGAAAAAAAAAAAACGCTCTGATAATTGCAAAACTGGGAAATAAATTAAACCCACAGAAGTGATTTCAGCCAACAGAAATAGTACAGAAGTCAGTTAGGCTAACAGAAATAGCGACTATCATTCCAAAACAAATTTTTAAAAACTATTCTTTTTTTTTTTTTTAAAGATTTCATCCATTTATTCGACAGAGATAGAGACAGCCAGCGAGAGAGGGAACACAAGCAGGGGGAGTGGGAGAGGAAGAAGCAGGCTCCCAGCGGAGGAGCCTGATGCGGGGCTCGATCCCATAACGCCGGGACCACGCCCTGAGCTGAAGGCAGACGCCCAACCACTGTGCCACCCAGGCGCCCCTTAAAAACTATTCTTAAATGTAATACAAGAAATGCACTAATCTACAACTGAAAGAAAGCTTATAAATGAAACACATAAGCCAGTTCACAATTAGTGACTTCTCACCTTTTAAATGTCAGTTTTGCAGAGTCCATATCTTTCACAAGGAAACAATAGCCTCAAATGAATCATAAAGGTCAGTTGAAAGAAGAGAAAAAGGGTTTGATGCATTTTTTTTCAATACAGAAAGGCTGGGGTCACTGGTAATCAAGGGGAATTTGGCCAAGAACGCAGGTGCATCAGCTGGCTTAATTTCAAGAAAGAGATTTCTGTGCATGCAATTTCTGGATCCAGTATCATTTTCAAAAACAGTTTGAAATGAGCACACCAAGAGTCTGGGCTACTTTATTACCCCAAATACTCAGCTATTCCAATGAACAACATGTACTATTCTAGGGAGAAGAGGAGGTTGCGAGGGAGTCTCACTGAGCTCTGCGGTGGGGCTGGGTTGCAGTTCAAGAGTACCACAGGGTACCTAACGGGTACCCAACTGGGTAGGAGAATATCCGAAAAAGCCAGCCTGGTTGATTGGTGCAACAGTTGTGTGCATAACAAACCAAGGGAAGTCAGCAGCTAAGGATGGGCTCAACTTCGGATAAGGAATTCTTTCTTCAGCATGACAGTGTGAACACCTCGAGCGCATGTCGATATTCTCAGAATTTGGCATAAAGATGCCCATGTCTGGGATCAAAGCCTTTTTTGCTATTTTTGCACCAAACTGAATAATTGGCTTTGGAAGAGTCTGAATATTATTCAAGATTCCTGGATTTTGAACCAAAACATTCTCTCAGATATCATTAGTTTAGCTGCTATTATTAGAGATCAGAATTCCCATAAAATTAAAACAGGGTTTTGTCAACAGTAGGCTGTGTCACAACCACTTTCCAAGCATATATGTGCTTTGAAAACAGTATTACTTCTAATGAGCAGAAGTCTAGAAAAGAAAAGTAAATTCTTGCAGACCTTAGTGTTGAGCTGAATTAGATTATATTTATTATACTCCTTAAAATACAAATACGAAACTAGGTATAAACTCTACACATGCATCGGGTACAGATTCCTTAGGCTTATGACTTATACGTATAAAATAAAACTCATTAGCATCGGATGCAGGTTCTTTAGCCTTCTGAACTATCTCATACCCTAGAGCTATCTTCCTAATGTCTGCATTATATGGCTTTTCTTGCTAAACTATTGCAAAGTCTTCCTTTGGCCACTGTGACTTGAAGTCTTATAACTTTTAACTTGACGCAAATGTATCAGTGGCCCAACTTCAGCACTGGCTGTTTTCTCATTAGCCCTGGAAATTACAGCTGTGATACTTGGTGCCAAATCTATGCAGATACAAACATTTGCAAATTCTGGCACTGAAAGAAATTGTTTAATATATGCAATTAAAAGGTGGTCAGTTATATGATCTAGAGTATGCATGTATCATTCTTCTTCAAATA
This sequence comes from Ursus americanus, assembly GCF_024610735.1. NCBI lineage: Eukaryota > Metazoa > Chordata > Mammalia > Carnivora > Ursidae > Ursus > Ursus americanus. The sequence continues at coordinate 48,412,548 of NC_142135.1, forward strand.
TCATAATAAATATACTAAAATACTCACAGAGCATCCACAAGCTCTAAGAATATATTTGCTAATTATAGATTATGATATAAAGTGATCACAGTGATATAAACAAAGTCACAATAGAGTTCTTTTCTTCCTCAGCCTCTGCCACTTTTTCCGTCTATTTTCAGGCTCCTATCCTTTCCTTCTATTCAGTAAGTACTGATTGCCCTGGGTCCGTGCCAGGCCTGTCCAATCATGGAGAAATTTACTTTGATAAACACATGCATAGTAAAGCTTTGCTCACATAAGGAGTAACCACTCTCAGTAATATTTATAAAAAGTGCCTACACAGAGAAAGTGACGCTTAAACAAAATGAATGAATTTCTATCACCTAAGACCATAGCGAGGATATATACTTTCACAGAAGTCCTTTTCTGGCATCAGGACAATCAAACTATGCTGAAAAACAATATTCTGTGTAGGTTGGAAAAATATTTTTAGAATAACTTTCTGCTTTCCTTATACATTAAAAGAGAATTGTGACAAGTTAGTTAGTTTTTTTTTTTTAATTGTAAAAATGCTACCAAGTATCCATTTAGGTCTGAGACTATTTCCTAGATGCTTGGTAAATGGATTAGTCTGCTTTCTCTAAATTATTCTGTGTATCCACTAACACCCAAATATCAGTGGCTTTATTTATTTCCCAGCAAATCCCATGCCAGTGGTGGGAGGAGTTCTGCTACCGGGCTTGTTTCAGGCTGCGAGTGGTGGAGGGGTCTGCACTCTTGCGTTCTCAGAGGCTCTGGCTGAACCAACAGCTGGACCCAAGACATGCTGTTGCCTTAACAAAGTGCAGGAATGAAGGCAGCAAAATCAAACCATGTGACGAATTTACGCTTTCTCCTCAGAAGTACCACGTCCACTTAGGTTCTAAGTAGTCAAAACAAGGTTTATCAGAAACCCTGATGGCAGGGTATAGAAATACTCTTCCTACAGGGACTGCATAACAAGGGCGTGGAAGGAGTAGAAAATTGAGATCAATGTTACAAAAATTACAACTGCAAATGATGTGTTAGGAATGTGATTAAACAATCAAGATATTTTCCTGCCTTTTACAAGTCCCTCGTGGTGGCCAGAAGCTCAGTCTTTGAGTCAAGCAGCCCTGATAAGACTCTAGATCTGAGGCTCCTAAGCTCTGGTCTTGAGCAAACCCTCTCTGATTCTGTTTTCTCATCTGAAAAATTAATTAATATTATCTGTCTCACAGATTGATTCTAGGTGTTTAATGGGGTAATGTAAAAATCCTGAATATCCTTTTAAAAGTTTTAAGCTACTTCATATGCTTTCCATCTCTCCCTCATCCATCATCTCTACACATCATAGCACTTTGTTTTAATTCTGAAAAGTACAGGCAACATACAATTTAAATAGTCATTTTTAATACTATTTTGCATAAATCACTCTTGTCCTTAATCAAATAAAATGACCTTATTTTGTTTTTATCATTTGTCACATTGTCCCTGCAAATATATAAGATCTGAAAGCAATTAATCTGGGAAGGGAGTGAAAAACTCTATAAAAAAACATGCTACGGACGCAAGTCTAAGTGAACAGGTCATTTTAAGTTCTGTTTATCCAAAACAGTGAAGATTATAAACACTATCCTTGACCTGTTCTTTCTAGGGCAAGTCTCTACATGCCATTGTATTTACTTCACTCTAAACTGTTAGCCAGTAGCTGCAGTGTTATGGATATACTGTTGGGATATCAAAAGGAAGAAAATGACCCTCATATACTTACTGGAGAATCTACACGTTTAGTCTGGGGCTGTTTCCAGAGAATAAGAGGCCACAACTTAGAAGTCAAATCTCTTTTCAAAAACTAAAAGAAACCTTAGAACATATTACTAAATGAAAATTTTTAACCAAAATTACTTTTACTCATTCATATGCTCATTGATTAGAAAAATAGTTCTAACCATTACCCGTTAGTTAGATCTCTCTCCTCCAATGAGTCTGTGGCATAGAACAGCCTAATGAGGTTTCAGAGAACCCGTCATGAGTCCAACAAATGATCATGTATGCACAATGGGCTATTGGCCGGCCACCAGGAATGCACTGGTATATAAAACAGACATTGGAAGTGATAAATAATTACAGGAGAGTAAATATATTATACAAAGTATCTAGAGATAGCACATTAAGGCAAAAATGATATAGACTCAAAATCATCCTTGAAAATTTCCTTAAAGAAATAAAAAATATAGGACTCACATTATGAATGTTAACACATTGCCATACTCTGTTTTTTTGGAAGAAACAATTTACCAAAGTTCTATAATGCGCTTAAAGAACACTTTTGACATTCACTTTTTATTTACTTGGATTTACTTAGGATTATTCATCCTAGGGAAACAAGGTACTGTTGTATAGGAAGACCTGTTGCAAAGGAGTTAATAAAATGAGGGTGAAGATGATTGGTTTGTGATAAGGAAACAGAATATGTTGTGGCTAAAAGGGTTCTTCTTAGGCAAGAGAGCAAGACTCCCCAAAATTAGCAGGTGCTGGAGAAAATGACAAGTCAGAGGGCTTATAAATTGTAATTGGAACTATGTGTCTAGAATCTCTGACATTTGTTGATTGACACCAATAGTAATCAGAATATAATTTGGAATGTTTTATATTTTTGATTCTTTGTGCTCATTTGAAAATGTTCCTTGCATAGACAAAGACACCTGGTACCTGGATTTTTTATATTTACATTTACTTGTAATAGAAACATTGGACAGTAATTAACACAGTCACTTTGATATTACTTGCTTTTCAAAAGATGTACATTCACATTTGAGTGAACACATTCTGGCTGAAAAGCAAAACACAATGAATTGCCAGAAATTGAATAAATTGTTACATTTCCAGTTTCTTAAATGTGTGATACTCTAATTAACTTAGAGTGAAAAATACGGAGATGATTTCAGCTAATGATAAAACATTGTTGCCTACAAACACGAACAAATGTATTTCAGCCATGATTACTTAATTTTGCAACGGATTTGTTATTATAAAACTACTATTGCATCATGATAATCAAGTTTCTAAAAGAAACCTATTAAGTTTCAATTCAGTAAGAGAATTAAAGGAATATGAGAAAATAAAACTCTATTAAGAATGTGATTATGTCACATTAATTCTTTGTTTTAAAGGCTTTTTTTTAGAGTTTAATTCAGTATTCTAAAGTATTTTAAAATAGTTTGTATATGGAGATGATTCTTCTCACAGCAAATGTTTCCACAATAGTTATTTTCCCCACTTCCACCAGTTCATATCACTAGGCTAATAGTATATAAATATCTACTAACATAGATACACGTGTAGAAAAAGGAAATAGGCAGCAAAGGCCAAGAACATTAATTTTCTTAAAGGTCCACTGTCACCTATAGCTTGATTTTACTTGGGTTTATGACCTGATTTTCATTAAATTCTCATTCATTTTTTTTTCCAAGGCACAGGGCCAGGAAACTACTAATTTTCATGGTGTTTTGAGTACCTCAGAAAGGTTACTCTAGTTCCTTTTAGAGATTACTAAATAATTTATTTTATACCCTTTCAGGAAAACTTCTAATGTGCAGTTATCCTACTTCTACCTTGAAACAATATGAAGTACATAGCCAAGTACCCAAAATATGCTTCACTTGAGAAGTGGTGTGAGGTTCTTAGGGTAGATCTTCAAGAAACAACTTTCTTAGTGCCAATTCATGCTACTGGCCTTTCCTCCACATTTGCCAACAAGGAGAGGTGTCCGTACCTCAGCAAGTTATTGAAAATTTGAATGTTTTCCTGAAATTGTTTAGAATTTGCATTTTCATATTTAAGTTTTTTAAAAGCACTAGCATAAGATTTCTTTTTTCGTCATACAGTTCATTTACATATGTGTGTGTGTCTGTGTGTGTCTGTGTATGTATTTGTGTCAGTGTATGTTTATGTGTATGGACTGTTTTCCTTTGACTCCCCTACTCTACCCCATAATCTTTAACCACTTCATTCACTAGCCACTTCTCTGTTATCACTCAGTCTTATGTTGAAGACTGTAAGCATAATAACTTGCTTAGTTCAAAAGCTACTTCTTATATATAATGATTTGATAGAAGTATTTTTTTATAATAATATTTTTTTATTATATTATGTTAGTCACCGTACAGTACATCCCTGGTTTCTGATGTAAAGTTCGATGATTCATTAGTTGCATATAACACCCAGTGCATCATGCAATACATGCCCTCCTTACTACCCATCACCAGTCTATCCCATTCCCCCACCCCACCCCCCTCTGAAGCCCTCAGTTTGTTTCTCAGAGTCCATAGTCTCTCATGTTTCATTCCCCCTTCTGATTACCCCCCCTTTCTTTATCCCTTTCTTCTGATGGAAGTATTTTAAACATGAGGCTGTGTATTGAATTGAATCAACACGAACACTCCATTACGTGAAGCTGCAACGAGATGTCAACAGTTGGAATACGGAGAATAAAGTGGGTCTAATTTGGAAGCTGAAGTTAAGAGCAAGATCCAAAATCAGAGTAGCAGGTTAGAACAAGAGCAAGGATTGTTAAGACCAAGTAGTGTTAAGAAAGGAACCACAGACCTCAGAACAGGATTGTTTGCTTTTTCTTATGAAGGGTGTTATTCTCATCTGTAAAGTTGGGCTGGTTTGCTTTATCTTATAGGAACGGGATGTGTATATGGGTAAGGCCATATTAGGAGACAGATGCACTAGTTAATCTCCAACAATGAACCCATTTTGATGTAGCTACCACTGCCGCATACCCATTTCTCAACCAGACAAATACACATCTCACTGTAGTTTACACAACAAATAAACCAAAAGGCGTTCTAAATTCAATTGTTTAAGTGTAACCATCTTATTTCTATTTCCCAGAATTTTTCTGAAACCACATTGTTCCCAGTTCTGCCCAACTTTGGAGTGATTTTCAAACTCACTTTCTCTCACCTTTTTTTTTTTTTCATTTTCTATATCTAATAACCAAGCCATAAAACTTCCTCTCCTAAAAGTTTCTGACAGAGTTACTCCTTCTACTTTATTCAACATTCTACTTTTGAACTCATCAAAATGCACTCAAATTATATATATTTCTGTCATTCTGTAGCCTCCAGAAAAATGTGAAGATCTGTAGAACCAGGGCAATGTTTTATTCCCTTTGTGGCAGGCATTGAAAGCAGAGTTGAGGATAAATGAATGATTAAGTGATTCCTTTTCATTTGCACAGTTACTATTTTGGTCCAACCATGGAAGGAATGACATGAATTTTTTCAACAAATATTTATGCAGGACTGTGCACTAGCCTAGGACATGGGGATACAACCGTGAACAGCCTAGATGTGGTCCTCTGTTCCCAACATGCCTCCACTATCTTTCTATAATTATCTTTCCTTGCTCTCCAAGGCTCCCATTGCTGTTAAGTACTTCTATGTATTATCCACTTCCAAATTTTTCTTTTTGGCTCTTTCTTGCTCAGGCTATTCCTCTCAGCTAGAATATCCTTACGTACAACTCTACCAAGTCATTAATTAATTAATATTTTAACTCAAAAGTCATCTTTTAGAGAGGGAAAGCCTTACTTAACTCCACCTCAATTTCTTCTCTTATTTATAGCATGTTCCTCATGTATATACAAAATAATCTATTCATCCCATGACTATAGCTAGATCTGGAGTTAAATGATTCTGAGGTAGAAATTATGTCTTACATTATTCCCATCGTTAAGCCAGCAACAACTATGCTAATCATGTTTTTAAAAAAGGCTTGTTAAGGGAAAATATAGTTATTTTGTCAAATAGTTTTGTTGTAAAAAAAAAACTCTAGATGTTTTTGTTATAATTATTTCAAAAAGGCTGATTTCATGTGCCATTTGCATTCTCCATCAGGCTTTATCTGGTGTCAATCTAAATTCCAATAAGAAGAAAATTAGGGAGGAAACTACAATAAATATAATAAATCAAATTTAATAAAACTTCCATTTTAATAAAAAAGTCGAGTGATTTGGAGGGAACATTAGGTAAAATTGCCATATTCTCTTGCTAGTCTTCCCTTGGTTTGTGCTTAAATGTCAGTAGCTTCGAAAATTCTCGTCTGTTTCACTTTCCTTGTTTTCCTTTTAGATACCAGGTTATACTTATATATGAGTGACAGTTAAGAAACTAAGACTCCATTTCAGTGGTATAATTATTTTCTTACCTTGAAAAAATGTTTTCTATGTTTATTAATAATATGTGTAAATTTTAATAGTAATATTTTTTATTTTAATAGTATTTTAAAATTTTAATAATATAACTGTTAAACAAAAAAAGGTTAAAGTTCACTAAGAAATTTGTAAAGTCTTTTTTATAGTAAACTTTATTTTCAATACTGGGGAAAACTTTCAGAATAACAGTATTTCCACAAACTCTGTTTATAATTTCTATACTCCGAAAATAATGACTAATTTATGAGTTTCTAAAGAACTACAATATTACTGTTATATAAACCCACTTTTTCTCTTGGAAAATAAGATAGGAAAATGTATAATAAATGAAGTCTATAATTTTTTTAGAAAAGAATAAACGTTATTTTAACTAAGCCTACATAAGCAAGTTTTTAAGTTCACTTTTAATGATTAAGAGATTCAACAAGAAATGGTATAATACTATCTGCAGTCTACCTATAAATATTTTCAATATCATGGAAGCAAATAATTTTGTTCACATATCTTGATTAAACTTTAATTGCTATGTTTCTGATACTGTTCAATTTTTAGAAAATATCTTTATTATTTCTTGTAATGCTTCTTTGGCATCTTTAAAGTGCTGAAAGAAACTAACCACCCATTTGGTTTTTATAACTTGTGAAAATAATCTTCAAAAGTTAAGCAGAAGAAAAAGGGGGCAGGAGGAGAATTTGACTGCCAGGTAAACAAAAATTGAGATAATTTTTTACTATCAGACCAGTATTAATGAAATACTAAAGGAGCTCTTCAGAGAGGAACGTGGAAAAGGAGGAAGGAATGAGGAGTAATAGGAAGGGTAAATATTCAGGTAAATATTAATGGTTATTGGCTGCAAAGAATAGTAAAAATTAATCTAAGGTTTCCTAAAATACATATAGAAAATATATTCTGGGTAGATGATGGTGGCAGCATGGGCTTTTGGTCTTCACAAATACTTCCATAAAAACGCACAGAACAACTAGATGAAAGCACAAATCCAAATAAAACATACAACAAGGCATTATATATTGGTAACAGCATTATATATCTATACCACGTTTTCTTTATCCACATATTCTTTATATCTTTTAACAAGATATAGGTTGTTTCTGTATCTTGGCTATTGTAAATAATGCTTCAGTGAACTTAGGAGTGCAGATATGTCTTTGAGATCCTGATTTAAATTCTTTCAGATGAATACTCAGGCGTGGGACTACTAGGTTGCATGGTAATTCTATTTGAGGGACCTCCACACGTTCTCTAGAGTGACACCATTTTACATTCCCACCAATGGTATAGGACAGTTCCAATTTTTCCGCATCTTTGCCAACATTTGTTATCTTTTGTTTGACTTTTTTTTTTTTAAATAATAACCATCTTAACAAGTGTGAGATGCTACCTCATTGTGGCTTTACCCCCATTTCCCTGATGATTAGTCATGCTGAGCACTTTTTCATATATCTGGCAGCCATATGTATAATTTTCTAGAAGAAATGTCTATTCTGATCCTCTGTCCATTATTTGTTTTTTTGCTGAGTATTTATTGGAGATTCTTACATGTTTTGGATATTAACCCCTTATCAGACAGATGGTTCACAGTATTTCCTCCAATTCCTTAGATGGCCTTTTCACTTCTTTTGATTGTTTCTTTTGATGTGCAGAAGATTTTAGTTTGCTGTAGAGGAGCCTTGAAGACATTATGCTAAGTGAAATAAACCAGGCACAAATACTGCATACTTCTACTTATATGAAGGATCTAAAACAGTCAGACACAGAGAAGGGAAGAGTGGAACGGTGGTCGCTAGGTTCTAGGGTGTGGTGAGATGGGGAATTGTTGCTCAGTGGTGTAAAGTCTCTGGTGTGCGAACCGAATCAGTTCTAGAGATCTGCAACGCAACACACTTCCAGTAATCAGCAGTACGATTTTGTGCACTTCAAAATCTATGAAGAGAATAGACCTCATCTTAAGTGTTCTTACAAGAAAAGAAAAGAAAATAAAGAAAAGAAAGACCCATTTCACAACAAATATAAGGAAATTTGTGGAGGCGATGGATATTTAGCGTCTTGATTGTGGTGAAGATATCATAGGTATATGCATATGTCCAAACTCAACAAGATGTATACATTAAATATGGGCAATATTTTTTAGATCAATCATACCTCAATAAAGCTATGACCAAAAAGAAAAGTAATCCCTAATAATCAAACATCATAACTATGTATCTACTTGATGACATCGCCTCACAGAGAAGGACTCCACGTGACTTTAAAAGTTTTTGCTTGTTACAAAGTAGAATATTCTTTATGGAAAAAAAATTAAAAATAAGAAAATATTAAACCATTTTTGGAAATCATAATAATGTTGGTGCTGATGGTACTGATTGTGCGAGACTCTTTTATGTATATTATGGGATAATCAGGTAAGTTATTATACAGTGTTGTTAAGAAATGAGATTCCTGGCAATGCTGAAAGGAGATGGAGATGTAACACTGATGAAGTTAACTAAAATTCCTAGAGTCCTGATTTTAAACAGGAAAGATAAATATAGATATGAAATGATATTTTTCTTTAATGTCTGTGTTTGTGTATTTATGTGTGTGTGTGTGTGTGTGTGTGTGTGTGTGTGTATGCATTTCCTAGCTCTAGTTTCTGAAATAACTGAGAAACAGTAACAATTCAGTAGCAATGAGACTCCTTAGCACCCGAATATTGGATTTAAGTAACTCTTCCCATGGTACCAAAACTCTTTGGAAAACTGGCTGATTTCCTGTTTGGAGCAGGGAATGATGATCTTGGAACATTTTATCATATCAGAATAAAAGAAACTATCAAAGACTACTAGAGTTACATCAAAATGACCCAGGAAACAACGTGAATATGGTGGTGCCACAAGGCAAATTCAGGATAATCTGATCATTAATGGAGATAACAACTGAAAGGGATTGACACATTATGAACTATGCCTAATTCTTGAGCTCATCAAATTATTAAAGATTTTCGGGGTGTCTGGCTGGCTCAGTTGGTAGAACATGTGACTTTTGATCTTGGATCATGAGTTCAAGCCCAATGTTAGGTGTAATGCCTACTTAAAAAAAATAAGAACTCATTTTAATCTTTAGAGATTGCTAGGGAATGATTTTACTCTTCTGAATGCTGGTTTAAAGGAAAAGAATCAAGGAATTACCCTTTTTCTTTCTATACAATAGTAACTTAGGGTAACCAAATACATATTGAAAGAAATTTCTCTTTTAGAATATTCTAGCTTATAAGAAAATAAATGATAGAAGTAGATTACTATATTACTACATATGTATATGTACATATGTATATGTAGTAATATATATGAATGAATGAATATATGAATGAATATATATATATATATATATGGCAGTTATGTAACAGTTATGTATTCAGTAACCATTAGCATCACAAAAAGGAAGAAAACAACATAGTACTTTTTGATGGGCAGGCACAGGGTCACCCATGAAGAAATCTTTAAACATTTCCACCTGAATTTGACCAAGCCTCTAGATATAATTAAAAATTTTCAGGAAATACAAGGAACAGAGAAGCATGTTAAATGATACTGCAGGGTGCAATCACCAAACTGCAGAACTTGTGAAACTTTATAGGACAAATGACCCAATTTTTTCAACAGATAAAATGCAAATGGAGATGGGGACTATATTAGGAGAGGCTATAAATTAAGAGACCTAGGGATATATCAATGAATCCCAATCTTTGTCTCTCATTTGGATTCCAATTCAAATAAATTAATAAAAAGAACTATAAGAGAGCAAATTCTGAAAACAGGACATTAAAAATTAATTAAATTAATTTGTTAAGGAATTGTAGAATTGCATTTGGTGAGATCATGATATTGTGGCTGTTTTCTTTTAAAAATCATATTACAATGCTGCTATGAACATTGGGGTGCATAAGGCCCTTCTCTTCGCTACGTCTGTATCTTTGGGGTAAATACCCAGTAGTGCAATTGCTGGATCATAGGGCAGCTCAATTTTTAACTTTTTAAGGGACCACCACATTGTTTTCCAGAGTGGCTGTACCAATTTGCATTCCCACCAACGATGTAAGAGGGATCCCCTTTCTCCACATCCTCTCCAACAATTGTTTCCTGCCTTGTCAATTTTTGCCATAAATTCAAATATATAATTAAATATGAATGGATTATTATAAGTAAATGCTATCAAGCTGTATTTTTAAAAAGATTATACTTTGCTTATAAGTATGGTATAAATATTAAGACACAAAAATCACTAAAATTAAAATAGATGAAAAATGATATATTATGTAAACATTAATCAAAAGGAAGTAAGTTAATTTGTATTAAGATTAGACAATGTTTTTCTGTAACACAGAAATAATTACTAGAGATAGAGATATATCATACTAATACAAGAATTAATCCATTAAAAAGATACAACAGTTTCAAGTTTGCATTTACCAAATATTATTGTTTCAAATATGCAAGGCAAAAATTAAAAGGATGAAGAGATGAATATATAATCATAATTCACCTCTCTAAATAACTGATGGAAAGAAGACAAAAATCAATAATGATACAACAAATCAGAAATTCAATTAGTGATTTTTGCCTATTTGACTAGAGAAGGCTATAAATAACAACAGCAGAATATATATTGTTTGTCAACTGCACATGGAACACTTATGAAAACTGATATATACAGAGCAAAAAGAAAAAAAGGCCTTATTGAGTTTTAATTAGTTTATTCTCTAGTTACAGTGAAATTAAGCTAAAGTCAATTATAAAAATTTTAAATTCAATAACACACTTTCTAAATAACCAATAAGCCAAATAGAAGTATCAATGTGAATTAGCAAAAACTTATCAACTAATTGATTCTGAAAGTATGATGTGTTAGATCTTGTAGGATGAAGCTAACGCTGTGCTCAGAAAGAACTGTAGAATTTAATGCATTTTTAGAAAAACAAAATGCTGAAAATCAGTTACCTAAGTTTTCATTTATGAAGTTATAGAAAAAGTAGCAAACTAAGCCAAAATGAGTAGAAGAAAAGAAATAATAAAGATAAGAGTACAGAGTAATGGAACAAAAATAAATCTGCAACAAAGAAAATACCCAAAGCCATAATTTGGTTATTTGAATAGATGACTAGACTAAGAAAGTTAAGGCAAAAATTACTAACACTAAGATAAGAAAATGAAAAGATCACTTAAAGATCCTAATGACAATAAAATATGAGAATACTATGAACAGCTTTATGCTAATGCCTTGGAAAATGAATATCATATTAGCAGATCCCTTGGGAAATCTCTCTCTCTAAAACTGGCACAAGAATAATTTTAAAAATCTGAATAGTCCTATGTCTACTAAAGCAATTGAATCCGTGTTAAAGATCTGTCCACAAAATACTCCCATGCCAATGGCATTACTGGTGAATTCTCCAAGTGTTTATAAAGAAATAACACGATTATGTGCAAACTCATCCAGAGAACATTAAAAGAAGGAATACTTTCCAATTCATTTCACGAAGCCACCATCTCCTCAATAGCAAAATCAGTAAGAACATAGCAAGAAATAAAATTGCAGGCCAATCTCTAAATCTCTACCATAAACACAGAGGTAAAAATGAAGAAAGAAAGAAAGAAAGAAAGAAAGAAAGAAAGAAAGAAAGAAAGAAAGAAAGAAAGAAAGAAAGAAAGAAATGTTGCATTGATTTCAGGAGTGTGAAGCTGATTTAACATTTAAAGATCACTTGCAGTTTCTTCACATTGATAGAATAAAGGAGAAAAATCAAATATTCATTTCTATATAAACAGAAAATATACTGGATGTAACTCAATAAAAATTAACAGCAAACTATAATAACTTCCTTAATTTGATAGGGAGTTTCCACAAAAACAAAATCCTATGATAAATGATAATAGCAAAATATTGACAGCTTTCTCATGTAATGAGAAAAACATATCTGCTACCATTACTACTCTTCAGTATTATTCTGGAGGTACTAGCCAATGTAATAAAGCAAGGAAAGAAATGCGTATATATTGGAAGATAAGATATAAAACTCTATTTGTGAGAGACATGGTTGTACACACAGAATAACTCCCCAATATAAACTGTTAGAATTAATAAATGAACATAGAACATGTGTGAATATTAAATAAATATGCCAGTAATGAACAATTAGGAAATAAAATGTCTAAAACGGTACCATTTACAGTTGTATCAGTACTATTTACAGTATATCTATAGCATATATGTAATGTTATACATAAACTGACATTAAATAAAATTCTACATACAACATATAAAATATATTCTATATTCCATATAATTATATATATATAATTATATATAATTTAATATACCATTTATTCTATGTCCAAAATGACATTTCATGACAGTGAGGAAAGAACAGGTTCTTCAAAAAAATGGAGTTAATTGGATATTCATGTGAAAATGATTGAATTTATTCACTAATAGGCACCGCACAAAAAATTCAATTCCAGAAGTATTAAGATCTAAATGTAAATAGTAAAATAAACAAACAAAAGCCCCTTAGAAGGAAATATGAGAAGATGTCTTCATGACCACGGATGAAGTAGGCAAACACTTCTTCAACAGGACAGAAGGAGCACGAATCATAATGGATAAGAATGAAGCCGCCTTGGGGACTTAACAGCCCACGCTCTCCTCACACGTGAGGAAATCAGAGCGCAGAAAGGATAAATGCTTGTTTAGGCCCAACACCTCCAAGAAGCTGAAAATGTAGTACTGGGACTCCGGTTTTCTGAATTCATTTTTAGAAGGTTCGGAGAACCGTTCAACAACAGGACTTAGTAGGATGCACTTTTTCTTTCCTCCGGTTTTTATGACACTTTCTATGTCCCAGGCAATGGTTTAAGCATTTTACATATTTTGATGCATTTAATCTTCATAACAACTCAATGAGATGGGTCCTTTTATGATTATGTCTATTTTACAGACAAAGGAATAGCACTGAGACCTTAGGAACTTGCCCCAAATCACACGGCTAGTAAGTGGAAAGCGGGGATTCTAACACAGGAAGTCTGAGTCTGCATAGCTGATCGTCATCTTTCACAAGCACTGGAAGCCACAATTTGAATTTCTGTGTTTTTCGTTTCAATTCAAATAAACTAGAAATTGCAGTATCTCAAAATGTTCTTGAGGTTTAATATCCTAATATTTTGCCACCTATTTCAGATGGTTTCCAAACTCTAAATTCAAATTTACATTTCCCCAAAGCCCTTCTTCAAAAATTCTTACAACACTGCATCCCATCTGAAAATTCCTGTAGCACTGATGTTGTGCATTAGCATATGCTTTATCATATTTCCCACCTTCTAATGTATGTTATTTCATATGTGCATGTTTTATTCCATAACTGAAGTGATTAACTTATAATACTTTATCCTTTTATAGCACTTGGTCTGCATTATATCATGCTTTATATTATACTTGCTATCTTCATTTGCAAGTATTTGTTATTTTATGTATACATATTTTACATCACAATTAGAAGATTTTCCAAGGGCAGTAATCTATTGTATTGTATTATTTTACTTTATATTTTACTTTACTTTTATTTTTATTTTATTTTGATGTGGCATTGTGTTTCCATGCCCCTTTAGAGCTTAATATGTATTGGCAAACATCGAACACAATTCCACACAACAGTTGGAAGAATAAATGGTCATTTTACGTACAGTATTCTGAAATCAATTCACAAATGACTTTCAGACATTGTATTAACAAGTTTGAAAGATAATTTGAGGTATTGTATTTAATCTATCATTACGCTCAGCTTTGCTCTAGGGAACAAGTTAGAACTAACAAGATCCTTCTAAGTGTCACTCAGGAGTTTCCAGTGATGGTCTTAGTGAAGAAATTCATCTTGAACAGTATTTACCACTGCTTTCTTTCTTTTAAATAAATGATATTTATTGAAAGCACATTATGACCCAGGCACTATTATAAATTGTTAACAGGCTTCATTACTGATGAATTGGGCACCTGCAGTATGGTGACAGGTGGATAATAATGGAACCCACCTCATAGTGTGCTTCTGAGCAGCACAGGAATTAAAAGTAGGAAGTACTTTTAAAACTGCTTTCACTAATTTAGGTTCAGTGACTGAGTCAAATAAATAATTTTAGAGACATAAAGAAAATCTCCCAGGCTTTCTGTCACATGTGGGGCCATGTATTTCCGTGGTCAACAGACCATTGTTTCTATAATTTACTTTATCATGGAAGTTTGCTAATTAGCATTTGTTTACAGCATATTAAGTAGCTCTGTTTAATTACTAAAAACCTGATATGTGTATTGTGCTTTGCAGCCCTCAGAGTGTTGTTTTTAATATTTATTATCCGAGAACAGTGGAGGATGGGGATAAAGATGGAAGATAGAAGAGGAGGAAGACTTCCCAAACACTTAGCAGATATTATATGTATACTTTGGAGAGTAGAATTAAGGATAACTTACAGTAATTTTGAAAAATGTTAGGATGTCCCAAGACTTTTGTCTTCAGGAAAACATGCTCTCTTTAACAGCCAATCCATTATAAGATTTCCTTATATGTAAAATAGTATTAATGAAATGAATCATGTAGCATCCATGAAGGATGTTGGAAAGAAATTTTTATGTAATCTCTTTGAAAAAGCGAGTGAAAATTATATATACATAAAAATAGTATCACTAAAATCTACTGGTTTAGAATGGCAATATATTTCTGTAAACCACAGAAAAGAGTAAATAAAAATGAAATACTGAATATTATCTCATAAGTAATTCTTTACACCTCTACTCACGTATACCATTCAAGACCCTTCACAGCCTTGTGAACGGATTTTTCAAAACAAATATAGTGGTCACCTAAATGTAACATTGTGCACTTGATAATCACTTTGAATATCTGGATGATATAAAATTTGTTGAGAAACTGGTTATTTAAAATACAGGGATATGCTGGCCATTTCTCTAGTGGAAAAAGAAAGCTGGAATGGAAAATAGTTTCCAAGAAAGAAAAATTCAAAGATTTACTAATTTAAATTTCAGCTAATTTGAAGGGTTAACTAATGATTTATACCTCGGGAAGTGAAAGCTTTGTCAAGCTATCAGGCTGAGAAAGTATGATGACACTATTCTTTTTGGACATTGAGGCAGACACTAAAATTTTTTCCTTATTTTTTTATCGGAACAAATGGTAATACGTTTATATAATGGTGCCTTGCTAAAAGTGGTCTTTATTACTGGCAGCATTCATTGGATGTTTTCCAGAAGATTTAGAAACCCCCACAAGGTCTGTGCACTTCTCAAAGGGCTCTGCAATAGACTACATTGTCCAAAATGATTATCTGTACTCATCATTTCAGCCCAGGCTGCCAGTCTGTCCTTACTAGATGTTCAGGCATCGCATCTCATTTGTACCTAAAAGTCTCTGCAGGAGAAAAACACTTTCCAAAACGAAGGAGAACGGATAGAGTGGTAGAACTAATGTATCTGTTAGAGAAACATCAACTAGGAATACGGCAATCTTACTTTCTTTGTTTTAACAAGCTTTTAGTGGTACTGTTAAATAATAAATATTTGAACATCATCCTGAGCATCTGAGTAGTCTCAGAACTGAGTATTTTTCACTTAACACCTTTACAAGGCTTTCTTTTTCTTCATAATTTCTAGTGGTGATCTGAAATGTCTGAATGAAAGGATTTAACAAAAAAAAAATCACATCTCTAAAAGGCATTATATTCAAGATGTGAAGAGAAAGGACTTTAAGAAAAACAGTCTTTTCGTTGTTGTTGTTGTTGTTTGAAATAAGTAAACACATAACATGTCAACTATACAGAGAGATCGATTTTTTTCTGGTGTGTGTGTTTTTAAGGATCAATACACAAGAAACAAATAAATCATAAAATGGGCAGAAGATATGAACAGACACTTCTCCAATGATGACATACAAATGGCTAACAGACACATGAAAAAATGTTCAAAATCATTAGCCATCAAGGAAATTCAAATCAAAACCACACTAAGATACCACCTTATGCCAGTTAGAATGGGAAAAATTGACAAGGCGAGAAACAACAATTTCTGGAGAAGATGTGGAGAAAGGGGATCCCTCCTACATTGTTGTTGGAATGCAAATTGGTATAGCCACTCTGGAAAACAGTGTGGAAGTCCCTTAAAAAGTTAAAAATTGAGCTACCCTATGACCCAGCCATTGCACTACTGGGTATTTACCCCAAGGATACAGATATAGTGAAGAGAAGGGCCATATGCACCCCAATGTTCATAGCAGCATTGTCCACAATAGCTAAATCGTGGAAGGAACCGAGATGCCCTTCAACAGATGACTGGATTAAGAAGTTGTGGTCCATATATACAATGGAATATTACTCGGCTATCAGAAAGAACGAGTTCTCAACATTTGCTGCAACATGGACGACACTGGAGGAGATAATGCTAAGTGAAGTAAGTCAAGCAAAGAAAGACAATTATCATATGGTTTCTCTCATCTATGAAACATAAGAACTAGGAAGATCGGTAGGGGAAGAAAGGGAAAAAGAAAGGGGGGTAATCAGAAGGGGGAATGAAGCATGAGAGACTATGGACTATGAGAAATAAACTGAGGGCTTCAGAGGTGAGGGGGGGTGGGGGAATGGGATAGACTGGTGATGGGTGGTAAGGAGGGCACGTATTGCATGGTGCACTGGGTGTTATACACAACTAATGAATCATCGAACTTTACATCAGAAACCGGGGATGTACTGTATGGTGACTAACATAATATAATAAAAAAACATTAAAAAAAGTATTAAAACAAACTGGTGATATAAATGGTAAGCTACAGTCATAAACACATTATTATAATTGCTATGAAAGGTACATACTGAGTTTTGTTTTCTGGACAACTGGAAAAGATCTATTCTTTTACACATTATGAGTTATTTTCAAAATAATTCAAGCCACTGTTTTCATATAGTGTACTTTGGTTAAAACTATTACAATATAACATTTCTGAATCAATGCAGTTTATTTTGTTATAATTGCTCTAAAGTAGTGATTCTTAACCAGTAGTGATTTTGGCCCTCAGAGGACATTTGATAGTATCTGGACACATTTTCATTTGTCACTACTAAAAGGGGGGCTACTGGCATCTGGTAGGTGGAAAGAAGTAGGGATGCTGCTAAACATCCTACAATTCCAAGAACTGGCTCTCAAAATAAAGGCCTAAAGTTTCAACACCGCCAAGATTAGGAAACACTGTTCTAAAGACATACACTGCTATACACAGTTCACCAGAAAGTGCAAAATACAGGCACCATTTTACCTAATGACAGATAATTATAACAATGAAAAGTAAGTATAAAATATTCAGCAAATAGCTTTTAACAACTGCACTAACTCTGAGTGTAATTTTTATTCCCAGAAGACCTCACCCAATGCAATGTCCTGGCTAGAATAGAAAATTAATAATTGAGAAGTAAGTGAAGAAGTGACTGAACAGCTCAACAGTGAGAGGAAACTAAGGTGTATATTAAATAGCATGCTGCATAATTAAAACGTGAAAACAGCAAGGGGCTCCTAGGTGGCTCAGTAGGTTGGGCATCCAACTCTTGATTTTGGCTGAGGTCATGATCTCAGGGTTGTGAGATCAAGCCACAAGGCGGGCTGCATACTGGGCATAGAGTCTGCTTAAGATTCTCTCTCTCCCTCTCCCTGTGCCCCTCCCCCTTCTAAGAAGAAAGAAGAAAGAAAGAAAGAAAGAAAGAAAGAAAGAAAGAAAGAAAGAAAGAAAGAACGAGCAACAGCAAGTTAAATAATAGTTAACAAATAACAGATATCATTTTGAAGCCAATCTTCATTACACTGAACACAATATTGTATTTCTATACACTTGGGTTCATTAGTACGACATTCAAAACCCTTCACAGCCTGACATCAATCTTACCTCTTGCTATCTTCTCCATGAACCCACTTCTTCATCCACAAGGTAGATCATTCACTTCTGCCCAAATTAGAACTCCAGGTATAATGTTTCATCCACCTGGAATTATTTTTCTATACCTGTCCATCCTTTTAACACTGATTTTAAGTTTCTCCTTCCCTAGAGTCATCTCTCATCCCACCTATATATCACTTTAACTAATTTCTTCTTCTCAGCAATTACTCACTCTACCATTATGGTCTGTCTGCACCACACATTCAAAATCTGTTCAGAATCTTACACCCAGAAAAAGAAGAGGATTCCTCCTAGTATTGCAGGCTGTGATCTCTATGTACAAATTTTTACCACAAGGTATATACTACATGCAGGCAATGTTTCAAGCACTTTACAAACACAGAAGTTCTGTATTACAGTCTGAACTAAGCCCTACTATTTCTATTTTACCGAAATGGATTCTTAGTGATTAACTTCTTCAAGTTACTCAGCTACATGTGGCAAAGATGCTCACTGCTCACTAAAGATGACAACCTGCTTACACGGTTGCTGGTGGGAATAGCTGCCCAGCCCTACCTGCATCTGGTTATGTCCGTGGCATGTAAGCAGATCAGAGGGGCACCGCTTTCAGGCTCGAGCTACAAAACTGCCAGAGTCTCATCACCCCTCTCTTTTTCACCTGTCTGCCGAGTGGATTTCTTTCTAGGCCCCTGGTAGCTACTAGAGAAAAGATCTCAGAACTTCCCACTGCCTGGTCCCTGGATGAAAGAGGAGAACAGAGCCTCCCCGCCAAACCAGCCCATCTCTTCTCCAGGGTACTGACTATCTTTTATGTGAGGAGGAAATAAATTTCTATTATATTAACTACTCAAATGTCAGGGTTTATCTGATACAGAGGCTGGCATTCTTTAACTAATATACTATGCAATATTTGACCTATGAGAAAGATCAAGGTAAGTCGACGAGTTTACTTTAAGTACAAATGCATAGATCATAACGAACTTACATTCAAGTTTGCCCCAGATCATCCTGGTTTACACCTGATTTGACAGAATAATCGTTAATAGCACCTCTTCTCACTCTCAGAAGCACCTTGGTTTAGACGGTAAAGTGTACAGTCACTCTACTGATATATTGATATGAAAAGAATTGCTGGCAAGAATAAATAGTGAAAATAATTAGGGTCAGAACATGTTGAGCTTGATATACTACACCACCACTTGTGTGATTTAATGCAAGTTAATTTCTTTGAGCCTCAGTTCCTAGCCAGCAGAACAGGCATAAATACTCAGCTTACTTACCTCGCAGTGCTGTTCTGAGAATGAAAGAAGAGGATCTGTGCTTGAAAGAGCTTTGAGGTACGAGGCAAATATTTAACTATTAATAAGACAAAACTATGAGAGCATGCCATTTTAAGGACTGTAGTTTTCCACAAATAAAATCCCTTTTTTAACCAATATATCATTTACTATAACCTTTGAACAAAATATATATGTTAATATTTTATGCTTATTAAAGACTAGACTATATTTAGATAGAAAATTAAACCTAGCCTATTGAATAACTACTTCTAGGGTGTCTGAGTTTAGAGAGAATGAATACCTAGTTTCCTTACAAAAAGACCACACAGTGCCTCTCTTTAGAGATGCCCCAAACTGTAACTACTGGCTTTCCAGGAAACTTGTAACTGCACCTTCTCCTTCTTTATCCTCCTCCTCCCCTTCCACTTCCTTCTTCTCCTCCTTCCTGTCCAACTCCATTTCTTTGTATTGCTCTTTCAATGGGAGGAAAAAGCCCTTAATGAAACCCAGCTGTTTCTCCAACCATCCAACTTCCCTTCCAGCCTATGAGCCATCTGCCATGGAAGTATCGATACTCTAGTTGGTGCTAAAAAGATTAATATGAAAAAATACAGTCAATGGTATCAAGGAACTTTGCCTAGAGGAAGTAGAAACAGAAACCAGTTACAAAATAGTAAATATAAAGACAAAATTGAAAAGGAGATATGTGTTAGAAAGAGAAGTAAAACATTCCAACTATGTTTGAGGGATCAAAGTAGGTTTCCTTAAAGTAGTGATATTTGATCTGAGATCTGAAGGATGGGTAATCAAGTGAAGGGAGTGGAGAAGTGAGGAAGTAAGGTAAGGTGGTGGGGAGCTTAGCAGGGAAGAACATTCCTGCAAACAGCATGTGCAAAGGTCCAAGGGAAGGAAAGAAGATGATTTGCTCAAAGAATTGACAGAAGTCAATTCAGATGAGCATGGAACAAGGCTGAGAGGGTAGTGACGTAAGTCTGCAGATGAGTCAGAAACAAATCACATAGAAACTTTCAGGCCATAGCAAGGGTCTGTCTTTTTTTCTGAAAACAATGAGAAATCAATGAAAGTTTTTAACAGAAGGTGACATCATTAGATTTGTATTTTGAAAAGATCACTTTGGATGCAAAATGGTAGCTGAGGATAAAAACACATTTGAAATCCATTACTCCTAAGACATGCTTCATAAATTGTTAAAAGCATTTGTCTGTTTTACTTCTTTCCTCTTACTCGGGATGGCTCTCCAGTATTCTCCTTTCTACCATTGCATTTCCATTACTTTCTTCATGATCAGGATTAAGAATATCCACCAGACATCTTTTAAAACTAACAATCTGTTCATCATGGTCCTTCTTTGAATTCCTTCCGCATTTGCAAGACATTTATAATGTAAGGAAATTAATTTAATTCTCTATTTTACATCTTCTTTTTCTAAGCTAGACTCTGCTCCTCAACAACAGGGACCTGTATTCAGGTTTCAAAGCGAGAATGATTTCTATAGATAAATTATGTTTTCGTTTTGGGTGCCTCCTACTCTTAATAAGTGACTTCTTAAGTTCATATATTATTGTGTTTTTTTTTTACAGATCTCATAAGAGTGAAATAATCCAAAAATAAAAAACACTTCACAAATGTTTATTTATAGCATGCGTGTAATCAAGCCAGTGTAATCAGTAGGAATTTGCACTGATCTAGACGTAGTCTCCAACCTCTGCATGATATTTTAGTACAAAAGGACACTTTATGCATGACCTCGCATATAAAAATTGTCAATGTTAAGCATTTAAAAAGTTTGTTTCACCTTTCACATAATGAGTTTGAGGGAAAAGCTCTAATGACTAAATTTATATTTAAAAATGTAACAAATATTTCCAATATTAACAACTTAAAATCCAAATTCAATGGAGAGGATATATTGGTATTTTGCCTTTTATTTTTATTTATTTATTTATTTATTTATTTATTTATTTATTTATTTATTAAAATATTTTATTTATTTATTTGACAGAGATAGAGACAGCCAGTGAGAGAGGGAACACAAGCAGGGGGAGTGGGAGAGGAAGAAGCAGGCTCCCAGCCGAGGAGCCTGATGTGGGGCTTGATCCCAGACTGCCGGGATCATGCCCTGAGCCAAAGGCAGATGCTTAACGACTGAGCCACCCAGGCACCCCTAGTATTTTGCCTTTTAAAACTTAAATTTTATTGACTAACCAAACTGAGATACATTTTTACAAAGAGCTTTACCTTATAGAAAAATTAGTCAGAATAATTTCACAGCTGGATTCTGATTTTGTTTAAAGAATCCCAACTAATGTGAGCCGAAATAGAATCAATTGTTTTTTGCCACAGAAGGCTTAGAAATCCTCCATTACGTATCAAAGGCACGAAGCCAGGGATAAAAAAGGGATATCCTCTTTATAATGTGGTGCAAAAGATGTGTGGAAAAACTGAACACATATAAAATCAACTAAGTTAAGTCATGGAAGTTTCCTTTTCTGTACAACACCCACAGGGTATGCTGTGATTAGTTTTTGGAAGGCAGCAATACCAACAATCCATCCTCCACCCAGTTCATTTATTTGAAATCCTTTAATGTGTTCAATTATCATAGCTCCAAACATTGGTTAAGGGTATTTATCAGCTAAATATCCTCAGAAAGCCAACTGTGACCTGGGAATGAAGAGACATCAGTGGAGAAAAGAAGAGAGGGCTGTTTTTGAAACATGTGTCACAGCCTGGGGACAGAACCTGGCATGGGGTCACACAGCACCAAAGTCTGCACGAGTTAACTTACTCAGAAATGGGAGAAATGGGAGAGGAAGGAAATAGGAGAGGAAGGAAACATGTTGACTTCACGATTAGGTCTGGGACATACCTTGATCATAGATTAAAAAGAGGGAGAAGAAGAAGAAGAAGAAGAAGGAGGAGGAGGAGGAGGAGGAGGAGGAGGAGGAGGAGGAGGAGGAGGAGGAGGAGAAGGAGAAGAAGGAGAAGAAGGAGAAGAAGAAGGAGGAGGAGGAGGAGGAGAAGGAGAAGAAGAAGGAGAAGAAGGAGAAGAAGAAGGAGGAGGAGGAGGAGGAGGAGGAGGAGGAGGAGAAGAAGGAGGAGGAGGAGGAGGAGGGCTGGAGACATTTTCTGTATTTTGAGGAATTAATCATATTTGTTCATTTTTTTCTTAAAGATTTTATTTATTTATTCGACAGAGATAGAGACAGCCAGCGAGAAAGGGAACACAAGCAGGGGGAGTGGGAGAGGAAGAAGCAGGCTCATAGCGGAGGAGCCTGATGTGGGGCTCGATCCCATAACGCCGGGATCACGCCCTGAGCCGAAGGCAGACGCTTAACCGCTGTGCCACCCAGGCACCCCGTTCATTTTTTTAATTGCTCTGGAGTAGTAAGTATATAAAACTCTAAACCCAAGGAAAAAATACCATCTTACTTATTTGTTTTTGTGCTATCTGCTTTTAAGGGAAATAACCTCGGGAAACAAACTTTGCATTCAATAAAACATATGTTGGGTTCATGAACATGTTGATAAAATGGATGGACCACTGAACTAATTCAAGGCATCTTTTACCTTGTTATAGTATGGAATTTAGGACTCTCTGCCAACAAAGTAAGAATAAAAAAATCGGAGAGAGGAAAGTTAATCAAGACTTTAGACTGTAAACTACTTTCAAAATCCAGGTTAGAGTCCCAGTACTTAGAGCTCCAACTTCTGAGCTCCCCTAGTTATTCTATGCACTGTAATTTTTGGGTAGGATTCAGCAACTTTTAAAATAATTTCTCATTTTATATGAATTTGAAAAGAATACAAAATATACACTATTTGAATTTTCAACTCAGAATTTGATGGCAATATCATGGTGAAAGATGTTTTCTCCAAAAGACACAGAATGTTTTATAATACAGATATATGGAATTATTGGTCTTAAATTTCAGTTGTACTAACATAGTTAAGTGGGTAAAATCATCCTCCCTGGATCTATAATGGTTGACTTGCATTTGGTCTGAGGAACATTTCTATTTTTGCCAATGGTGTTATTAAAGACATACAATGAAACCTGGCAAGGCAGATAAAGTTTTCCCTGCTACTCAACTGGGCAGATGGCCTTGGGTATAGAAGACATTAATATGGTAAGAAACTTAAGCATTAAAGATAAGGTGCTTAAGCTCTCATAAATGAGAGTTTTAAATATTAGAATCAATAAGAGTATTTGCATATATGGCCTTGGAAGTTTGGAAATCAGTAGCAGTTTAAAGGAATTGACTTGAGTACTCTGCAGCTGAGAAAGTAGTCATCCAATACAGGAAGTTCAGGAAGGTCATGGTCAACTGCAGCATAGAGCTGAGGGATGAAGTAGCTTTGTAGAAAATACTTTAGACTTAACTTTTCAGAGGACTTATCAGAAAGGTCCTTTTTTTTACTGATCCAAAGTTTTCTCCATAGATCCATTTTAAGCCTGTAGTCTTTTGACTTTATATGTTTTCCTTGGGTCAGCTTATCCATTTCTATAGCTTCAACACTACCTATGCTAATGAAATACAAATTACTCAGTCCAAATCTCTCCTCTTAGTTTGGACCTGATACCCAAGGTCCTACTAGATACATATACCTCCATAGCTGCAGGCATGCCCTTAACACATCTATTCAGTCCTGCACTCACCGTCTTACACAAAAACATTTCCCTTAGGAAATCACTTTCCATCCTCAACCCGAACATAGGAATTATTCTTGATTCTTCTCTCTGTCTCTGTCTCACCCATTGTGCCAACTAGTTATTTAACCTTAGTGATCCTACCTACTTTTCCTCATTTTTCCCTCTTCATTTCCATAATTTCCATTCCTCTTTTGGTAGTTTCCCACCACATGTCCCATTTCCAGTTTTTTATCACACTAATCAATCCATCAAACTGCAGATGGATTATTTTTTCAGTAAAATACAATTCAGTGCACTGCTTTCCAAGTTAAAATCTTTCAGTGTCAAAATAGCCACTCATATTTCCATTTATTAAATGCTGGGTTTCATCATATTCATAGCCTATTCTTAGTTTAAGGATATATTTAAAGCCTCCATAGAACTGTAAGAACTCACCTATTCTATAGAATGTTTAATTTTTTTCTGGTACTACTGATGTTTAATCTCTAAATTGTTCATAAAGAGTTTTAAACAATAGTGGTATGAAAAGATCATTTCTATTTAGAATAAGACATTTAATTATGCATTGAGATGAAATAAGATAATACAGGTAAAGTACTAGCCCAGTGCAAGGCTTCATACTATTAATTTTCTTCTCATTCTAACAGAAAGAAGAATGCTTGTACAAGTTATGGTACATGAAGCTAATACCAATTTCATATGGCGGAGGTCTATTATTTGATCCATAAACAATTCACCTCAATTTAAGGGCTTGTGGGGCTTGGTGGGGCCTCCAAATCATAAAGCATTTATTTAAGAGTCAAAAAATTCGAGAAGCAAGCGATTTAAGGGACTACCTAAACCTAAGTTTTGCCTTGTCACTAAAAATAAAGGTACAATATTTAACGTCAGAAATGGATAGACCTCCTGGAAGACTGAGTCTTCTTCAGGACTTGATTGGGAAACCTGCTCTCTTATAAGGAACAACTGGAAGACGTGCCTGAATTTCTAGCAATATGGTTTTAGAAAAGGTGGGTACATTGAGACACTCGACCTGAAAAGCAAAGTTATTAACCATTATAAAGCACTTGCTTTGTATGGAAAGATATTCAGCTTAGACACATGTAGTGTGAAAGACTAGATTTCAACTGAAAGAATAAAGTCTTTAACTTGGATTCAGGCAGAAAGGGTGATTATGGCTGATCAAGATATATGCTCCAGAGATTAACCTGAGAACACAACTAAGAGGGGCTCTGAGACAAACGACTAAAAATGAGAAATGACATCTTATTAGAAACACAATTTAATTCTGTGACTCTCAAAGCATAGTGATTTGGTGTCATCATTTTTTTTTCCTTGGGTTTTTCTAAGTTAGCCACAAAATTTTTAGTATTGATGTTCTTCTTATCCATTGCATTCTTCTCAATAGGAGAGTAATCACCTGAGCAGTGGTAGGAAATGGGATTCTGGAAAATTAACTATAGTTCATTACTAAGTGTAGAGTGTACAACTATTGATCTCAGCGTTGTCAGCTGGAGCCCTATGCTGGGTGTAGAGATTACTTTAAAAAAAAAAGGTTCATTACTAAGTGAATTCGACTTTTAATTGACCTTATATTGATAATTAATTTTTTAAAAATAATGATTAAAATATTTCTACATGTATGTACTAGTTTCATAACAGTCAGGATACAGGCAATAAATGGGTATTTCTCTGACATTGGCTCGAATGTGGTCTTGAAATAAGAATTTCAACTTAGAAAGAAAAACAAAAATTGTCAGAAAATTCCCATTTCAAGGTAAATAAGCAGAATGGAGACATTAGTGAAATAAAGAAAAACAAATAAAAAACCCTTACCAATGTCTATTGGAAAGCTTTACCTTCCTTTAAAATACAAAAAAATGAATTAGAGAAAGGTAAATAAAAACTATATTCCTATATGTAAGTGATTATTTGTGGGTCTGTAGCAAGCACTTACGTAAAACTTTTTTTCCCCTGAAGACTATCATCTCAGACTTCACTCTTGTTTTATTGAATTCTATGCCTTCCCCAACATTTTTCATAACTATGTTATGTGGCTTAATAATACAATGTTCTTAACACTCTTCTAACTTGATTTGTCTAATGCTTTTAGCTTGTTTCTTTATATTCTCCTTCATCTTTATGTCTGTGGACATAATAGAGGTACATCATAAATTATGTAATCCCAGATACTGATGAGGTCTATGAAAAAACTACATAAAATACAGCAACGGAATAGACAATGTAGGCAAGAGGGCAGAAGACTCTTCAATTTTAGATAAGTTGGTCAGGAAAAGCCTCTCCAGGGAAGGAAAATTTGAGTACAGCACACAATCAAGCAGGAAGCAATAAATGAGCAAAGACCTGTCTTCTGAGCAGAAGGAATAGCAAGTCCAAAGCCTCTGAGGTAGGAACAATCTTGGAACATCTGAGGCATATCAAGATGGCGAGCATTACTGACGTGGTGCATGAAGGCAGAGAGGAGATGCAGTTGATGATGAAGCTTTGGAGGTACAGTATAGGACAGAAATCTTACCCTGGGTAAGATGGAAGAGCAATAGAGTTTTAAGAGCATGTTAATGACATCATCACATTTATGTTTTTAAAGGGACACTGGCCAGAGTGAAAAGAGGCAGACCAGTTAAGTGGCTCTTTCAGCAGTCTATAGAGCTGAGATATAATGGTGGCCAGGATGGTACATATCTGACAGGTGATTGCGATAGTGTCTGGGATATATCGAAGGCAAGAAACTTGATGAAGGATTATATTTGGAGTGTGGTGAGAACAGAAGAATCAGAGTTGGCACCTCAGTTTTTGTTTGAAAAATTAGATATAGTGAGGGTTCCAGTGACTGTGATGGAGAAGTGTGGGAACGAAGGAAGTTGAGGGTGTGAAAAATCAAGGGTTTTGTTCTGGGCATATAGCGCTGAGAGAAGATATTGTATAATCAATTTAAAATATGAATCTGAACAACGAATCATGGAACACTACATCAAAAACTAATGATGTACTGTATGGTGACTAACATAACATAATAAAAAATTTAAAAAAATTAATAAAATATGAATCTGGACAGGATAAGAGATATACATTAAGGAATCACTGATGTAGTAATTATGATTTTTTTCTAATGCAGAAAAATAGACTAATTTTTATTTTTTAATTTACATATTTACTACAAAGTATTTCCTCCTATTTACATTTTACTTCAGACTATATTCTTTTCTCTCCTTTGAAAAAAACCTATATATTCCTTGGACATTAGACAAAAATTTGA